>NC_142346.1:44206251-44521251 GCF_054954075.1 Amborella trichopoda | reverse complement strand
AAAAATAAAGTAAAATGACGTCAGACTTGTGCCAAGCAGCATGATCTTCTATTCAATGAGGATGGTTTTAGAAACTCTTATTAGTTGGTAATTCTCTTGGTTTTAGCGGTATGAGATGAGGTTCCAATGGCTAAAAAATTTGGCTATTCATCTTCTAGCATTTGTTCCCATGAGAAGGCAAGATGGAGATAAACATATTTTGCTGTTCATAGTCTTAAACGTGGAATCCGCGCAACTAGAAAAGGATTCCTAGCAGTGATGGGATGGATACCTTTTAATTTTGTATAGGAAAATGAATATTGTGTTTCAGTTTTGTCACTGATGAAGTACAGTTACCAATAAAATAAAATAAAATAAAGATGTGGTTGGACCTTTATTTTCAGTAAAGATTCCTGAATAACCGAGCTCAATAGCCCAAACCAAGAAACAATCCTGTTTTGTTCATTTGAACTTTCCAAAATGTTTTAGTAAAAATGTTAATAAGCAAAAAAAACAAAAAATCAACTAACCCCCACCCTCCAAAATCATTCAACAGGGCATTCTACAGTTTTAACATTGTTTTGCTCATTCAGCAGGGCATTCAACAAAATTGACAGATTTAGAGAGAAATCATTCTGCATGGCATTGTACACATTTAACAGAAAATTTACAGCATTTATACGTCATAAACAATGGTAACTTAGAGAGAGATACCTTCTGTTCTTCACTTCTTCGTGCGTGTTAGAGACAGATTGTCTAAAACCCTAGGGTTTTAGCGAGAGAGAGACGGTGAGGGGCTTTTCGAAACCCCGCGCCCCGCGCAATTGCTTGCATGTCAAGCACGAATTAAGCGCTAAACGAAAGGTTCAAAAGTTTTCATGCGTCCTAGGACTCACATGTACATATAAGTCCCCTCTTTATGATCTATTTTTGACGGATTTTGGATTTTGGAAAAGATGTATACGCCCTCTAACTTTAATGAGTTTAATCCAAATGCTTTTAGAACCCTTTGAAGTTAAAAAAATGTTGACTACCAAATCATTATTCTTTGGCCAAATTGCAGTATTTACTATCCACTTTTTTAAATCACCATATTATTTAAGGCTTAAAAAGCTCCCCTCTCTCACCCGTGAACCTCTTCTTCCATCTCTCTCTCTTTCTTTTTTTTTTTTTTTTTTTTAACCATATCCTCTTCTTCCATCTCTCTCTAGCAAACTTTCATGAATATTTATTTATTTTTATCTCATTTTATTAACCTTGCAAGTTAAAAGAGACATCACAAACTTCATTTATATAATGAGGTTATTAGAAAAAAGAAGGGTAAATATTGTAATTTGGATAATAAAAAATATCGGAGGAGGTTAAACATCTTTTTTTTTTTTTTTTTAACTTGAGGGGTTCTATAGGCTATTTATAAAACAAGGGGTTATAGATAATATTTCTATAGCGTATATGTTATTTTTCCTCAACTTTTTGGGTATTTATATGATCTCTAACCTGGAGGTAATGAATGTGTAAAAAGAAATAAACTTTGAATACTAAAAATGATGATCTTTCGAAAGAAGATTTCAAGCTGTTGATTTCACGTTTTCTTGGAGAGACCCAACTCCACGTCCATCTTTAAGATGGATAGGTGATGCCTTTTGGAGACGAAAATGTAGTGGAAAATATTTTGATAGGGCTGTAGTTTTATTAAAATAAGCAAAGCCTCACCTCATAACTCACTGCAGATAGTTGTTTTAAAGTCGTAAAACCTTTAAATTATTCGTCTCGACCTTGACCATTATAGTGGTAAAAAAAAAAAAAAGATTCAAAGCCCTAAAAATAATGTAAATTGTAACACATTATCTAAACCATCCACTTCATCTTAAAAATAAATGTTCACGGACCCCCAAGATCTATATGTTTTTTTACTTTCAAATTTCATAATCAATATTGAAAATTGGTTTTACAGCCATTATGGAGATTATTGATGCTCAAAATGCTTTTCAGAAGAAGCTTAATGGTGAGGCTATACTTTATTTTCATAAAGCTTAGGCCTTGTAGAAAGTGTATCCTTCCCAATAACATTCAAGGCTTAAGTCTCCTGCAATTAGTGGTAAAGCCAACACATGCTTGACATGCATGGATATGGATGCCCATTCTATGCACATGACTTCAACATTGGAATTTTGGAATTCCAGGGTTGTCATTTTGGTTTGTACTATGTAGAGGCTCACATGTAAACAGCTCTTTTTCTCTCTCACTCTTCCCCCCAACGAAGCTCCATCACCTTCAAGCTCTAATAAAAGCATTAGAGAGTAAAGTGAACCTTGGCTATAGCTTAACCAAGGCTCCAAGCAATTATCAAGTTTGATGGCTGGTGAAGATCAGCCTGCACAGGAATTTTGTATAAGAAGCGTATCCAATTCTGCAATACCATCTAAATACTAAAAAAGTCTTATGAAATGAGCTTATTGCAATCTGCCTAGGATCACATATTTAAGAAAAAGGGAAGTTTTGTCTTTTAAAAAAAGAAAAGAAAAAATACAAGCTAGTGCTAAAAAATTTGTGATCTAGATCATGAATCGGTGGGAAAGAAATTTGTGATCTAGATCATGAATTAGTGGGAATCAAATGGGTTATGGCGAAGTATCTGAACCAGCCCCCAAAACCTCCCCTTATTTCAAAGTTAGAAAGATGTTAAAGACTGCTTAGGGTCCACTCCACCTACACTCACTACAAAATATTTAAGTCTCTTCGGAGACGTTCGATAAAATTGAAAATTAAATGTTTTTTTGTTTTTATTTGGGAAATTATCGTAAATATAATTTAACTAATTTAAGTTTAATTGGAAAAAAAAAACCCCAAAACTTTTGTTTATCTCATATGCACCATATTTTCTCATTTTTTGGTTTTTTTTTACCAAAATGACCTTCACGGTAATAGTATTACCATAATAGTTAGTGCATGTTATACGGTACTTTAAGTACCGTAATACTTAAAGAATTTTATACGATACCTTTAGTACCATAATAATGAGGGCATTTTATATGGTACTTTAAGTACCATAAACTTACACTAACCCTTATACGGCATTTTAAGTATCGTAAACACTGACTCATGTTACACGACACTTAAAATGCCGTAAATCATTTTCTCATTCTTTTTATCTCTTTCATCTCTAATTCTTTTATGTTTACCTATTCTTTTTCACTCTCTAATTCTTTTTAATATTTATCTCTTCTTTCTTTCTAATTATTTTTTATCTCTTCTTTCTCTCCCTACAATGTCATCTTCGTTTCCTTAGAGAAAAAAAGAAGAGATAAACATAAAAAGAATTAGAGATGAAAAATATAAATATAAACAAAATGAAAAAATGATTTACTACATTTTAAATGCCGTATAAGAGGGTTTTAGTTTTTACGGTACTTAACGTACTGTAATTGGCTTTACGGTCATGGTTTACAGAATTTAAAGTATCGTAATATTACTTGAAGTTACTACGGTATTTTAAATACCGTATAAAATGATATGTATTACGAAAGTAAGACTACCGTGAAGGTCATTTTGGTAAAAAAAAAACCAAAAATAAAGAAAAAAAGTGTAGACGAGATAACAAAAGTTTAAGAGTTTTTTTCAATTAAGCTTAAATTAAAATACATTTGCAATAATTTCCCTTCAGCCATCTAGAAACTAAATACAGCTAGTTCATTTAAGGGGAGTTTTTTACATCCATATGATTAGATCATGTTAAGGTGTTTTAATTCAAATTAAAGCTCACCTAAAAAATTTACTGATGCTAAAGAATCTTGATCATATCAACTTCCAGAGATTTATGGAGATAAGAAAAAATGGATTTCAAGTCTTGAAAATAATGCATCTTGTAATGCATTTTTTAAACCTTCAATTTTCAAGATTCTCAAGTGTGCATATCTATGTTTGATTTACACTATTTTTTAATCTCTAAATTTTATAACTAGAGATGAAAACAAATTTTAGGCCATCATAAAGATTTCCAGTTCTGAAATAATACCTTTTCTGTACTATTTGAAAATACCTTTCGACACTATTTCAAAGTATGCCTTACCTTAATTGTTTAGGGCCTAAGCCTTAAACAAACCACACCCATAATTATAAAATCTTAAAAAAATAAAACAACACAAACAATAAAAAAATGTGTGAAAAATAAAACACAACATAAACCAGTTGAGTGATCTGATTCACTATGATAAGAAGTACAACAAAGAATTAGAGAAATTTTAAAAACGTTAAAAGCATATTGAAAATAAAACAAACAGGTTTGACATCGGCCCAGACGATTGTCATTCCAAATTGGGCAATTTCAATCCACATCGCCGAATTTTCAAACCTTGGTTTGATGCATCCATTATAAAATCAAAACCACTATTTATTGACAATATTAATAAAATAGTAAAAGATCAACAATGGTTCCATTACTATATTCTCTCCCTATACTTTTCGATATGAATAGAAGGCAAATTTACTGATGGGCCCAAAACAATTTTCAGAATTAAAAACAGTCTGTATTTTGGGATGGTGATGGCCAACACCTTCAAGCTCCGAACTGCCCAAAAAGAAAAATGAAAGTATATATACTTTCAAAACGCTCAAAATACACAAAAAAAAAAAAAATATTTGAGAGGCCTAATAATACAACCAATAACTGAGAGGGAACTGTCCTCAGCTGAAGTTGCATTTCCAGTACTTGAGTGTGGAAAGGTGCATCTCATCCGTTGGTGTTGACAACATACGGTTGGAGGCAATATGATATACTCTGTGTTTCATTACGTCAGCGCCAATACTCTGAGAGAGAGAGAGAGAGAGAGAGAGAGAGTTAAAAAACATATACACTGTCAATTAATAATGAGTCAGGGACTAGGAACAAGGATAGGGTGGCAGTCATTAATGATCAGAAACACTGCATCTTAAGTTTGTTTCCTATAGCTGAACCACCAAAATATATGATTTTAGAATGTTAATTCATTTTTTCTTAGAACCCTATAGCTGAACCACCAAAATATATGATTTCAGAATGTTAATTCATTTTGTCTTAGAATAATCAAAGACCTTGCAATATGCTAGGGATTTCTGATTCTTCAATTTCTTTTTCCTTTGAAACTAATCCATACGTGAAAACCTGTTAAGTCTCCATCCGTTTTGAGAACAAATCTGATATATTTAACCATGCATTCCTTTGTGATAGACCCACCAGGAGATGGCCCCCAATATTTCACTCCAACCAAATCAAATTCAGGGGGCCATTCGAATTCAGACATCAAGTAATCTTATACTCCAATATCCCTTGTTATATTCCATTGAAATTAAAACTGTCACAATGAGCAGGGGCGCCTTGGTACTGGTTGCTGCCTACCATCAGGTATTGCCATTAGAACCATGGGTTTTGAGGGTTTGAGGAAAGGGACATCACACCTGTAATAACCTTTCCTTTCGAGCTGCAATATCTCACCGCACTTAAGGTTGCGCATGTTTGAATCACCAAGGGTTGGTATCTCCCACTTTGTGCAAGGGTTAAGAGCGTCAAGAAAATCTTCATCTTCATCAAGCTGTATCACACCAATAGAAAATTTCAATCAGATAGAAAAAAAAAAAAAAGGAAGGGTGGATCGCATTACTTGACAGTGTTTTGACGAAATTAATTAAAGGAAAAAGTTTATATAAGGATGCTACCTATATAATGTAGAACTACAGATGCCCCTAAAAAATCCATACTAAAAGGTAGTTTTAATGTTGAAAAACCCTTTGATTGATCATCTCGACATCGAGATGTATGACTATGAAAATAAAAAGATTTGAAGTCTTAGAAATACTGCATTTTACAACATATTATCTACACCGTCCATTTTCAAGATTTTCATATGTTCGTAGATCTACTTGATTGTAACCATTTTTTAAATTTAAAATTTTATAATTAGATATAAAAATAGATTTTGAGATAATTCTAAGAACATTTTACATCAAAATTATACACCATGATAAAATTTGAAGGTGCACCTTACCTCTACACCTACGGATGCATCCGTATGCAAACTGCACCCTTAATTAAATTACTTGATAGTTACTATAGAAAAGGCATGATTCTGGTTTATCACCGGCTCATAAGTAAAGCAAAAATTTCAGTTTCAGCTTGATTTCTGTGCCATTAACTATAAGCTTATTTAAGAGAAAACATGTTCTAAATGCACAAAAAAGCAGCTGAATTTTGTATCCCAGTAATGAAAATAATGCCCCCATAATTGGAACTCTAATGAGCAGATTTACACGAACACACGGAGTGCCATTCCAAATGCCATTTGAATTGAAACAAACCCATGAGCATAACAGGTGATACGTATGTTTTGGCCCCAACATGCATTTTTGTAATAGAAAAGGTCCAAACTAATATTTCAACCAAAATCATCATCACTTCTAAAATAGGGAAAAAACAATTACCAAGAAGTTCTAAACCAGGGCATAGATAATATAAAGAAAAACAACTACACATGAATGACTTTGGGCCTTAATGTGGTGTTTGGGGCATACCTTCTTTTTCGTGATGAGGTGGTCCAGCTCAACTAACCAAAGACTAAGCAACTCAGGTGTTTCAGGCAACCATGTGAGCTTCAATTTTGTTGTTTTAACAGACCCTTCTAGGTGAAGAACTCCAGTTAAAAGTGTAACAGTACCATTATGATCCTTCTGAATTTCTTTGATTATGACATTTCCCCAATCCATTAATGTTATCTCCTCCCCTTCTGAAATAGCAGATGCATCAGCACCATCAATCAAATCCTATTCGTGTAACTGGTGGCTTTTTTCCCTGCACCATCATATTTCTTATGCCTAGATAAGATCCGAACAAATGGGGTCTCTGGGCCATCAGATAGAACCAGTGTTACTCGTTCTTCTTCAAGGACAGCAGTATGCCTTGGGCATATTGGGTCAATGATTTTCTTGTTGATGGTCCACAGCTTGTCCCATTCCATGAGATTGAGATTCTTCGATGCCCCCTGAAACAATAAGGAAAAACAATGGCAATCAAACATAAGTCTTTATGAAAATATGTGTATGTGTGTTTTGAATTTTTTTGTTGCCTCACATAAAATGGGATCATATTGAATGGTTTGTCCCAAAAAGGCTACAAGAACGATAGAAAAAACAAAGCAAACCATTCTATAAATCAGAGGTGTTAGAAAAACTTCTTTATGAGGAGCTGCCATTGTGATCTGGAGAAGCGGTCCACAGGAAAATTTCAAACATAAACAAACACAAGGCAAGCTCCTCTAGCCAACTTCCAACATCAAACATTGAAGCCTGCATTTGTTAGATAGTACAATCCATAGTGACTTGCTGACTTCGAACTTAAAAACTCATTCAATGTCTTTTTCTTTGAGAGAAACCATATGGTGTCAACAGCAATGGATAAGATGGACCTTTCCCCACTCAAGTACTGTAAATGCAACTTGAGCTGAGGAAGGGTCCCTCTCAGCAATTGGTTGTATTTTTAGACCTCTCAATATTTATTTTTTTGTGTTTTTTGAGCGGTGCAAAAGTATAAATACTTTGGTTTTTCTGTTTGGGCAATTCGGAGATTGAAGCTAAAAAAAAAGGGGAACAAAATAATAGAGAGGAGAAATCCAAGTTAAGGGCATAATAAAAAAGATTAAAAAAAGAACACAGAAAAATCACCATATGTATACAACCATATGCATAAACATTCTGCAACATCCCAAGGCAATTCATCGATGCTTTCACTCAACAACTTGCCCTTGACTCAAAAATTCTTGGGTTAATTGAGTAAGTGAGCTTAAGTTTCACAACTGCTCTTACCTGTGAGAGAATAAACTGCACTAACGCATCCACCATCAGCCCTCTACGTATTATTCCCTGCACAGTTGGGAAACGAGGATCATCCCATCCCTCAACCTTCCCACTCTCTACAAACCACTTAAGTTTATGCTTGCTCAAGAGAGTGTAAACAAGATTCAAACGGCTGAATTCATATATGTGCACTTGTCGCAAATTCATATCATCCAAAATCCTATGGTACTGCTCATTTCTATCATGATACTCACTCGCTCGGAGAGCATGTGTTATCCCCTCAATGCTATCGACATATGGGCATGCAAAGTCATAAGTTGGGTAGACCTTATAGTTTGATCCAACACGATGATGGGTGACTGGGTTGCATTGATAGTAAACAGGATCCCTAAGAGACTTATTCAAGGCTTGCATATCAAGTTTTCCACGAACACAACATTGCAGGCCCCTCTCAGTTCCATCAATCATTTCTTTCCATAATGCCAGGTTCTCTTCAACACTATTATTTTTACATTTTGATTCGATTCCATCCATTCTCTCTTTCTGCATTTGCTCTCGTGGGGTATCATCAACATAGGCTTTTCCCTCTTCAATCAATTTTTTAGCCATCTTCATCAATTCATTGAAGTAGCTGGACGTGCAAGTGAAAGTATCCCATTTGATACCCAAACTCGCTATATCAATCAATAAATTCTCTACAGACTCATTACTTTCTTTTGAAGGATTTGTATCATCAAAACGCACAATTAACCTGCCTTTGTATCTCTCCGCAAAATACCTGTTCAAAAGTGCAGCCTTGGCATGCCCGACATGAAGGTACCCACTAGGCTCTGGAGCGAATCGAAGGCATACTTTTCCTACTTCAGCATGAGGTAGGGCAACTTCAAAGGCTGTACCACTAGCCTTTTCTTTCTCATTACTCTCTCCTTTTGACAAGCTCGCATCTCTTTCTTTTGGTTTAATAGCTTGAGGCTTGCCCACTCCTCTTTTACCCACATATTTCTCTGTAATGTCATTAAGAAGCGCAGGATATTCCGTTGCTAATGAATTGAACCACCTTACTAGATTTGGATATTTATTTGATTTCCTCATACTTTCCCATCTTTGTCCAGTGCCTGCAAAAATGACAGGTTTGCAATTAGAAGAGCAACACAACACATTGCAAAACAAGATAGAAAGATGGCTACTGCTTAGACAATGAGAAGCATTTGACCAATTCAGTTCCAGGAGTTCACAAGGATGATATCCTGATACGTCTACCAAAACTCTATTAAGGAAAATAAAATATGAATATTTCAGAAACAATAAAATATGATAACCATTTCAATTAAAACATATGCAAATATTACATGCACAAATGTCTTAAGCAGTCCAGAGTTACCTGCAAGGCCAGACCAGATTGCAACGTCGGCGATGGATAGACTATGACCCACCAAGAACGCACGGAGGGAGAGGAACCCATCAATGTAGCCACATGCTGCCTCAAATTCAGCCCCAGACGAAAGCGTAGGTGCATATTCAAGCCATTCATCAATCTGAATGAAGACTTTTATAATTAAAAATTGGTAGTGTCCTTAGGCATTTCAGTTACATGCAGCAACTCTTCAAATACACTAAAATGAAACAGGGTAGACCCGGCAGTAAAGATGCATACATCAAAATAGAACTTAGAGATTAACCCTAAGCAAATCAATGAAAAGTAAGAGATGTGAAGAAGCACCTGTCCAGATTCAAATGCATCACGTTCATAAAATTTGGGAAGGCTACCAGCCCCCCCAACAAAACGCAGAGCACAGCAGTCCCATGCAATTTCAATCTGGTGAAATAATCCGCAGGATACAAAATTAGTTATGTTGGATGTTTCCAACAACCCAAGTATTCTCTATGATGACACAGTAATAAGAAAAAAGAGAGCCGAAATATATTAGAGAAAAGAATGTGGAAGTTTAAAAGGGATATCTCTAAATAGAACTACCAATAATAAAACATAGAAAACATATAAGTTCCCTGAACAATAAGTGTGTACCAGAACTATCCCTCGACTCTGCACCTCCTATTTTTTGCATTAAAAAAAATAATAATAATAAAATATATATATATATATATATATATATATATATATATATATATATATATAGACCCATGACCCTTTTGGTGTTTTGTATACTATGCGTGTCTTTTTTTTTCTTCAAGGTTAGAAAACAGAATCCACATTGAACAATATTCGACAATATTCGACCTCATGGGTGTAACGTTTTAAGTTGTAACCTGTAGGAGCCTTAGCATCTCCAGCAGATATTCTTTGGGTATTTGTTGGTTAGCTAGGCATAATATATATATATATATATATATATATGCAAAAGGCAAACAGTGAACATGTCTAATAAAAGTATTTTGTATGTCTATTTGAAATGCTCTTTTTTTTTGTGCCATAGACATCGAGCCAGAGTTGGGGTGAAATCTTAGAAGTCCATCACTGATTCTAGATAGTACATTTCAGCTATGATCATAGATGAAAGTTTTATTTGATGTTTCTCTCTTTATGATTTTCTTTTAAAACTAGGCACTCCAGAACTTTGTTTTGCACAATGCTCTTTAAATAAATATAATTTACAAGTTCTATAGCAATTTCAATTCAACTGTTCGTAAATAATTCATCCAAGCAATTTCCACAAATTCCAGCAACATGCAATTGTTTCCAAAAGAAAAAAAGGGTGAGAGAGATATAGCAATTTAATTATGGGATTGTCTACAAAGAGACCATTTATCTTTTGTACAAGTATGTCACAATCATTCTTATCCCTTAAATTTCAAAATGGGTAATTGTAAGAGTGTCATTGAATTAGGGGTGGCAACGGGTCATGTCGGGTCTAAGTCCGGACTCCAAAAAAAATTTATGGGACTTAGACCTAGACCCAGGCACGGACCCGATTGGACCGAACCCAAAAAAAAAAATCAAATATTATATTAAATATATGCATGTATTATTTAAGGGATTGTATACAATGAGACCATTTACATTTGATACAAGGAGGTTACAATTACTTACAACCATAAGATATGAAATCTGATAGCTTGGTGTGTTACAAAGTTCGAGAAAAATTCTTTTGAAGTTTGAGCTTGGTCAAAGGAATAAATACAATCATCTAATTTCACAGGGTCAAGATTAATTGTGATCACCTTGTACTAAAGATAAATAGTCTCATTGTATACTTTTTCATTATTTAAATATTATAACAAAAAATATATACTTATATTTATATAAATATTAATTAAATTTTATATATTAAATATTATATATTATTTAAATAATAACAGTATTCGGGTCGGCTTTAGGTCGGGACCACATGGAGTCCAATATTTGGACCCGTACACGGACTTGGGTCGGGTCCTGCCGTCGGTCCCGGTCTATTGCCACGCCTATATTGAATAGACACAAAGTTCCAAAAAAAGATAAAAAATTCTTGGACTTCGTAACTCACTCCAAGCCATCCAATTTGACATCTAATGAGTGGAGATGATTGTGACCTCCATGTACAAAGATGTAGACAATCCCTTTAATTATTTATCTTACATAAAGGAAGTTGTCATGAATGTTTTCAATGGTGAGATCTTCAAAAAACAATTGTTTCATGCAGACTGGACCGCATTTGTATAATATGCGGTCCAAAGGTATATAGGTGGTCCATCTAAAAACAATTGAAACTAAAGGTCCAAATGTTTTTTTAATATAATTATTATTTCTAATTTTTTAAATTTATTTATTTTTCAACATTCACGATCTCCATGTTACATATTATATATTCTCTACAAACTATAATCGAATTATATTTTAAAAATAAATTTATCAAGGGGCCCGCATTTCCACATATGCGGGCTTGACCACATGCTAACTGCGTCCATTTTCAAATGACATTAAAACAACTCTCGTTTTTTCACATATTGGTTCTGACCTCCATACCTTTCTTTTCACATATTGGTTCTAACCTCCATACCTTTCTTTTCACATATAGGTTCTCACCAATAGACGCATAAGAGGCCACGCAGAAATACATTTACAAAGAATAGGTGAATGTCACTGAATTCTTCAAGCAAGTAAATTTATAACTCCAAGATGAAACTTAAACTGTAACATTTGGTAAAAAACATGACCTAAATTGCATGCCCTATTGATATACTGAAAAAATAAAAAGATGTTCTCATCTCTAGAATTCAAAAGTTAACCTGCTTAAGAAACTTTTAATGTTCCAGAACTTAAGAAACTTCTAATGTTCCAGAATTTAAGAAACTTCTAATGTTCCAGAACTCAACACAGACAGATTCGAGTAATGAACCAAATGCTTCATTCTAAGAGAGGATTTTAGCTTGGACTTAAATGTTTAAGATCAAAATTGTGACCTCCTAGTAACATAAATAAATATAACCATCCTATTTCCTCCGAGGAAAAAGTTTATACAAGGTTGCAACATATTTGTACCTCTAAAATCTATTAAAAAAAGATTGTTTAATGTTGAAAAAACCTCTAATTGAACATCTTGACATCAAGATATATGAATATAAAGAAAAACAAGATTTAAAGTCACATAAATAGTGCATCTTGTAATACATTTTCTAGAACATCTATTTTCAAGATTTTCATATATTTATAGATCTATTGGATTATAACCAATTTCAAAATTTAAAATTTTATAATTAGATATGAAAATAGATTTTGAGATGGTCATGAGAATTTTTTTTACCAAAATTATATATTATGATAAAATTTGGAGGTGTGTCTCAATTGGATTGTTTAAAGGTTGCAACCTTATAAAAACTACTCCCTTGATCTAAACTTATCTTTGTAGTTTTTTTAGTGTTAACTGTGACTTCATTAAATAATAGAGCTAAGTTCGTAATATACAAAAGTACAAGATGAAAAAATAGGGACACTTAAAACACAACAAACCTATAAACCTCGCCAATCCTACACCAAAAATTGATCCTTGTCTTCCACAAAAAAATTACTGTTTTGAGACTTGAGTTCAGGGTTCATGAAAAGATTTGGGGTTTTCTGTATTAGTTTGTTGAAAGATATTTTGAAGGATTTTGTAGAGCCATAATCTTGGAGTAGTACAGAGATGATGAAAGAGCTAAGAGACGAAGGCTGAAGAGTGGGTTAGAGTTTGGGGGGGGAGAGAGTGAGGGGGTGTGCTTTGCTTAGGGAGATAGAGAGTACAAGTGTCGTTGAGAATTTAATCGGTTTGGATCCAAAGCTTAAATTTCATACTCTATTTGGGTTATAGATTAACCGATCCAAAACTTTAATTTTGAACTCTATTTGGATCCAGGTATAGATTCAAGAATTGGATTTGACAGATTGGCTATGGATATAAATAGTAATTTGAATTGGATTTGGGTCTAGATGTATTCAATCTACATCCGACCCAGTTATTAAAATATTATATATATATATATATATATTAGTATTTTGTGTTATATATTATTTTATAGATATAAAATAAATATTTGGATCCAATTGGGTCTAAATCTTGATCCTAATCCTGTTCCGAATCCGAATCCCATACATACTTTTTAGATCCGGATTCATATCCAAATTTCTGGATCCAATCGGGTCTGGTTCATAATCTAAATCCCATGTATACTTTTCAGATCCAAATCCGGATCCCGATAGATTTGGACCTGATCCAATTGTGAGAGCAAGCCTTTTTCCACATAAATCGGACTAGTATTCCTAATTAATTTAAATTTCCTAACCACGGGCATGATTTAAATGGAAATGTTTCTATGCTTCCCCTATAGAAGTTCTATCCTCCCCCTACCATCTAGCCGTCCAATTTTGATAAAGATAGCCACTCACTATTTGATCTTAGATCTAACATCTCAAAGTATTTTATTTTTAATTTTTGTTTATATTTATTTTTTGCTAGTGATAGTTTAATAGAGGAATGGAGACCCAAAATTCGGTGTCAAAATAGTTTATAAAAATAAAAATAAAAATAAATTAGTTTAGAGATGTGACATTGTGATTGGGGCAATCTTAGCCCTCCATTTAGAATGGACGGTTGGATAAGAGGAAGATAGAACTTCAATATTGTAGGGTAAAACATAGAAAGCTTGTCCTCATTTAAATCCCGCTCCAAACTAGGATTCCTAATTAATTTGAAATTCCTAACCACGCGAAGGATTTAAATGCCTTATTTGGCTATGGAATCCATCATAAATATTTCTTGATCAATGTGAATTTAGGTGGATTTTTACCTCGGAATCTCAATTCTTTAATTTTTGGATATTATAATGTATAACTTTAAGTTGGATAATATGGTAATTATCTTTAGTTTGGATATTGTGACATCAATATACATCCGAACTTGAGTCCTAATTCCCTTCTAACTAAAGTCCTATATTAACGAAACAAACAATTTTATCTTATATTCAATTGTATCAATTTTATCTCACTTTGAATTGTATCTCTAAGTAAAGAGAAGCAACAATAACTTCTTCTTTGGCTTTGTAAGTTTTCATTAATCATTCTTTTATATATTTATTTTGTATTTCTATTTTTGTCTTCTCCTCTCTCTCTCTTAATCTTTTTTTAATCTCTCTATCGGCCGAGCAACTCTAGCATGGGCCTGAGGCCAAGTAGAGGGGAATTCCACAACAACTAGTTGCGGCACCAAAAAAATATGTTTAAAATATAAAATAATTCTTAAAAAATAAAAATAGTACTTTATTTTTGGATGATTTTAAGGGGTTTTAGTATGATTTGGAAAAAAAATTCTGATAACATGTTCCAATTTTTTATTTTTTTGTTTTCTTGATTTTTCTGAAATATTCATGATATAAATCAAATTTTAAAAAATCAAAAGTAAGTAATAGAAATAATTAAAAGAATATGGAAGAAGAAAAAGTGCATGAAAGATGGAATATTTAAAAATTATACTATCTTTTAACAAATTTTTACTGTTTATTTATTTTTCAACAATTTTCATGGTGGACATGACTCGATGGAATCAATCAAGTTATCTTCTCAACTGGTCTTAGGTTGTGGCAGGCTTGAAAACATTAGATGAGTTCTATGAGACTTCAAAAGTTTTGTGCTTTTCTTCTGTTTTTTCTTTTTTGTTTTTTAGCCATCTGAAATTCGTTAGAATGGTAAAATCATTAATAAATGATACCATTCTCTAGTCATGGGAGATTTTGCTTTTCTGTTTTTCTTCTTCAAGGTGTTCAAAACTTTCTTAGAGATAAATTTGGACACCGATGCAGGTATAACTTTGTAAGAATTTGTTAAGTATAAGGATTTGTAAGTTGTAGATTAAGGGAAGTCATACTACGAGTGACACCAATATTTAGGGATAGCTAGGATAATCTAAATCATACTGTTACTATTGAAATCCTAATATGTTAATTTCTCATTTTTCAATTTTCAATTTTTTTAGTTTTTCTTTTCTTTTTTTTCCTTTTTTTGGTGGTTACCTAACTGAAAACAAGGCGAGGACACACTCTTCTACTTTTTGTTGGTCTTGATTCTTTTTACTCATCTTCTTTCTAAGATTAGATTATTCAAGTAGCCTCTTTCCAATTCTTGCATGCTTTCATTCTTCCATTTATTATTAAAGAAATGATTCTATAGGACCCTCTCCTATGTGAGACTTGTATTTTCTAGATATTTGCATCAACTTTAATGGTGATCATTTGAAGGTCCTTTACACATGGGTGGGGGAGGGTTTTATAGGATCATTATTCTTATTATTAATACAAAAGGGAATATCTCTTTATTTATTTTTTATTTTTTTGAGCGTTAAACTTTTGGGTATTTATTTTGTTAAAAATTAAAACCATGTTATGTACTTTATTTAATAACACTATAGCAACAAATAAAAAATGATTTAATGATCAATTCATCCCACCTATAAAATTTATTTAATGATCAATTCATCCCACCTGTAAAATTTATTTAATTATCAATTAGTCACATATGATCTTCTTTTTCTTCTCTTATCGTATGGTGCTCTTAGTTGGGTTTCAGTCCCCCTTCCTTATTTACGTCCTAAATATGTGATTGTTGGATTCTCAATTCCTTAATTTTAGGCATTATATTTTACCATTGTAATTTTACCATCGTAATACTAAATAAATCTCGCCTAAATTCATATTTAAATATTATTTCCATCCATGTACTGTATAAAAAAACATATGTTTCTTTATAACCACATATTTTGGAATTGTAATATAATGAAACCACACTTCTAGCAAGCGATGTTTGTGACATTTATATGTGATAAGAGCTGTTTGTGACATTTGTATGTGATAAGAGAGAAAATGGATAAACATGAGATGACATGCATAGGCATGAGAGAAAAATGTAGCGGGGAGGGGGGATTTATTAAAAAAGATGGATGGTTAAGAGAAGGGAGAGAATGGGCATGAGATAACATGCATGACATGAGAGAGACATTGGGAGAAAGAAACTTATTAAAATGGTAGGACACGTAGCCCAAAAATAGAGAGGGTGTTGCTCTCGCTTAATATATATATAGGAAGATACTACAAAATGGTTATAGGCGAAAATGAACAGTGATTTCACCTACCTTCATCACCGTTCAAAGTTTAGCGCACGGTCACGATTGTCCGGTAGTGTTTCATTTTTCATGCGAAAATGAACAATGATTTCACCTACCTTCATCACCGTTCAAAGTTCAGCGCACGGTCACGATTGTCTAGTAGTGTTTCATTTTTCATTTTTTTTTACAAATCGGAATGACCTGAAATTTGGAGCATGTGCTCATAAAAAAAATATATTTTACATTAAAAATGTTGATTAAAATACCCCTTAAAAGTTTCGGGGGTATTTTGGTCAATATATTTTTTTGAATTTTTTTTTTTATATTTTTATTAGGTGCGCTTCACTAAGATGTACATACGTTCAAATTTCAAGTCATTCCGATTTGTAGAAAAAAAATGAAAAATAAAACACTATTAGACAATCGTGACCTTGCGATAAACTTTGGACGGTGATGAGGGTAGACGAAATCACTATTCATTTTCGCCTATAGGCATTGGGGAAAACTTATATATATAGTAATGATCCTATGAGACCTTCCCACACCCATGTGTATAGGACCCTAAAGGATCACCATTGAATTTAGCACAGATATCTAGAAAAGTTATCACACTACATGGGTGTGGGGGGATCTCATAGGATCATTACTCTATATATATTAACTTTTCTATTTTTTATCCTCATTTTCTCTCTCTTTTATTTTTTTCTTAATCCCACTATCGCTTCTCGCAGGGGCTGAGTCCAACTCAGGCAAGTAACTCAGTAACTCAACGTTGGCCAGTGGCCGAGGCTGAGTGGGGGCAAGTTCCATGGCAACTCGCCAGGGCACCAAAAAAGATGTTAAAAATATAAAATAAATGTGACTTTTTTAAAAATTAGACATATGTCCTTAGATGATTTTAAGGGTGTTTTAAGATGAATTGGAAACTTTTTGATCCCTTTTGTTATTTTCCAAAATTATTCATGGGCTCAAATTTTTAAATAATCCATCTTTTTTTGTATTTTTTCATCTTCTACATTGTTTTAATGATTTCTATTATGTCTTTTCATTTTTGTTGATTTTTTTTTACTTATTTGAGCAAATGTTTTACCTTTTTTTTGCATTTGAACAATTTATAGTTCCCAACATTTGTTCAATAGAATGTCCAAATTTTCCCTAGTAACCAAGTATTGAAATCCTAAATATATTATTTCAGTCTTTTTATTGGATTTTTTTTTTTACTGTATTTTTTTCTCAGATTTTTATTTTTATTTTAGTTTTTTTTCTTCTCTTTTTACCTAAATGATATTAAGAAAATGAGGCACTTTTCTTTTTATGTTGGTAGCTTTACATCATCTTGGTTCTTTTTAGTTGTCTTCTTCCAAAGATTGGACTGTTATCATACATACCTTCCCATTCCAATTCTTAAATCTTTTCATTTATTTTCTATACTATATTATTAAGCCATAGTTAAAAGGTGACACGTGTCACAAGAATAAAGGACACCATATGCCTGGAGAAGAGGATATAAGGGGAGTCTCCTTAAAAAAGAGTGAAGTTTAAGCTATATTAATATAAAAAATTAAGATGTATTATGTATTCATTTAGAGAAACCATCGAAATGGAAATATAAAATATCTATTTGGAAGAGGTTAGAATAAGTAGGGTTGAATATCATTTGTTATAATTGGCTTTGGTACACCCTCTAGGAACTTCGTATACTTATCTATACTTATTTTAGACAAGTTACACTCCCTCGGAAACAACCTCTTTTTTGTGATTTTTTTCCTAAGCTAAGGATTTGGGATTTCTAAATATATTTTGCTTCTAAAATAGGATATTTTTGGCACATTCTCGGAATATCCAAGGCTGGACTATGGTTTGGGGATAAGTATAATTCAGTGTCATATAGTGCGATCTAGGGTATTAGAATTCAGAGATAAAATTTAATTTTGAAGAAGGTCTACAATATGGTGGCAATAAATCATGAGCTTTATGATGACATAAATAGTAGCTACCACTGTTTTGATCCTTGTTTTTAGGGGAATGATTTCATGTAAAGGTTGTATAGTAATATAATGCAACAACCTTCAAAAATAATGTTAGTGCCATTTGTTTGATCCCAATTTTTAAATCTACACTCTTGTCATTCCATTGAAAAATCACAAAAAAAACAAAATTTGAAAATGCACCTTAGGAAGTGTTATTTTAGCCCAATCGGCATAAGCTGTCTATTTTGTTAAGGTGATTAGATCTAGGCCTTAGAAGGATTTTTCTCTTTTCAAATTTTTTAAATAGCTTTGTTATCATTAGATGAACAATTTTGAAAATAAACAAAAATGGTTTTGAGATCGTAAAAGCCTAGATCTTGAAATTGACCAAATGAATGATATAGATTCATTGTTAGAGGGCGCTCATTTTAACCATATCTATGATGCAAATTCAAAATTTTTTTTTTTGGAAATTGACTATTGGAATGAAGAGAGGGTATGTGCAATTTTTGGGGTGATACAAATGCTACAAACATGGTTTCTTAAAAATGTGGTTGTATTATATTACTATACAACTGTTACATGAAATCATTCCCCTTGTTTTTATTTTATGCATCTATATTTTTTACTTTAATATGCAAATAACTATCTCATTAACATACAATTTAAATTTAAGTATATAAGGCATATGAACTTGTCAAACTTTTATGTGCTTTTGACTCTTAATTTGGGAATCACATGCTTTTAATATGATCGGTTTTGGAATAACATATTTTTGTTGTGATAAGTTATTATTATTATTATTATTTATTTTCTATAAGCCTTTCAGTCATTTATTTATATAACTTCCAGCTAATTTGCGAGCTAACATTTGATCAAAAGTTGAAGATGAGTTTGTTTAGCGAACTAAAAAGTTTACGATTACAATGTATAATAGAATATGGAATATGTTAGGACATTGGAGGAGACTAAAGAGGTATATTGATTTTAAGTGATTTTTTTATGACTTTATATACAACCTTATTAATTAATTATGTGCACTGCATACGCTCCTGCTAGTTTCAATAATACATGTACATATTTAACATAATATTTAAATATATTTAAGTATATATATTTTTTCATTTTTGGCTCGGATCCAGTCTCATAAATTTTTGTGGGCATTGCCACCTTAGCAATAGCAACAAATCCCAAAAAAAGGGTATAAAATTATGGGTGCGGTTTGTCTAAGGTTGTAACCTTAAACAATCCAATTAAGGTGCACCTCCAAAATTTATCATAATTTTGTTGTAAATTTTTTTTAGAAATATCTTAAAAACTATTTTCATATCTAATTAGAAAATTTTAAACTCCAAAAAATGGTTAAAATCAAGTAGATCTATAAACATATGAAAATCTTGAAAATAAACGGTGTAGATAATGTGTTGCAAGATGCACTATTTTTCGGACTCAAAAAGTTTTTTTTTTTAATATTCATAGATCTCGATGTCGAGATGATCAACTAGACTATTTTTCAACATTAAAACAGCCTTTCCGATAGATTTTTGAGATGCAGAGCTGATTCTACATTTTAAAGATGCAACCTTATATAAACTTTTTCCTAAAATTATTGAAGTGTCAATTAGTCAAATGTTGAAAAACTATTTAATTTTTGTGCATAGATAACATTATTTTATTTTATTTATTAGCTACAAAAAACATTTTTCTTTTTTTCTAATGTGGAGCACAGCCAGCGGATATAGTAATAATAATTTTCTCAATTCCTCAATTTCACGTAAATACATATATTTATCTTGGATCAGAGATCACCTTGAGTGCCTTCGATATAGGACTAAACAAAGTGAAATCCATAATAAGACTGATAAAACTCCTATGTTTACGTATACTCGCATTGTTCGCTTTTCCTATTTACTTGATCTTCTGTTGGTCTCTTTTCACTCTTTTATTTGGTTTCGCCTAATAGTTTCAACGAACAATTAAATAACAAAAAAAAGTGTTCACTAATACCGGAAATGAGGAACCACAAGCAAGAGGCTACACCGCACAAAAAGAAAAACGGCAACACAACTTTCGATTTTGATCCAGATTTTTTGGATCTAATTGGGTCTCGATCTGATCCAGATCCGAATCCCATATATACTTTTTAGATATGAATTCATATCCAAATTTTTGAATCGAAATCTTAATCCCATGTATACTTTTCATATCCAAATCCCGATTCCGATAGATCTGGACTTGATCCAATTGTGACTAGGATTCCTAAATAATTTGAAATTCTCAACCACACACATGCTTTAAATTCTTTTCTAGACTAGGATTCCTAATTAATTTGAATTTCCAAGTGATTTAAATCCCTTTCTCTTACCAAATTTGACTAAGGAATCCATCATAAATATGTTTATTGATGAATGTTTATTTAGGTGGAATTTTACCTCTGAATCTCAATTCCTTAATTTTCTATATTATATTGATCAGTCTTTTATATATTTCTTTTGTATTTCTATTTTTGTCTTTCCCCTATCTATGTCTCTCTTAATCTTTTCTTAATCTCTCTATCGGCCGAGCAACTCGGGCTTGGGTCTGAGGCCGAGTAGGGATGAATTCCATAGCAACATGTCGAGATACCAAAAAAAATATGATTAAAATATAAAATAGTTCTTAAAAAAAAAATACCACTTTCTTTTTGGATGATTTTAAGGGGTTTTAGTATGATTCGGGAAATTTTATTATGACATGTTCCAATCTTTTATTTTTTCGATTTTCTTGATTTTTCTGAAATATTCATTGTATAAATCAAATTTTAAAAAATCAAAAGTAAGTAATAGAAATAATTGAAAAAATAGAAAAAGAAGAGAAAATACATAAAAGATGAAATATTTAAAAATTATACTATCTTTTCACAAAATTTTACCTTTTATTTATTTTTCAACAATTTTCATGGTGGACATGACTCGATGGACACAATCAAGTTATCTCCTCAACCACCCTTGGCTAAGGCAAACTTGAAAACATTAGATGAGTACTACGAGACCCCAAAAGTTTTGTGCCTTATTTATTTATTTATTTTTTATATTTTTTGAGCCAGCTGAAATTGGTTAGAATGGCAAAATCATTAATAAAAATGATACCATTGTCTAGTGATGGGAGATTTTGCTTTTCTATTTTTTTCTTCACGGTGCTTACAACTTTCTTAGAGATAAATTTGGACACAACCTTGCAATAATTTGTTGGGTAGAAAGATTTGTAGTATGTAGATTAAGAGAAGTCATATTACGAGGGACATCAATATTTAGGGATAGATAGGATAATATAAATCATGTTGTTACTATCGAAATCTTAACCGATATTATTTTAGTTATCTAAAGAGTACGTTTTTTTTTTTTTTCATCGCAGCAAGCTCTCTCTCGTTTTAAAATCTCTCTGAGAATTCTGTCATAAACTTTACTTTTCCATAAATGACGAAGTGTCCAAAGTATTGATATGGATTACTGTAGAAAGTATTGATGGCAAAGTATTGATGGCCGATTGTCAATCGGAGAAGTGGCGCTTGGGGGTTTACGCAAAACCATGGGCTTGTGATCTCTCTCTGGGGGTTTACGCAAAACCATGGCTAGTGATCTCTCTCTAGCCTAAGCGAAGAAATGGCGCTTGGGGGTTTACGCAAAACCATGGGCTCGTGATCTCTGTCTAACCTAGGTTAATAATAGCCGTGAAAGTTTTTGTTGTTTATGCAGTTGTAGAAACATAGACAAGTTTTTGTACAGTTTTTTTTAAAGAGGATCCAGATCCTATTATTGTTGAGAGGTATACTTGAGTTACCCTTCGAAATGATTTCCTAATAATTGAGCCTAAACTTTTACATTTTCTCTTTTTATTCTTGATAAACATATGCATGTATGTCTCTTCCTTCTTGATAAACGTCTGTATGTCTATTTGAAATGCTATTTTTTTTGTTCCATAGACAAACATATGTATGTCTATTTGAAATCCTATTTTTCTTACTGCATAGACATGGAGCTAGAGTTGAGGTGAAATCTTAGAAGCCGATCATTGTGTCTTACATTTCAGCTGTCATCATAAATGAAAGTTTTATTTGATGTTTCGTTTTTCATGTTTTTTTTAGGCTAGGCACTCCAGGAATTTGTTTTGCACAACCCTCTTTAAATCGATATGATTTACCAGTTCTATAGCAATTTCATTTCAATTATTCTTAAATAATTCATCTAATTAATTTTCATAAATTCCAACAACATACAATCATTTCCAAAAGAGAAACAGGGTGAGAGAGCGATCATTTTAATTATGGGATTCTCTACTAAGAGACCATTTATCTTTAAAAAAATTTATATAATGCTGCAACCTTAAAATGTAGAAGTAAAGATGCACTTAAAAAATCTATTAGAAATAATTGTTTTAATTTTGAAAAACCCTCTAATTAATCATCTCCACATCGAGATGAATGAATATAAAAAAAAATAATTTTGAGTTCCAAAAATAGTGCATCTTACAACACATTATCTAGACCATCAATTTTCAAGATTTTCATACGTTTATATATTTAATTGATTTTAACCATTCTTTTAGTTTAAAATTTTATAATTAAATATGAAAATAGATTTTTAGATAGATAATCCGAAGAATTCCTTACACCTTTAATTGGATTGTTTAATGTTACAACCTTATGGAAACCACACCTTTTATCTTTTGTGCAAGGAGGTCACCATCATTCATGTTCCTTCAATTTCAAAATGGGTGATTGTAAGAGTATCATTGAATTAGGGGTGGTGAATGCGTCATGTCGGGTCTGGGTCAGAACTCAAAAAAAATTTATGGGACTTAGACCTGAACCCGATTGGACCCGACCCAAAAAAAAATAAAAAATAAAAAAATCAAATATTATGTTAAATATATGCATGTATTATTTAAAGGATTGTATACAACGAGACAATTTACATTTGATACAAGGATGTTATAATTACTTACAACCATCCGATGTGAAATATGTTAGCTTAGGTGTATTACAAAGTTCGAAAAAAATTCTTTTGAAGTTTGATCTTGGTTAATGGAATAAATACAACCATCTAATTTCACATCTAATGGTCAAGATTAATTGTGACCACCTTGTATTAAAAATAAATGGTCTCATTGCAAATTTTTTTCATTATTGTACTAAAGATAAATGATCTCATTGTATACTTTTTCATTATTTAAATATTAGATATATAAAATAAAATTTAAGTAATATTTATATAAATATTACTTAAATTTTATTAGATATTATTAAAATATTCTACAATAAATATTATTTAAATAATAACACTATTCAGGTCGGGTCTGGGTTGGGACCACATGGACCTGGACTCGACCTGTTGGGTCCAATATTCCGACCCATACCTGGACCTGGGTCGGGTCCCGGTCCATTGCCATCCCTATATCGAATAGACAAAAAGTCCAAAAAAAAAAAAAGTCTCAGACTTTGTGACTCACTCCAAGCCATCCAATTTGACATCTAATGAGTGGAGATGATTGTGACCTGCATGTACATTATACAAAGATGTAGAAAATCCCCTTAATTATTTATCCTACATAAAGGAAGTTGTCATGAAAATTTGATAATCAAAACATATAACAATGGTAAGATCTTCAGAAAACAATTGTTTCATGCGAGCTGAACCTCATTTGTAAAATATGCGGTCCAAATGTATATACGTGATTCATCTAAAAACAATTGCAACTAACGGTCCAAACGTTTCTTACTATAATTGTTATTTTTAATTTTTAAAATTTATTTATTTATCCACATTCATGATCTCCAATGTTAAAGAGTATATATTCTCTAAAAATCAGGATTGAATTCTATTTCAAAAATAAATTTATTAAAGCGCCCGCATTTCTACATGTGTAGGCATGGCCGCATGCTAACCACATCTTGTGACAACTTTAACATCGATTTTCATCTTTAATTATAAAATTTAAAGCTTCAAAAATAGTGTAGATAAAGCAGATCTATGAAAACTTGAAAATTAACGGTCATAAAATGCGTTACAAGATGCACTATTTTCAAAAGTTGAAATCCATTTTTTTCTCATGTCCATGCATCTTGATGTCGAGATGATCAATTTGAGGATATTTAGGCATCAAAACAACCTCTATTAATAAAAATTTTGAGGTAGGCTCTGATTTGATTGTTTAAAGCCTCGGCTCAATACAAACTTTTTCCTCTTTATATTAGTTTATTGAGAGAGATTTTGGGGGGATTATGTAAAGATAAAGAATGTTGGAGCGGCTTGGAGAGGATGAGAGAAGAGAGAGACGAAGGGTGAAGTAGGGGTGAGAATTGAACCGTTTCAGATCTGAAATTCGAATTTCAGACCCTAGTCGGATCCCGGTATGGACCTAAAATTTCTATCTAAATTCGGATTTGGATCCAAAAGTTAGATCCGAATTGGAATTTGGATCAGATTCGGGTGCAGGTAGATCCGACCCAAATCCAAATCTGGATCCAATACAATTTTTTTAATAGTAAGTTTTTATTTTATATATGTAGTATATATATAATCCGGATCCG
Organism: Amborella trichopoda; assembly: GCF_054954075.1. NCBI lineage: Eukaryota > Viridiplantae > Streptophyta > Magnoliopsida > Amborellales > Amborellaceae > Amborella > Amborella trichopoda. The sequence goes on along the minus strand of NC_142346.1, from coordinate 44,496,349 downwards.
ATGTATTGTCTTCGGATCCGGTCAGATTCAACCTCAATCCGACCCCTCCTCACCCCTAGGGTAAAGAGAGGGTTAAAGTTTGGGGAGAGAGAGTGAGGTGGTGTACCTTGCTTAGGGGGGGAGAGTACGAGTGTAGCAGAGAATTTACTTGGTTTGGATCGAAAACCTGAATTTCACTCTATTTAGATCCGGGTATAGATTCAAGTATTGGATCAAATAGATCAGCTATGGATTGAAATCATATTTTGGGTGGATTCGGGTCTAGATGGATTCGATCTAGATCCAACCCAATTATTATAATATATATATATATATATATATATATATATATATATATATATATATATATATATATATATATATATATATATATATATATATATATATATTTAGTAGATCTATAAACACATAAAAATCTAGAAAATGGACTATTCAGATAATGTGTTGCAAGACACTTTTTCACATACGCGAATTTTTTTTTCCTTTTTATATTAATACATATCGATGTCGAGATGATCAATTAGAGGATTTTCCAATATCTAAGCAACCTTTTATGATGGATTTCTTATGTACACCTTTAATTCTACATTTTAAGGTTGCAACCTTACATAAATTTTTTTTTTTTCATATTTAAATGATACCTAGTTTAACTATGCAATTGGTTTCAGAAAATTGTTTCATGCGGGTTGGACCGCATTTCTACAATATGCGGTCCAGAGGTATAAAGCATACATCTTTACAATGGATGCAAATAGGTGGTCCATTTTAAAACAAGTGTAACTACCAGCCCAAATGTTTTCTTACTATAATTAGTATTCATAGTTTTTTTTTTTTTTTCATATTCATGATCTCCATGTTAAAGATTATATATTATTTAAAAATTAAAATCAAATTATATCTAAAATATATATTTATTGTCAGACCCGCATTTCTACAATATGCGGACTGGCCGCATAGAAACCGTGTCCATTAGTTTCATATACAATTGTCATTTTAAACCAAAGTTAGGGTTAGCTTGAGCGCTACATTTTTTTTTACCCAAGGTTGAGGGAGTCCATGTAGTTATTGCATGTGCTGCCAGTGGTCACCGTTGTTGGGTTTTTGATGGATTTTGATCCGCTTTTTCATTACTTCTATTCTAGCATGCATGAGGCGATAAAAAAGTCATTAAGTATTATTGAGACTTGTTTCTATTAGTTTTTTATTCGTTTTTTAATTAAAGGTTAAAATATCTACTATAATTTTTATAGAATTGAAGTCTCTTCTTATTTTACATCTTTTATAGAATTAGAGTCTTTTTTTATTTTCGTGCGGCAGGTGTCGACCTTTTAACTCTAGCTATTCATGACAAGTGTCCACCCCTTAACTCTAGCTAAATAACATACCATAGATACACTATCCTAGGTAACTCTTGCTAAATAATATACCATAGATACACTATCCTAGGTTCTTAGGGAAACATCATTTGTGAATATGTTTAAGACCCCATGTGCGTGCGACCTGCTCATCATTAACAAATTTTGGTGCTTAAGAATTAAAAATGGGATAATTTACATTTTAGGCAACGTATTTTTTTGGAATTGGTTAATCTTTATTGAATTCCTTAACCTAGGGACCACAACAACCTAATAAACCCTAGTTACTTTTTTAGATATAAAATCCAACCCTGTTCAATTCATAAAATAATCATTCTAGTTAATCTCGAGTGTAATAAACATAAGAAACCAACCCGATACCTTGAAACCTCAAATCATCACCCAAAAGCCATATCCCTTTAGACCCCTTTAAAATAAACCAAATTGGGTTATTTTAAACTAGTATGAGAATTAAAATAACCCAATTTGGACAATCTACATCCGACCCAGTAATTAAAATATTATATATATATATATATATATATATATATATATATATATATATATATATATATTAGTATTTTGTGTTATATATTATTTTATAGATATAAAATAAATATTTGGATCCAATTGGGTCTGAATCTTGATCCTGATCCTGATCCGAATCCGAATTCCATACATACTTTTTAGATCCGGATTCATATCCAAATTTCTGGATCCAATCGGGTCTGGTTCGTAATCTAAATCCCATGTATACTTTTCAGATCCAAATCCGGATCCCGATAGATTTGGACCCGATCCAATTGTGAGAGCAAGCCTTTTTCCACATAAATCGGACTAGTATTCCTAATTAATTTAAATTTCCTAACCACGGGCATGATTTAAATGGAAAGGTTTCTATGCTTCCCTTATAGAAGTTCTATCCTCCCCCTACCATCTAGCCGTCCAATTTTGATAAAGATAGCCACTCACCATTTGATCTTAGATCTAACATCTCAAAGTATTTTATTTTTAATTTTTGTTTCTATTTATTTTTTGCTACTGATAGTTTAATAGAGGAATGGAGACCCAAAATTCGGTGTCAAAATAGTTTATAAAAATAAATTAGTTTAGAGATATGACATTGTGATTGGGGCAATCTTAGCCCTCCATTTAGAATGGACGGTTGGATAAGAGGAAGATAGAACTTCAATATTGTAGGGTAAAACATAGAAAGCTTGTCCTCATTTAAATCCCGCTCCAAACTAGGATTCCTAATTAATTTGAAATTCCTAACCACGCGAAGGATTTAAATGCCTTATTTGGCTATGGAATCCATCATAAATATTTCTTGATCAATGTGAATTTAGGTGGATTTTTACCTCGGAATCTCAATTCTTTAATTTTTGGATATTATATTGTATAACTTTAAGTTGGATAATATGGTAATTATCTTTAGTTTGGATATTGTGACATCAATATACATCCGAACTTGAGTCCTAATTCCCTTCTAACTAAAGTCCTATATTAACGAAACAAACAATTTTATCTTATATTCAATTGTATCAATTTTATCTCACTTTGAATTGTATCTCTAAGTAAAGAGAAGCAACAATAACTTCTTCTTTGGCTTTGTAAGTTTTCATTAATCATTCTTTTATATATTTATTTTGTATTTCTATTTTTGTCTTCTCCTCTCTCTCTCTTAATCTTTTTTTAATCTCTCTATCGGCCGAGCAACTCTAGCATGGGCCTGAGGCCAAGTAGAGGGGAATTCCACAACAACTAGTTGCGGCACCAAAAAAATATGTTTAAAATATAAAATAATTCTTAAAAAATAAAAATAGTACTTTATTTTTGGATGATTTTAAGGGGTTTTAGTATGATTTGGAAAAAAAATTCTGATAACATGTTCCAATTTTTTATTTTTTTGTTTTCTTGATTTTTCTGAAATATTCATGATATAAATCAAATTTTAAAAAATCAAAAGTAAGTAATAGAAATAATTAAAAGAATATGGAAGAAGAAAAAGTGCATGAAAGATGGAATATTTAAAAATTATACTATCTTTTAACAAATTTTTACTGTTTATTTATTTTTCAACAATTTTCATGGTGGACATGACTCGATGGAATCAATCAAGTTATCTTCTCAACTGGTCTTAGGTTGTGGCAGGCTTGAAAACATTAGATGAGTTCTATGAGACTTCAAAAGTTTTGTGCTTTTCTTCTGTTTTTTCTTTTTTGTTTTTTAGCCATCTGAAATTCGTTAGAATGGTAAAATCATTAATAAATGATACCATTCTCTAGTCATGGGAGATTTTGCTTTTCTGTTTTTCTTCTTCAAGGTGTTCAAAACTTTCTTAGAGATAAATTTGGACACCGATGCAGGTATAACTTTGTAAGAATTTGTTAAGTATAAGGATTTGTAAGTTGTAGATTAAGGGAAGTCATACTACGAGTGACACCAATATTTAGGGATAGCTAGGATAATCTAAATCATACTGTTACTATTGAAATCCTAATATGTTAATTTCTCATTTTTCAATTTTCAATTTTTTTTAGTTTTTCTTTTCTTTTTTTTCCCTTTTTTTGGTGGTTACCTAACTGAAAACAAGGCGAGGACACGCTCTTCTACTTTTTGTTGGTCTTGATTCTTTTTACTCGTCTTCTTTCTAAGATTAGATTATTCAAGTAGCCTCTTTCCAATTCTTGCATGCTTTCATTCCTCCATTTATTATTAAAGAAATGATCCTATAGGACCCTCTCCTATGTGAGACTTGTATTTTCTAGATATTTGTGCCAACTTTAATGGTGATCCTTTGAAGGTCCTATATACATGGGTGGGGGAGGGTCTTATAGGATCATTACTCTTATTATTAATACAAAGGGAATATCTCTTTATTTATTTTTTATTTTTTTGAGCGTTAAACTTTTGGGTATTTATTTTGTTAAAAATTAAAACCATGTTATGTACTTTATGCAATAACTCTATAGCAACAAATAAAAAATGATTTAATGATCAATTCATCCCACCTATAAAATTTATTTAATGATCAATTCATCCCACCTGTAAAATTTATTTAATTATCAATTAGTCACATATGATCTTCTTTTTCTTCTCTTATCGTATGGTGCTCTTAGTTGGGTTTCAGTCCCCCTTCCTTATTTACGTCCTAAATATGTGATTGTTGGATTCTCAATTCCTTAATTTTAGGCATTATATTTTACCATTTGTAATTTTACCATCGTAATACTAAATAAATCTCGTCTAAATTCACATTTAAATATTATTCCTATCCATGTACTGTATAAAAAAACATATGTTCCTTTATAACCACATATTTTGGAATTGTAATATAATGAAACCACACTTCTAGCAAGCGATGTTTGTGACATTTGTATGTGATAAGAGGTGTTTGTGACATTTGTATGTGATAAGAGAGAAAATGGATAAACATGAGATGACATGCATAGGCATGAGAGAAAAATGTAGCGGGGAGGGGGGATTTATTAAAAAAGATGGATGGTTAAAAGAAGGGAGAGAATGGGCATGAGATAACATGCATGACATGAGAGAGACGTTGGGAGAGAGAGACTTATTAAAATGGCAGGACACGTAGCTCAAAAATAGAGAGGGTGTTGCTCTCGCTTAATATATATATAGGAAGATACTACAAAATGGTTATAGGCGAAAATGAACAGTGATTTCACCTACCTTCATCACCGTTCAAAGTTCAGCGCACGGTTACAATTGTCCGGTAGTGTTTCATTTTTCATGCGAAAATCAACAGTGATTTCACCTACCTTCATTACCGTTCAAAGTTCAGCGCACGGTCACGATTGTCCGGTAGTGTTTCATTTTTCATTTTTTTTTACAAATCGGAATGACCTGAAATTTGGAGCATGTGCTCATAAAAAAAATATATTTTACATTAAAAATGTTGATTAAAATACCCCTTAAAAGTTTCGGGGGTATTTTGGTCAATATATTTTTTTGAATTATTGTTTTTTATATTTTTATTAGGTGCGCTTCACTAAGATGTACATACGTTCAAATTTCAAAGCATTCCGATTTGTAGAAAAAAAATGAAAAATAAAACACTATTAGACAAATCGTGACCTTGCGATAAACTTTGGACGGTGATGAGGGTAGACGAAATCACTATTCATTTTCGCCTATAGGCATTGGGGAAGACTTATATATATAGTAATGATCCTATGAGACCCTCTCACACCCATGTATATAGGACCCTAAAGGATCACCATTGAATTTAGCACAGATATCTAGAAAAGTTTTCACACTACCTGGGTGTGGGGGGATCTCATAGGATCATTACTCTATATATATTAACTTTTCTATTTTTTATCCTCATTTTCTCTCTCTTTTATTTTTTTTCTTAATCCCATTATCGCTTCTCGCAGGGGCTGAGTCCAACTCAGGCAAGTAACTCAGTAACTCAACCTTGGCCAGTGGTCGAGGCTGAGTGGGGGCAAGTTCTATGGCAACTCGCCAGGACACCAAAAAAGATGTTAAAAATATAAAGTAAATGTGACTTTTTTAAAAATTAGACATATGTCCTTAGATGATTTTAAGGGTGTTTTAAGATGAATTGGAAACTTTTGATCCCTTTTTTTATTTTTCAAAATTATTCATGGGCTCAAATTTTTAAATAATCCATCTTTTTTTGTATTTTTTCATCTTCTACATTGTTTTAATGATTTCTATTATGTCTTTTCATTTTTGTTGATTTTTTTTTACTTATTTGAGCAAATGTTTTACCTTTTTTTTGTTTATAGTTCCCATCTAAATTTGTACAATAGAATGTCCAAATTTTCCCTAGTAACCAACTATTGAAATCCTAAATATATTATTTCAGTCTTTTTATTGGATTTTTGTTTTTACTGTATTTTTTTCTCAGATTTTTTTTTTTTTTTTTAGTTTTTTTTCTTCTCTTTTTACCTAAATGATATTAAGAAAATGAGGCACTTTTCTTTTTATGTTGGTAGTTTTACATCATCTTGGTTCTTTTTAGTTGTCTTCTTCCAAAGATTGGACTGTTATCATACATACCTTCCCATTCCAATTCTTAAATCTTTTCATTTATTATCTATACTATATTATTAAGCCATAGTTAAAAGGTGACATGTGTCACAAGAATAAAGGACACCATATGCCTGGAGAGGAGGATATAAGGGGAGTCTCCTTAAAAAAGAGTGAAGTTTAAGCTATATTAATATAAAAAAATTAAGTTGTATTATGTATTCATTTAGAGAAACCATCGAAATGGAAATATAAAATATCTATTTGCAAGAGGTTAGAATAAGTAGGGTTGAATATCATTTGTTATAATTGGCTTTGGTACACCCTCTAGGAACTTCGTATCCTTATCTATACTTATTTTAGACAAGTTACACTCCCTCGGAAATAGCCTCTTTTTTGTGATTTTTTTCTTAAGCTAAGGATTTGGGATTTCTAAATATATTTTGCTTCTAAAATAGGATATTTTTGGCACATTCTCGGAATATCCAAGGCTGGACTATGGTTTGGGGCTAAGTATAATTCAATGTCCTATAGTGCGATCTAGGGTATTAGAATTCAGAGATAAAATTTAATTTTGAAGAAGGTCTACAATATGGTGGCAATAAATCATGAGCTTCATGATGACATAAATAGTAGCTACCACTGTTTTGATCATTGTTTTTAGGGGAATGATTTCATGTAAAGGTTGTATAGTAATATAATGCAACAACCTTCAAAAATAATGTTAGTGCCATTTGTTTGATCCCAATTTTTAAATCTACACTCTTGTCATTCCATTGAAAAATCACAAAAAAAACAAAATTTGAAAATGCACCTTAGGAAGTGTTATTTTAGCCCAATCAGCATAAGCTGTCTATTTTGTTAAGGTGATTAGATCTAGGCCTTAGAAGGATTTTTCTATTTTCAAATTTTTTAAATAGCTTTGTTATCATTAGATGAACAATTTTGAAAATAAACAAAAATGGTTTTGAGATCGTAAAAGCCTAGATCTTGAAATTGACCAAATGAATGATATAGATTCATTGTTAGAGGGCGCTCATTTTAACCATATCTATGATGCAAATTCAATTTTTTTTTTTTTTGGAAATTGACTATTGGAATGAAGAGAGGGTATGTGCAATTTTTGGGGTGATACAAATGCTACAAACATGGTTTCTTAAAAATGTGGTTGTATTATATTACTATACAACTGTTACATGAAATCATTCCCCTTGTTTTTATTTTATGCATCTATATTTTTTACTTTAATATGCAAATAACTATCTCATTAACATACAATTTAAATTTAAGTATATAAGGCATATGAACTTGTCAAACTTTTATGTGCTTTTGACTGTTAATTTGGGAATCACATGCTTTAAATATGATCGGTTTTGGAATAACATATTTTTGTTGTGATAAGTTATTATTATTATTATTATTTATTTTCTATAAGCCTTTCAGTCATTTATTTATATAACTTCCAGCTAATTTGCGAGCTAACATTTGATCAAAAGTTGAAGATGAGTTTGTTTAGCGAACTAAAAAGTTTATGATTACAATGTATAATAGAATATGGAATATGTTAGGACATTGGAGGAGACTAAAGAGGTATATTGATTTTAAGTGATTTTTTTATGACTTTATATACAACCTTATTAATTAATTATGTGCACTGCATATGCTCCTGCTAGTTTCAATAATATATGTACTTATTTGACATAATATTTAAATATATTTAAATATATATATTTTTTGATTTTTGGCTCGGATCCAGTCTCATAAATTTTTGTGGGCATTGCCACCTTAGCAATAGCAACAAATCCCACAAAAAGGATATAAAATTATGGGTGCGGTTTGTCTAAAGTTGTAACCTTAAACAATCCAATTAAGGTGCACCTCCAAAATTTATCATAATTTTGTTGTAAATTTTTTTTAGAAATATCTTAAAAACTATTTTCATATCTAATTAGAAAATTTTAAACTCCAAAAAATGGTTAAAATCAAGTAGATCTATAAACATATGAAAATCTTGAAAATAAACGGTGTAGATAATGTGTTGCAAGATGCACTATTTTTCGGACTCAAAAAGTTTTTTTTTTTAATATTCATAGATCTCGATGTCGAGATGATCAACTAGACTATTTTTCAACATTAAAACAGCCTTTCCGATAGATTTTTGAGATGCATAGCTGATTCTACATTTTAAAGATGCAACCTTATATAAACTTTTTCCTAAAATTATTGAAGTGTCAATTAGTCAAATGTTGAAAAACTATTTAATTTTTGTGCATAGATAACATTATTTTATTTTATTTATTAGCTACAAAAAACATTTTTCTTTTTTTCTAATGTGGAGCACAGCCAGCGGATATAGTAATAATAATTTTCTCAATTCCTCAATTTCACGTAAATACATATATTTATCTTGGATCAGAGATCACCTTGAGTGCCTTCGATATAGGACTAAACAAAGTGAAATCCATAATAAGACTGATAAAACTCCTATGTTTACGTATACTCGCATTGTTCGCTTTTCCTATTTACTTGATCTTCTGTTGGTCTCTTTTCACTCTTTTATTTGGTTTCGCCTAATAGTTTCAACGAACAATTAAATAACAAAAAAAAGTGTTCACTAATACCGGAAATGAGGAACCACAAGCAAGAGGCTACACCGCACAAAAAGAAAAACGGCAACACAACTTTCGATTTTGATCCAGATTTTTTGGATCTAATTGGGTCTCGATCTGATCCAGATCCGAATCCCATATATACTTTTTAGATATGAATTCATATCCAAATTTTTGAATCGAAATCTTAATCCCATGTATACTTTTCATATCCAAATCCCGATTCCGATAGATCTGGACTTGATCCAATTGTGACTAGGATTCCTAAATAATTTGAAATTCTCAACCACACACATGCTTTAAATTCTTTTCTAGACTAGGATTCCTAATTAATTTGAATTTCCAAGTGATTTAAATCCCTTTCTCTTACCAAATTTGACTAAGGAATCCATCATAAATATGTTTATTGATGAATGTTTATTTAGGTGGAATTTTACCTCTGAATCTCAATTCCTTAATTTTCTATATTATATTGATCAGTCTTTTATATATTTCTTTTGTATTTCTATTTTTGTCTTTCCCCTATCTATGTCTCTCTTAATCTTTTCTTAATCTCTCTATCGGCCGAGCAACTCGGGCTTGGGTCTGAGGCCGAGTAGGGATGAATTCCATAGCAACATGTCGAGATACCAAAAAAAATATGATTAAAATATAAAATAGTTCTTAAAAAAAAAATACCACTTTCTTTTTGGATGATTTTAAGGGGTTTTAGTATGATTCGGGAAATTTTATTATGACATGTTCCAATCTTTTATTTTTTCGATTTTCTTGATTTTTCTGAAATATTCATTGTATAAATCAAATTTTAAAAAATCAAAAGTAAGTAATAGAAATAATTGAAAAAATAGAAAAAGAAGAGAAAATACATAAAAGATGAAATATTTAAAAATTATACTATCTTTTCACAAAATTTTACCTTTTATTTATTTTTCAACAATTTTCATGGCGGACATGACTCGATGGACACAATCAAGTTATCTCCTCAACCACCCTTGGCTAAGGCAAACTTGAAAACATTAGATGAGTACTACGAGACCCCAAAAGTTTTGTGCCTTATTTATTTATTTATTTTTTATATTTTTTGAGCCAGCTGAAATTGGTTAGAATGGCAAAATCATTAATAAAAATGATACCATTGTCTAGTGATGGGAGATTTTGCTTTTCTATTTTTTTCTTCACGGTGCTTACAACTTTCTTAGAGATAAATTTGGACACAACCTTGCAATAATTTGTTGGGTAGAAAGATTTGTAGTATGTAGATTAAGAGAAGTCATATTACGAGGGACATCAATATTTAGGGATAGATAGGATAATATAAATCATGTTGTTACTATCGAAATCTTAACCGATATTATTTTAGTTATCTAAAGAGTACGTTTTTTTTTTTTTTCATCGCAGCAAGCTCTCTCTCGTTTTAAAATCTCTCTGAGAATTCTGTCATAAACTTTACTTTTCCATAAATGACGAAGTGTCCAAAGTATTGATATGGATTACTGTAGAAAGTATTGATGGCAAAGTATTGATGGCCGATTGTCAATCGGAGAAGTGGCGCTTGGGGGTTTACGCAAAACCATGGGCTTGTGATCTCTCTCTGGGGGTTTACGCAAAACCATGGCTAGTGATCTCTCTCTAGCCTAAGCGAAGAAATGGCGCTTGGGGGTTTACGCAAAACCATGGGCTCGTGATCTCTGTCTAACCTAGGTTAATAATAGCCGTGAAAGTTTTTGTTGTTTATGCAGTTGTAGAAACATAGACAAGTTTTTGTACAGTTTTTTTTAAAGAGGATCCAGATCCTATTATTGTTGAGAGGTATACTTGAGTTACCCTTCGAAATGATTTCCTAATAATTGAGCCTAAACTTTTACATTTTCTCTTTTTATTCTTGATAAACATATGCATGTATGTCTCTTCCTTCTTGATAAACGTCTGTATGTCTATTTGAAATGCTATTTTTTTTGTTCCATAGACAAACATATGTATGTCTATTTGAAATCCTATTTTTCTTACTGCATAGACATGGAGCTAGAGTTGAGGTGAAATCTTAGAAGCCGATCATTGTGTCTTACATTTCAGCTGTCATCATAAATGAAAGTTTTATTTGATGTTTCGTTTTTCATGTTTTTTTTAGGCTAGGCACTCCAGGAATTTGTTTTGCACAACCCTCTTTAAATCGATATGATTTACCAGTTCTATAGCAATTTCATTTCAATTATTCTTAAATAATTCATCTAATTAATTTTCATAAATTCCAACAACATACAATCATTTCCAAAAGAGAAACAGGGTGAGAGAGCGATCATTTTAATTATGGGATTCTCTACTAAGAGACCATTTATCTTTAAAAAAATTTATATAATGCTGCAACCTTAAAATGTAGAAGTAAAGATGCACTTAAAAAATCTATTAGAAATAATTGTTTTAATTTTGAAAAACCCTCTAATTAATCATCTCCACATCGAGATGAATGAATATAAAAAAAAATAATTTTGAGTTCCAAAAATAGTGCATCTTACAACACATTATCTAGACCATCAATTTTCAAGATTTTCATACGTTTATATATTTAATTGATTTTAACCATTCTTTTAGTTTAAAATTTTATAATTAAATATGAAAATAGATTTTTAGATAGATAATCCGAAGAATTCCTTACACCTTTAATTGGATTGTTTAATGTTACAACCTTATGGAAACCACACCTTTTATCTTTTGTGCAAGGAGGTCACCATCATTCATGTTCCTTCAATTTCAAAATGGGTGATTGTAAGAGTATCATTGAATTAGGGGTGGTGAATGCGTCATGTCGGGTCTGGGTCAGAACTCAAAAAAAATTTATGGGACTTAGACCTGAACCCGATTGGACCCGACCCAAAAAAAAATAAAAAATAAAAAAATCAAATATTATGTTAAATATATGCATGTATTATTTAAAGGATTGTATACAACGAGACAATTTACATTTGATACAAGGATGTTATAATTACTTACAACCATCCGATGTGAAATATGTTAGCTTAGGTGTATTACAAAGTTCGAAAAAAATTCTTTTGAAGTTTGATCTTGGTTAATGGAATAAATACAACCATCTAATTTCACATCTAATGGTCAAGATTAATTGTGACCACCTTGTATTAAAAATAAATGGTCTCATTGCAAATTTTTTTCATTATTGTACTAAAGATAAATGATCTCATTGTATACTTTTTCATTATTTAAATATTAGATATATAAAATAAAATTTAAGTAATATTTATATAAATATTACTTAAATTTTATTAGATATTATTAAAATATTCTACAATAAATATTATTTAAATAATAACACTATTCAGGTCGGGTCTGGGTTGGGACCACATGGACCTGGACTCGACCTGTTGGGTCCAATATTCCGACCCATACCTGGACCTGGGTCGGGTCCCGGTCCATTGCCATCCCTATATCGAATAGACAAAAAGTCCAAAAAAAAAAAAAGTCTCAGACTTTGTGACTCACTCCAAGCCATCCAATTTGACATCTAATGAGTGGAGATGATTGTGACCTGCATGTACATTATACAAAGATGTAGAAAATCCCCTTAATTATTTATCCTACATAAAGGAAGTTGTCATGAAAATTTGATAATCAAAACATATAACAATGGTAAGATCTTCAGAAAACAATTGTTTCATGCGAGCTGAACCTCATTTGTAAAATATGCGGTCCAAATGTATATACGTGATTCATCTAAAAACAATTGCAACTAACGGTCCAAACGTTTCTTACTATAATTGTTATTTTTAATTTTTAAAATTTATTTATTTATCCACATTCATGATCTCCAATGTTAAAGAGTATATATTCTCTAAAAATCAGGATTGAATTCTATTTCAAAAATAAATTTATTAAAGCGCCCGCATTTCTACATGTGTAGGCATGGCCGCATGCTAACCACATCTTGTGACAACTTTAACATCGATTTTCATCTTTAATTATAAAATTTAAAGCTTCAAAAATAGTGTAGATAAAGCAGATCTATGAAAACTTGAAAATTAACGGTCATAAAATGCGTTACAAGATGCACTATTTTCAAAAGTTGAAATCCATTTTTTTCTCATGTCCATGCATCTTGATGTCGAGATGATCAATTTGAGGATATTTGGGCATCAAAACAACCTCTATTAATAAAAATTTTGAGGTAGGCTCTGATTTGATTGTTTAAAGCCTCGGCTCAATACAAACTTTTTCCTCTTTATATTAGTTTATTGAGAGAGATTTTGGGGGGATTATGTAAAGATAAAGAATGTTGGAGCGGCTTGGAGAGGATGAGAGAAGAGAGAGACGAAGGGTGAAGTAGGGGTGAGAATTGAACCGTTTCAGATCTGAAATTCGAATTTCAGACCCTAGTCGGATCCCGGTATGGACCTAAAATTTCTATCTAAATTCGGATTTGGATCCAAAAGTTAGATCCGAATTGGAATTTGGATCAGATCCGGGTGCAGGTAGATCCGACCCAAATCCAAATCTGGATCCAATACAATTTTTTTAATAGTAAGTTTTTATTTTATATATGTAGTATATATATAATCCGGATCCGATGTATTGTCTTCGGATCCGGTCAGATTCAACCTCAATCCGACCCCTCCTCACCCCTAGGGTAAAGAGAGGGTTAAAGTTTGGGGAGAGAGAGTGAGGTGGTGTACCTTGCTTAGGGGGGGAGAGTACGAGTGTAGCAGAGAATTTACTTGGTTTGGATCGAAAACCTGAATTTCACTCTATTTAGATCCGGGTATAGATTCAAGTATTGGATCAAATAGATCAGCTATGGATTGAAATCATATTTTGGGTAGGATTCGGGTCTAGATGGATTCGATCTAGATCCAACCCAATTATTAATATATATATATATATATATATATATATATATATATATATATATATATATATATATATATATATATATATATATATATATATATAGTAGATCTATAAACACATAAAAATCTAGAAAATGGACTATTCAGATAATGTGTTGCAAGACACTTTTTCACATACGCGAATTTTTTTTTCCTTTTTATATTAATACATATCGATGTCGAGATGATCAATTAGAGGATTTTCCAATATCTAAGCAACCTTTTATGATGGATTTCTTATGTACACCTTTAATTCTACATTTTAAGGTTGCAACCTTACATAAATTTTTTTTTTTTCATATTTAAATGATACCTAGTTTAACTATGCAATTGGTTTCAGAAAATTGTTTCATGCGGGTTGGACCGCATTTCTACAATATGCGGTCCAGAGGTATAAAGCATACATCTTTACAATGGATGCAAATAGGTGGTCCATTTTAAAACAAGTGTAACTACCAGCCCAAATGTTTTCTTACTATAATTAGTATTCATAGTTTTTTTTTTTTTTTCATATTCATGATCTCCATGTTAAAGATTATATATTATTTAAAAATTAAAATCAAATTATATCTAAAATATATATTTATTGTCAGACCCGCATTTCTACAATATGCGGACTGGCCGCATAGAAACCGTGTCCATTAGTTTCATATACAATTGTCATTTTAAACCAAAGTTAGGGTTAGCTTGAGCGCTACATTTTTTTTTACCCAAGGTTGAGGGAGTCCATGTAGTTATTGCATGTGCTGCCAGTGGTCACCGTTGTTGGGTTTTTGATGGATTTTGATCCGCTTTTTCATTACTTCTATTCTAGCATGCATGAGGCGATAAAAAAGTCATTAAGTATTATTGAGACTTGTTTCTATTAGTTTTTTATTCGTTTTTTAATTAAAGGTTAAAATATCTACTATAATTTTTATAGAATTGAAGTCTCTTCTTATTTTACATCTTTTATAGAATTAGAGTCTTTTTTTATTTTCGTGCGGCAGGTGTCGACCTTTTAACTCTAGCTATTCATGACAAGTGTCCACCCCTTAACTCTAGCTAAATAACATACCATAGATACACTATCCTAGGTAACTCTTGCTAAATAATATACCATAGATACACTATCCTAGGTTCTTAGGGAAACATCATTTGTGAATATGTTTAAGACCCCATGTGCGTGCGACCTGCTCATCATTAACAAATTTTGGTGCTTAAGAATTAAAAATGGGATAATTTACATTTTAGGCAACGTATTTTTTTGGAATTGGTTAATCTTTATTGAATTCCTTAACCTAGGGACCACAACAACCTAATAAACCCTAGTTACTTTTTTAGATATAAAATCCAACCCTGTTCAATTCATAAAATAATCATTCTAGTTAATCTCGAGTGTAATAAACATAAGAAACCAACCCGATACCTTGAAACCTCAAATCATCACCCAAAAGCCATATCCCTTTAGACCCCTTTAAAATAAACCAAATTGGGTTATTTTAAACTAGTATGAGAATTAAAATAACCCAATTTGGACAATCTACATCCGACCCAGTAATTAAAATATTATATATATATATATATATATATATATATATATATATATATATATATATATATATATATATATATATTAGTATTTTGTGTTATATATTATTTTATAGATATAAAATAAATATTTGGATCCAATTGGGTCTGAATCTTGATCCTGATCCTGATCCGAATCCGAATTCCATACATACTTTTTAGATCCGGATTCATATCCAAATTTCTGGATCCAATCGGGTCTGGTTCGTAATCTAAATCCCATGTATACTTTTCAGATCCAAATCCGGATCCCGATAGATTTGGACCCGATCCAATTGTGAGAGCAAGCCTTTTTCCACATAAATCGGACTAGTATTCCTAATTAATTTAAATTTCCTAACCACGGGCATGATTTAAATGGAAAGGTTTCTATGCTTCCCTTATAGAAGTTCTATCCTCCCCCTACCATCTAGCCGTCCAATTTTGATAAAGATAGCCACTCACCATTTGATCTTAGATCTAACATCTCAAAGTATTTTATTTTTAATTTTTGTTTCTATTTATTTTTTGCTACTGATAGTTTAATAGAGGAATGGAGACCCAAAATTCGGTGTCAAAATAGTTTATAAAAATAAATTAGTTTAGAGATATGACATTGTGATTGGGGCAATCTTAGCCCTCCATTTAGAATGGACGGTTGGATAAGAGGAAGATAGAACTTCAATATTGTAGGGTAAAACATAGAAAGCTTGTCCTCATTTAAATCCCGCTCCAAACTAGGATTCCTAATTAATTTGAAATTCCTAACCACGCGAAGGATTTAAATGCCTTATTTGGCTATGGAATCCATCATAAATATTTCTTGATCAATGTGAATTTAGGTGGATTTTTACCTCGGAATCTCAATTCTTTAATTTTTGGATATTATATTGTATAACTTTAAGTTGGATAATATGGTAATTATCTTTAGTTTGGATATTGTGACATCAATATACATCCGAACTTGAGTCCTAATTCCCTTCTAACTAAAGTCCTATATTAACGAAACAAACAATTTTATCTTATATTCAATTGTATCAATTTTATCTCACTTTGAATTGTATCTCTAAGTAAAGAGAAGCAACAATAACTTCTTCTTTGGCTTTGTAAGTTTTCATTAATCATTCTTTTATATATTTATTTTGTATTTCTATTTTTGTCTTCTCCTCTCTCTCTCTTAATCTTTTTTTAATCTCTCTATCGGCCGAGCAACTCTAGCATGGGCCTGAGGCCAAGTAGAGGGGAATTCCACAACAACTAGTTGCGGCACCAAAAAAATATGTTTAAAATATAAAATAATTCTTAAAAAATAAAAATAGTACTTTATTTTTGGATGATTTTAAGGGGTTTTAGTATGATTTGGAAAAAAAATTCTGATAACATGTTCCAATTTTTTATTTTTTTGTTTTCTTGATTTTTCTGAAATATTCATGATATAAATCAAATTTTAAAAAATCAAAAGTAAGTAATAGAAATAATTAAAAGAATATGGAAGAAGAAAAAGTGCATGAAAGATGGAATATTTAAAAATTATACTATCTTTTAACAAATTTTTACTGTTTATTTATTTTTCAACAATTTTCATGGTGGACATGACTCGATGGAATCAATCAAGTTATCTTCTCAACTGGTCTTAGGTTGTGGCAGGCTTGAAAACATTAGATGAGTTCTATGAGACTTCAAAAGTTTTGTGCTTTTCTTCTGTTTTTTCTTTTTTGTTTTTTAGCCATTTGAAATTCGTTAGAATGGTAAAATCATTAATAAATGATACCATTCTCTAGTCATGGGAGATTTTGCTTTTCTGTTTTTCTTCTTCAAGGTGTTCAAAACTTTCTTAGAGATAAATTTGGACACCGATGCAGGTATAACTTTGTAAGAATTTGTTAAGTATAAGGATTTGTAAGTTGTAGATTAAGGGAAGTCATACTACGAGTGACACCAATATTTAGGGATAGCTAGGATAATCTAAATCATACTGTTACTATTGAAATCCTAATATGTTAATTTCTCATTTTTCAATTTTCAATTTTTTTTAGTTTTTCTTTTCTTTTTTTTCCCTTTTTTTGGTGGTTACCTAACTGAAAACAAGGCGAGGACACGCTCTTCTACTTTTTGTTGGTCTTGATTCTTTTTACTCGTCTTCTTTCTAAGATTAGATTATTCAAGTAGCCTCTTTCCAATTCTTGCATGCTTTCATTCCTCCATTTATTATTAAAGAAATGATCCTATAGGACCCTCTCCTATGTGAGACTTGTATTTTCTAGATATTTGTGCCAACTTTAATGGTGATCCTTTGAAGGTCCTATATACATGGGTGGGGGAGGGTCTTATAGGATCATTACTCTTATTATTAATACAAAGGGAATATCTCTTTATTTATTTTTTATTTTTTTGAGCGTTAAACTTTTGGGTATTTATTTTGTTAAAAATTAAAACCATGTTATGTACTTTATGCAATAACTCTATAGCAACAAATAAAAAATGATTTAATGATCAATTCATCCCACCTATAAAATTTATTTAATGATCAATTCATCCCACCTGTAAAATTTATTTAATTATCAATTAGTCACATATGATCTTCTTTTTCTTCTCTTATCGTATGGTGCTCTTAGTTGGGTTTCAGTCCCCCTTCCTTATTTACGTCCTAAATATGTGATTGTTGGATTCTCAATTCCTTAATTTTAGGCATTATATTTTACCATTTGTAATTTTACCATCGTAATACTAAATAAATCTCGTCTAAATTCACATTTAAATATTATTCCTATCCATGTACTGTATAAAAAAACATATGTTCCTTTATAACCACATATTTTGGAATTGTAATATAATGAAACCACACTTCTAGCAAGCGATGTTTGTGACATTTGTATGTGATAAGAGGTGTTTGTGACATTTGTATGTGATAAGAGAGAAAATGGATAAACATGAGATGACATGCATAGGCATGAGAGAAAAATGTAGCGGGGAGGGGGGATTTATTAAAAAAGATGGATGGTTAAAAGAAGGGAGAGAATGGGCATGAGATAACATGCATGACATGAGAGAGACGTTGGGAGAGAGAGACTTATTAAAATGGCAGGACACGTAGCTCAAAAATAGAGAGGGTGTTGCTCTCGCTTAATATATATATAGGAAGATACTACAAAATGGTTATAGGCGAAAATGAACAGTGATTTCACCTACCTTCATCACCGTTCAAAGTTCAGCGCACGGTCACAATTGTCCGGTAGTGTTTCATTTTTCATGCGAAAATCAACAGTGATTTCACCTACCTTCATCACCGTTCAAAGTTCAGCGCACGGTCACGATTGTCCGGTAGTGTTTCATTTTTCATTTTTTTTTACAAATCGGAATGACCTGAAATTTGGAGCATGTGCTCATAAAAAAAATATATTTTACATTAAAAATGTTGATTAAAATACCCCTTAAAAGTTTCGGGGGTATTTTGGTCAATATATTTTTTTGAATTATTGTTTTTTATATTTTTATTAGGTGCGCTTCACTAAGATGTACATACGTTCAAATTTCAAAGCATTCCGATTTGTAGAAAAAAAATGAAAAATAAAACACTATTAGACAAATCGTGACCTTGCGATAAACTTTGGACGGTGATGAGGGTAGACGAAATCACTATTCATTTTCGCCTATAGGCATTGGGGAAGACTTATATATATAGTAATGATCCTATGAGACCCTCTCACACCCATGTATATAGGACCCTAAAGGATCACCATTGAATTTAGCACAGATATCTAGAAAAGTTTTCACACTACCTGGGTGTGGGGGGATCTCATAGGATCATTACTCTATATATATTAACTTTTCTATTTTTTATCCTCATTTTCTCTCTCTTTTATTTTTTTTCTTAATCCCATTATCGCTTCTCGCAGGGGCTGAGTCCAACTCAGGCAAGTAACTCAGTAACTCAACCTTGGCCAGTGGTCGAGGCTGAGTGGGGGCAAGTTCTATGGCAACTCGCCAGGACACCAAAAAAGATGTTAAAAATATAAAGTAAATGTGACTTTTTTAAAAATTAGACATATGTCCTTAGATGATTTTAAGGGTGTTTTAAGATGAATTGGAAACTTTTGATCCCTTTTTTTATTTTTCAAAATTATTCATGGGCTCAAATTTTTAAATAATCCATCTTTTTTTGTATTTTTTCATCTTCTACATTGTTTTAATGATTTCTATTATGTCTTTTCATTTTTGTTGATTTTTTTTTACTTATTTGAGCAAATGTTTTACCTTTTTTTTGTTTATAGTTCCCATCTAAATTTGTACAATAGAATGTCCAAATTTTCCCTAGTAACCAACTATTGAAATCCTAAATATATTATTTCAGTCTTTTTATTGGATTTTTGTTTTTACTGTATTTTTTTCTCAGATTTTTTTTTTTTTTTTTAGTTTTTTTTCTTCTCTTTTTACCTAAATGATATTAAGAAAATGAGGCACTTTTCTTTTTATGTTGGTAGTTTTACATCATCTTGGTTCTTTTTAGTTGTCTTCTTCCAAAGATTGGACTGTTATCATACATACCTTCCCATTCCAATTCTTAAATCTTTTCATTTATTATCTATACTATATTATTAAGCCATAGTTAAAAGGTGACATGTGTCACAAGAATAAAGGACACCATATGCCTGGAGAGGAGGATATAAGGGGAGTCTCCTTAAAAAAGAGTGAAGTTTAAGCTATATTAATATAAAAAAATTAAGTTGTATTATGTATTCATTTAGAGAAACCATCGAAATGGAAATATAAAATATCTATTTGCAAGAGGTTAGAATAAGTAGGGTTGAATATCATTTGTTATAATTGGCTTTGGTACACCCTCTAGGAACTTCGTATCCTTATCTATACTTATTTTAGACAAGTTACACTCCCTCGGAAATAGCCTCTTTTTTGTGATTTTTTTCTTAAGCTAAGGATTTGGGATTTCTAAATATATTTTGCTTCTAAAATAGGATATTTTTGGCACATTCTCGGAATATCCAAGGCTGGACTATGGTTTGGGGCTAAGTATAATTCAATGTCCTATAGTGCGATCTAGGGTATTAGAATTCAGAGATAAAATTTAATTTTGAAGAAGGTCTACAATATGGTGGCAATAAATCATGAGCTTCATGATGACATAAATAGTAGCTACCACTGTTTTGATCATTGTTTTTAGGGGAATGATTTCATGTAAAGGTTGTATAGTAATATAATGCAACAACCTTCAAAAATAATGTTAGTGCCATTTGTTTGATCCCAATTTTTAAATCTACACTCTTGTCATTCCATTGAAAAATCACAAAAAAAACAAAATTTGAAAATGCACCTTAGGAAGTGTTATTTTAGCCCAATCAGCATAAGCTGTCTATTTTGTTAAGGTGATTAGATCTAGGCCTTAGAAGGATTTTTCTATTTTCAAATTTTTTAAATAGCTTTGTTATCATTAGATGAACAATTTTGAAAATAAACAAAAATGGTTTTGAGATCGTAAAAGCCTAGATCTTGAAATTGACCAAATGAATGATATAGATTCATTGTTAGAGGGCGCTCATTTTAACCATATCTATGATGCAAATTCAATTTTTTTTTTTTTTGGAAATTGACTATTGGAATGAAGAGAGGGTATGTGCAATTTTTGGGGTGATACAAATGCTACAAACATGGTTTCTTAAAAATGTGGTTGTATTATATTACTATACAACTGTTACATGAAATCATTCCCCTTGTTTTTATTTTATGCATCTATATTTTTTACTTTAATATGCAAATAACTATCTCATTAACATACAATTTAAATTTAAGTATATAAGGCATATGAACTTGTCAAACTTTTATGTGCTTTTGACTGTTAATTTGGGAATCACATGCTTTAAATATGATCGGTTTTGGAATAACATATTTTTGTTGTGATAAGTTATTATTATTATTATTATTTATTTTCTATAAGCCTTTCAGTCATTTATTTATATAACTTCCAGCTAATTTGCGAGCTAACATTTGATCAAAAGTTGAAGATGAGTTTGTTTAGCGAACTAAAAAGTTTATGATTACAATGTATAATAGAATATGGAATATGTTAGGACATTGGAGGAGACTAAAGAGGTATATTGATTTTAAGTGATTTTTTTATGACTTTATATACAACCTTATTAATTAATTATGTGCACTGCATATGCTCCTGCTAGTTTCAATAATATATGTACTTATTTGACATAATATTTAAATATATTTAAATATATATATTTTTTGATTTTTGGCTCGGATCCAGTCTCATAAATTTTTGTGGGCATTGCCACCTTAGCAATAGCAACAAATCCCACAAAAAGGATATAAAATTATGGGTGCGGTTTGTCTAAAGTTGTAACCTTAAACAATCCAATTAAGGTGCACCTCCAAAATTTATCATAATTTTGTTGTAAATTTTTTTTAGAAATATCTTAAAAACTATTTTCATATCTAATTAGAAAATTTTAAACTCCAAAAAATGGTTAAAATCAAGTAGATCTATAAACATATGAAAATCTTGAAAATAAACGGTGTAGATAATGTGTTGCAAGATGCACTATTTTTCGGACTCAAAAAGTTTTTTTTTTTAATATTCATAGATCTCGATGTCGAGATGATCAACTAGACTATTTTTCAACATTAAAACAGCCTTTCCGATAGATTTTTGAGATGCATAGCTGATTCTACATTTTAAAGATGCAACCTTATATAAACTTTTTCCTAAAATTATTGAAGTGTCAATTAGTCAAATGTTGAAAAACTATTTAATTTTTGTGCATAGATAACATTATTTTATTTTATTTATTAGCTACAAAAAACATTTTTCTTTTTTTCTAATGTGGAGCACAGCCAGCGGATATAGTAATAATAATTTTCTCAATTCCTCAATTTCACGTAAATACATATATTTATCTTGGATCAGAGATCACCTTGAGTGCCTTCGATATAGGACTAAACAAAGTGAAATCCATAATAAGACTGATAAAACTCCTATGTTTACGTATACTCGCATTGTTCGCTTTTCCTATTTACTTGATCTTCTGTTGGTCTCTTTTCACTCTTTTATTTGGTTTCGCCTAATAGTTTCAACGAACAATTAAATAACAAAAAAAAGTGTTCACTAATACCGGAAATGAGGAACCACAAGCAAGAGGCTACACCGCACAAAAAGAAAAACGGCAACACAACTTTCGATTTTGATCCAGATTTTTTGGATCTAATTGGGTCTCGATCTGATCCAGATCCGAATCCCATATATACTTTTTAGATATGAATTCATATCCAAATTTTTGAATCGAAATCTTAATCCCATGTATACTTTTCATATCCAAATCCCGATTCCGATAGATCTGGACTTGATCCAATTGTGACTAGGATTCCTAAATAATTTGAAATTCTCAACCACACACATGCTTTAAATTCTTTTCTAGACTAGGATTCCTAATTAATTTGAATTTCCAAGTGATTTAAATCCCTTTCTCTTACCAAATTTGACTAAGGAATCCATCATAAATATGTTTATTGATGAATGTTTATTTAGGTGGAATTTTACCTCTGAATCTCAATTCCTTAATTTTCTATATTATATTGATCAGTCTTTTATATATTTCTTTTGTATTTCTATTTTTGTCTTTCCCCTATCTATGTCTCTCTTAATCTTTTCTTAATCTCTCTATCGGCCGAGCAACTCGGGCTTGGGTCTGAGGCCGAGTAGGGATGAATTCCATAGCAACATGTCGAGATACCAAAAAAAATATGATTAAAATATAAAATAGTTCTTAAAAAAAAAATACCACTTTCTTTTTGGATGATTTTAAGGGGTTTTAGTATGATTCGGGAAATTTTATTATGACATGTTCCAATCTTTTATTTTTTCGATTTTCTTGATTTTTCTGAAATATTCATTGTATAAATCAAATTTTAAAAAATCAAAAGTAAGTAATAGAAATAATTGAAAAAATAGAAAAAGAAGAGAAAATACATAAAAGATGAAATATTTAAAAATTATACTATCTTTTCACAAAATTTTACCTTTTATTTATTTTTCAACAATTTTCATGGTGGACATGACTCGATGGACACAATCAAGTTATCTCCTCAACCACCCTTGGCTAAGGCAAACTTGAAAACATTAGATGAGTACTACGAGACCCCAAAAGTTTTGTGCCTTATTTATTTATTTATTTTTTATATTTTTTGAGCCAGCTGAAATTGGTTAGAATGGCAAAATCATTAATAAAAATGATACCATTGTCTAGTGATGGGAGATTTTGCTTTTCTATTTTTTTCTTCACGGTGCTTACAACTTTCTTAGAGATAAATTTGGACACAACCTTGCAATAATTTGTTGGGTAGAAAGATTTGTAGTATGTAGATTAAGAGAAGTCATATTACGAGGGACATCAATATTTAGGGATAGATAGGATAATATAAATCATGTTGTTACTATCGAAATCTTAACCGATATTATTTTAGTTATCTAAAGAGTACGTTTTTTTTTTTTTTCATCGCAGCAAGCTCTCTCTCGTTTTAAAATCTCTCTGAGAATTCTGTCATAAACTTTACTTTTCCATAAATGACGAAGTGTCCAAAGTATTGATATGGATTACTGTAGAAAGTATTGATGGCAAAGTATTGATGGCCGATTGTCAATCGGAGAAGTGGCGCTTGGGGGTTTACGCAAAACCATGGGCTTGTGATCTCTCTCTGGGGGTTTACGCAAAACCATGGCTAGTGATCTCTCTCTAGCCTAAGCGAAGAAATGGCGCTTGGGGGTTTACGCAAAACCATGGGCTCGTGATCTCTGTCTAACCTAGGTTAATAATAGCCGTGAAAGTTTTTGTTGTTTATGCAGTTGTAGAAACATAGACAAGTTTTTGTACAGTTTTTTTTAAAGAGGATCCAGATCCTATTATTGTTGAGAGGTATACTTGAGTTACCCTTCGAAATGATTTCCTAATAATTGAGCCTAAACTTTTACATTTTCTCTTTTTATTCTTGATAAACATATGCATGTATGTCTCTTCCTTCTTGATAAACGTCTGTATGTCTATTTGAAATGCTATTTTTTTTGTTCCATAGACAAACATATGTATGTCTATTTGAAATCCTATTTTTCTTACTGCATAGACATGGAGCTAGAGTTGAGGTGAAATCTTAGAAGCCGATCATTGTGTCTTACATTTCAGCTGTCATCATAAATGAAAGTTTTATTTGATGTTTCGTTTTTCATGTTTTTTTTAGGCTAGGCACTCCAGGAATTTGTTTTGCACAACCCTCTTTAAATCGATATGATTTACCAGTTCTATAGCAATTTCATTTCAATTATTCTTAAATAATTCATCTAATTAATTTTCATAAATTCCAACAACATACAATCATTTCCAAAAGAGAAACAGGGTGAGAGAGCGATCATTTTAATTATGGGATTCTCTACTAAGAGACCATTTATCTTTAAAAAAATTTATATAATGCTGCAACCTTAAAATGTAGAAGTAAAGATGCACTTAAAAAATCTATTAGAAATAATTGTTTTAATTTTGAAAAACCCTCTAATTAATCATCTCCACATCGAGATGAATGAATATAAAAAAAAATAATTTTGAGTTCCAAAAATAGTGCATCTTACAACACATTATCTAGACCATCAATTTTCAAGATTTTCATACGTTTATATATTTAATTGATTTTAACCATTCTTTTAGTTTAAAATTTTATAATTAAATATGAAAATAGATTTTTAGATAGATAATCCGAAGAATTCCTTACACCTTTAATTGGATTGTTTAATGTTACAACCTTATGGAAACCACACCTTTTATCTTTTGTGCAAGGAGGTCACCATCATTCATGTTCCTTCAATTTCAAAATGGGTGATTGTAAGAGTATCATTGAATTAGGGGTGGTGAATGCGTCATGTCGGGTCTGGGTCAGAACTCAAAAAAAATTTATGGGACTTAGACCTGAACCCGATTGGACCCGACCCAAAAAAAAATAAAAAATAAAAAAATCAAATATTATGTTAAATATATGCATGTATTATTTAAAGGATTGTATACAACGAGACAATTTACATTTGATACAAGGATGTTATAATTACTTACAACCATCCGATGTGAAATATGTTAGCTTAGGTGTATTACAAAGTTCGAAAAAAATTCTTTTGAAGTTTGATCTTGGTTAATGGAATAAATACAACCATCTAATTTCACATCTAATGGTCAAGATTAATTGTGACCACCTTGTATTAAAAATAAATGGTCTCATTGCAAATTTTTTTCATTATTGTACTAAAGATAAATGATCTCATTGTATACTTTTTCATTATTTAAATATTAGATATATAAAATAAAATTTAAGTAATATTTATATAAATATTACTTAAATTTTATTAGATATTATTAAAATATTCTACAATAAATATTATTTAAATAATAACACTATTCAGGTCGGGTCTGGGTTGGGACCACATGGACCTGGACTCGACCTGTTGGGTCCAATATTCCGACCCATACCTGGACCTGGGTCGGGTCCCGGTCCATTGCCATCCCTATATCGAATAGACAAAAAGTCCAAAAAAAAAAAAAGTCTCAGACTTTGTGACTCACTCCAAGCCATCCAATTTGACATCTAATGAGTGGAGATGATTGTGACCTGCATGTACATTATACAAAGATGTAGAAAATCCCCTTAATTATTTATCCTACATAAAGGAAGTTGTCATGAAAATTTGATAATCAAAACATATAACAATGGTAAGATCTTCAGAAAACAATTGTTTCATGCGAGCTGAACCTCATTTGTAAAATATGCGGTCCAAATGTATATACGTGATTCATCTAAAAACAATTGCAACTAACGGTCCAAACGTTTCTTACTATAATTGTTATTTTTAATTTTTAAAATTTATTTATTTATCCACATTCATGATCTCCAATGTTAAAGAGTATATATTCTCTAAAAATCAGGATTGAATTCTATTTCAAAAATAAATTTATTAAAGCGCCCGCATTTCTACATGTGTAGGCATGGCCGCATGCTAACCACATCTTGTGACAACTTTAACATCGATTTTCATCTTTAATTATAAAATTTAAAGCTTCAAAAATAGTGTAGATAAAGCGGATCTATGAAAACTTGAAAATTAACGGTCATAAAATGCGTTACAAGATGCACTATTTTCAAAAGTTGAAATCCATTTTTTTCTCATGTCCATGCATCTTGATGTCGAGATGATCAATTTGAGGATATTTGGGCATCAAAACAACCTCTATTAATAAAAATTTTGAGGTAGGCTCTGATTTGATTGTTTAAAGCCTCGGCTCAATACAAACTTTTTCCTCTTTATATTAGTTTATTGAGAGAGATTTTGGGGGGATTATGTAAAGATAAAGAATGTTGGAGCGGCTTGGAGAGGATGAGAGAAGAGAGAGACGAAGGGTGAAGTAGGGGTGAGAATTGAACCGTTTCAGATCTGAAATTCGAATTTCAGACCCTAGTCGGATCCCGGTATGGACCTAAAATTTCTATCTAAATTCGGATTTGGATCCAAAAGTTAGATCCGAATTGGAATTTGGATCAGATCCGGGTGCAGGTAGATCCGACCCAAATCCAAATCTGGATCCAATACAATTTTTTTAATAGTAAGTTTTTATTTTATATATGTAGTATATATATAATCCGGATCCGATGTATTGTCTTCGGATCCGGTCAGATTCAACCTCAATCCGACCCCTCCTCACCCCTAGGGTAAAGAGAGGGTTAAAGTTTGGGGAGAGAGAGTGAGGTGGTGTACCTTGCTTAGGGGGGGAGAGTACGAGTGTAGCAGAGAATTTACTTGGTTTGGATCGAAAACCTGAATTTCACTCTATTTAGATCCGGGTATAGATTCAAGTATTGGATCAAATAGATCAGCTATGGATTGAAATCATATTTTGGGTAGGATTCGGGTCTAAATGGATTCGATCTAGATCCAACCCAATTATTATAATATATATATATATATATATATATATATATATATATATATATATATATATATATAGTAGATCTATAAACACATAAAAATCTAGAAAATGGACTATTCAGATAATGTGTTGCAAGACACTTTTTCACATACGCGAATTTTTTTTTCCTTTTTATATTAATACATATCGATGTCGAGATGATCAATTAGAGGATTTTCCAATATCTAAGCAACCTTTTATGATGGATTTCTTATGTACACCTTTAATTCTACATTTTAAGGTTGCAACCTTACATAAATTTTTTTTTTTTCATATTTAAATGATACCTAGTTTAACTATGCAATTGGTTTCAGAAAATTGTTTCATGCGGGTTGGACCGCATTTCTACAATATGCGGTCCAGAGGTATAAAGCATACATCTTTAAAATGGATGCAAATAGGTGGTCCATTTTAAAACACGTGTAACTACCAGCCCAAATGTTTTCCTACTATAATTAGTATTTATAGTTTTTTTTTTTTTCATATTAATGATCTCCATGTTAAAGATTATATATTATTTAAAAATTAAAATCAAATTATATCTAAAATATATATTTATTGTCAGACCCGCATTTCTACAATATGCGGGCTGGCCGCATAGAAACCGTGTCCATTAGTTTCATATACGATTGTCATTTTAAACCAAAGTTAGGGTTAGCTTGAGCGCTACATTGTTTTTTACCCAAGGTTGAGGAAGTCCATGTAATTATTGCATGTGCTGCCAGTGGTCACCGTTGTTGGGTTTTTGATGGATTTTGATCCGCTTTTTCATGACTTCTATTCTAGCATGCATGAGGCGATAAAAAAGTCATTAAGTATTATTGAGACTTGTTTCTATTAGTTTTTTATTCGTTTTTTCATTAAAGGTTAAAATATCTACTATAATTTTTATAGAATTGAAGTCTCTTCTTATTTTACATCTTTTATAGAATTAGAGTCCTTTTTTATTTTCGTGCGGCAGGTGTCGACCTTTTAACTCTAGCTATTCATGACAAGTGTCCACCCCTTAACTCTAGCTAAATAACATACCATAGATACACTATCCTAGGTAACTCTAGCTAAATAATATACCATAGATACACTATCCTAGGTTCTTAGGGAAACATTATTTGTGAATATGTTTAAGACCCCATGTGCGTGCGACCTACTCATCATTAACAAATTTTGGTGCTTAAGAATTAAAAATGGGATAATTTACATTTTAGACACCGTATTTTTTTCGAATTGGTTAATCTTTACTGAATTCCTTAACCTAGGGACCACAACAACCTAGTAAACCCTAGTTACTTTTTTAGATATAAAATCCAACCTTGTTTAATTCATAAAATAATCGTTCTAGTTAATCTCGAGTGTAATAAACATAAGAAACCAACCCGAACATTGATCTGATACCTTGAAACCTCAAATCATCACCCAAAAGCCATATCCCTTTAGACCCCTTTAAAATAAACCAAATTGGGTTATTTTAAACCAGTATGAGAATTCAAATAACCCAATTTGGACAATCTACATCCGACCCAATTATTAAAATATTATATATATATATATATATATATATATATATATATTAGTATTTTGTGTTATATATTATTTTATAGATATAAAATAAATATTTGGATCCAATTGGGTCTGAATCTTGATCCTGATCCTGATCCGAATCCGAATCCGAATCCCATACATACTTTTTAGATCCGGATTCATATCCAAATTTCTGGATCCAATCGGGTCTGGTTCGTAATCTAAATCCCATGTATACTTTTCAGATCCAAATCCGGATCCCGATAGATTTGGACCCGATCCAATTGTGAGAGCAAGCCTTTTTCCACATAAATCGGACTAGTATTCCTAATTAATTTAAATTTCCTAACCACGGGCATGATTTAAATGGAAAGGTTTCTATGCTTGCCCTATAGAAGTTCTATCCTCCCCCTACCATCTAGCCGTCCAATTTTGATAAAGATAGCCACTCACCATTTGATCTTAGATCTAACATCTCAAAGTATTTTATTTTTAATTTTTGTTTCTATTTATTTTTTGCTAGTGATAGTTTAATAGAGGAATGGAGACCCAAAATTCGGTGTCAAAATAGTTTATAAAAATAAAAATAAAAATAAATTAGTTTAGAGATGTGACATTGTGATTGGGGCAATCTTAGCCCTCCATTTAGAATGGACGGTTGGATAAGAGGAAGATAGAACTTCTATATTGTAGGGTAAAACATAGAAAGCTTGTCCTCATTTAAATCCCGCTCCAAACTAGGATTCCTAATTAATTTGAAATTCCTAACCACGCGAAGGATTTAAATGCCTTATTTGGCTATGGAATCCATCATAAATATTTCTTGATCAATGTGAATTTAGGTGGATTTTTACCTCGGAATCTCAATTCTTTAATTTTTGGATATTATATTGTATAACTTTAAGTTGGATAATATGGTAATTATCTTTAGTTTGGATATTGTGACATCAATATACATCCGAACTTGAGTCCTAATTCCCTTCTAACTAAAGTCCTATATTAACGAAACAAACAATTTTATCTTATATTCAATTGTATCAATTTTATCTCACGTTGAATTGTATCTCAAAGTAAAGAGAAGCAACAATAACTTCTTCTTTGGCTTTGTAAGTTTTCATTAATCATTTTTTTATATATTTATTTTGTATTTCTATTTTTGTCTTCTCCTCTCTCTCTCTTAATCTTTTTTTAATCTCTCTATCGGCCGAGCAACTCTAGCATGGGCCTGAGGCCAAGTAGAGGGGAATTCCACAACAACTAGTTGCGGCACCAAAAAAATATGTTTAAAATATAAAATAATTCTTAAAAAATAAAAATAGCACTTTATTTTTGGATGATTTAAAGGCGTTTTAGTATGATTTGGAAAAAAAATTCTGATAACATGTTCCAATTTTTTATTTTTTTGTTTTCTTGATTTTTCTGAAATATTCATGATATAAATCAAATTTTAAAAAATCAAAAGTAAGTAATAGAAATAATTAAAAGAATATGGAAGAAGAAAAAATGCATGAAAGATGGAATATTTAAAAATTATACTATCTTTTAACAAATTTTTACTGTTTATTTATTTTTCAACAATTTTCATGGTGGACATGACTCGATGGAATCAATCAAGTTATCTTCTCAACTGGTCTTAGGTTGTGGCAGGCTTGAAAACATTAGATGAGTTCTATGAGACTTCAAAAGTTTTGTGCTTTTCTTCTGTTTTTTCTTTTTTGTTTTTTAGCCATCTGAAATTCGTTAGAATGGTAAAATCATTAATAAATGATACCATTCTCTAGTCATGGGAGATTTTGCTTTTCTGTTTTTCTTCTTCAAGGTGTTCAAAACTTTGTTAGAGATAAATTTGGACACCGATGCAGGTATAACTTTGTAAGAATTTGTTAAGTATAAGGATTTGTAAGTTGTAGATTAAGGGAAGTCATACTACGAGTGACACCAATATTTAGGGATAGCTAGGATAATCTAAATCATACTGTTACTATTGAAATCCTAATATGTTAATTCTCATTTTTCAATTTTCAATTTTTTTAGTTTTTCTTTTCTTTTTTTTCCTTTTTTTGGTGGTTACCTAACTGAAAACAAGACGAGGACACGCTCTTCTACTTTTTGTTGGTCTTGATTCTTTTTACTCATCTTCTTTCTAAGATTAGATTATTCAAGTAGCCTCTTTCCAATTCTTGCATGCTTTCATTCCTCCATTTATTATTAAAGAAATGATCTTATAGGACCCTTTCCTATGTGAGACTTGTATTTTATAGATATTTGTGCTAATTTTAATGGTGATCCTTTGAAGGTCCTATACACATGGGTGGATGAGGGTCTTATAGGATCATTACTCTTATTATTAATACAAAAGGGAATATCTCTTTATTTATTTTTTATTTTTTTGAGCGTTAAACTTTTGGGTATTTATTTTGTTAAAAATTAAAACCATGTTATGTACTTTATGCAATAACTCTATAGCAACAAATAAAAAATGATTTAATGATCAATTCATCCCACCTGTAAAATTTATTTAATTATCAATTAGTCACATATGATCTTCTTTTTCTTCTCTTATCGTATGGTGCTCTTAGTTGGGTTTTAGTCCCCCTTCCTTATTTACGTCCTAAATATGTTATTGTTGGATTCTCAATTCCTTAATTTTAGGCATTATATTTTACCATTGTAATTTTACCATCGTAATACTAAATAAGTCTCGCCTAAATTCATATTTAAATATTATTCCCATCCATGTACTGTATAAAAAAACATATGTTCCTTTATAATCACATATTTTGGAATTGTAATATAATGAAACCACACTTCTAGCAAACGATGTTTGTGACATTTGTATGTGATAAGAGATGTTTGTGACATTTGTATGTGATAAGAGAGAAAATGGATAGACATGTGATGACATGCATAGGCATGAGAGAAAAATGTAGCGGGGAGGAGGGATTTATTAAAAAAGATGGATGGTTAAAAGAAGGGAGAGAATGGGCATGAGATAACATGCATGACATGAGAGAGACGTTGGGAGAGAGAGACTTATTAAAATGGTAGGACACGTAGCTCAAAAATAGAGAGGGTGTTGCTCTCGCTTAATATATATATAGGAAGATACTACAAAATGGTTATAGGCGAAAATGAACAGTGATTTCACCTACTTTCATCACCGTTCAAAGTTCAGCGCACGGTCACGATTGTCCGGTAGTGTTTCATTTTTCATGCGAAAATGAACAGTGATTTCACCTACCTTCATCACCGTTCAAAGTTCAGTGCACGGTCACGATTGTCCGGTAGTGTTTCATTTTTCATTTTTTTTTACAAATCGGAATGACCTGAAATTTGGAGCATGTGCTCATAAAAAAAATATATTTTTCATTAAAAATATTGATTAAAATACCCCTTAAAAGTTTCGGGGGTATTTTGGTCAATATATTTTTTTGAATTATTATTTTTTATATTTTTATTAGGTGCGCTTCACTAAGATGTACATACGTTCAAATTTCAAGTCATTCCGATTTGTAGAAAAGAAATGAAAAATAAAACACTATTAGACAATCGTGACCTAACGATAAACTTTGGACGGTGATGAGGGTAGACGAAATCACTATTCATTTTCGCCTATAGGCATTGGGGAAGACTTATATATATAGTAATGATCCTATGAGACCCTCCCACACCCATGTGTATAGGACCCTAAAGGATCACCATTGAATTTAACACATATATCTAGAAAAGTTATCACACTACATGGGTGTGGGGGGATCTCATAGGATCATTACTCTATATATATTAACTTTTCTATTTTTTATCCTCATTTTCTCTCTCTTTTATTTTTTTTCTTAATCCCACTATCGCTTCTCGCAGGGGCTGAGTCCAACTCAGGCAAGTATCTCAGTAACTCAACGTTGGCCAGTGGCCGAGGCTGAGTGGGGGCCAGTTCCATGGCAACTCACCAGGGCACCAAAAAAGATGTTAAAAATATAAAATAAATGTGACTTTTTTAAAAATTAGACATATGTCCTTAGATGATTTTAAGGGTGTTTTAAGATGAATTGGAAACTTTTTGATCCCTTTTTTTATTTTTCAAATCTATTCATGGGCTCAAATTTTTAAATAATCCATCTTTTTTTGTATTTTTTCATCTTCTACATTGTTTTAATGATTTCTATTATGTCTTTTCATTTTTGTTCATTTTTTTTTACTTATTTGAGCAAATGTTTTACCTTTTTTTTGCTTTGAACAATTTATAGTTCCCATCTAAATTTGTTCAATAGAATGTCCAAATTTTCCCTAGTAACCAACTATTGAAATCCTAAATATATTATTTCAGTCTTTTTATTGGATTTTTGTTTTTACTGTATTTTTTTCTCAGATTTTTGTTTTTATTTTAGTTTTTTTTCTTCTCTTTTTACCTAAATGATATTAAGAAAATGAGGCACTTTTCTTTTTATGTTGGTAGTTTTACATCATCTTGGTTCTTTTTAGTTGTCTTCTTCCAAAGATTGAACTGTTATCATACATACCTTCCCATTCCAATTTTTAAATCTTTTCATTTATTATCTATACTATATTATTAAGCCATAGTTAAAAGGTGACATGTGTCACAAGAATAAAGGACACCATATGCCTGGAGAGGAGGATATAAGGGGAGTCTCCCTAAAAAAGAGTGAAGTTTAAGCTATATTAATATAAAAAATTAAGATGTATTATGTATTCATTTAGAGAAACCATCGAAATGGAAATATAAAATATCTATTTGGAAGAGGTTAGAATAAGTAGGGTTGAATATCATTTGTTATAATTGGCTTTGGTACACCCTCGAGGAACTTCGTATATTTATCTATACTTATTTTGGACAAGTTACACTCCCTCGGAAACAGCCTCTTTTTTGTGATTTTTTTCCTAAGCTAAGGATTTGGGATTTCTAAATATATTTTGCTTCTAAAATAGGATATTTTTGGCACATTCTCGGAATATCCAACGCTGGACTATGGTTTGGGGCTAAGTATAATTCAGTGTCATATAGTGCGATCTAGGGTATTAGAATTCAGAGATAAAATTTAATTTTGAAGAAGGTCTACAATATGGTGGAAATAAATCATGAGCTTTATGTTGACATAAATAGTAGCTACCACTGTTTTGATCATTGTTTTTAGGGGAATGATATCATGTAAATGTTGTATAGTAATATAATGCAACAACCTTCAAAAATAATGTTAGTGCCATTTGTTTGATCCCAATTTTTAAATCTACACTCTTGTCATTCCATTGAAAAATCACAAAAAAAGCAAAATTTGAAAATGCACCTTAGGAAGTGTTATTTTAGCCCAATCAGCATAAGCTGTCTATTTTGTTAAGGTGATTAGATCTAGGCCTTAGAAGGATTTTTCTCTTTTCAAATTTTTTAAATAGCTTTGTTATCATTAGATGAACAATTTTGAAAGTAAACAAAAATGGTTTTGAGATCGTAAAAGCCTAGATCTTGAAATTGACCAAATGAATGATATAGATTCATTGTTAGAGGGCGCTCATTTTAACCATATCTATGATGCAAATTCAATTTTTGTTTTTTTGGAAATTGACTATTGGAATGAAGAGAGGGTATGTGCAATTTTTGGGGTGATACAAATGCTACAAACATGGTTTCTTAAAAATGTGGTTGTATTATATTACTATACAACTGTTACATGAAATCATTCCCCTTGTTTTTATTTTATGCATCTATATTTTTTACTTTAATATGCAAATAACTATCTCATTAACATACAATTTAAATTTAAGTATATAAGGCATATGAACTTGTCAAACTTTTATGTGCTTTTGACTCTTAATTTGGGAATCACATGCTTTTAATATGATCGGTTTTGGAATAACATATTTTTGTTGTGATAAGTTATTATTATTATTATTATTTATTTTCTATAAGCCTTTCAGTCATTTATTTATATAACTTCCAGCTAATTTGCGAGCTAACATTTGATCAAAAGTTGAAGATGAGTTTGTTTAGCGAACTAAAAAGTTTATGATTACAATGTATAATAGAATATGGAATATGTTAGGACATTGGAGGAGACTAAAGAGGTATATTGATTTTAAGTGATTTTTTTATGACTTTATATACAACCTTATTAATTAATTATGTGCACTGCATATGCTCCTGCTAGTTTCAATAATACATGTACATATTTAACATAATATTTAAATATATTTAAGTATATATATTTTTTGATTTTTGGCTCGGATCCAGTCTCATAAATTTTTGTGGGCATTGCCACCTTAGCAATAGCAACAAATCACACAAAAAGGGTATAAAATTATGGGTGCGGTTTGTCTAAGGTTGTAACCTTAAACAATCCAATTAAGGTGCACCTCCAAAATTTATCATAATTTTGTTGTAAATTTTTTTTAGAAATATCTTAAAAACTATTTTCATATCTAATTAGAAAATTTTAAACTCCAAAAAATGGTTAAAATCAAGTAGATCTATAAACATATGAAAATCTTGAAAATAAACGGTGTAGATAATGTGTTGCAAGATGCACTATTTTTCGGACTCAAAAAGTTTTTTTTTTTAATATTCATAGATCTCGATGTCGAGATGATCAATTAGACTTTTTTTCAACATTAAAACAGCCTTTCCGATAGATTTTTGAGATGCATAGCTGATTCTACATTTTAAAGTTGCAACCTTATATAAACTTTTTCCTAAAATTATTGAAGTGTCAATTAGTCAAATGTTGAAAAACTATTTAATTTTTGTGTATAGATAACATTATTTTATTTTATTTATTAGCTACAAAAAACATTTTCCTTTTTTTCTAATGTGGTGCACAGCCAGCGGATATAGTAATAATAATTTTCTCCATTCCTCAATTTCACGTGAATACATATATTTATCTTGGATCAGAGATCACCTTGAGTGCCTTCGATATAGGACTAAACAAAGTGAAATCCATAATAAGACTGATAAAACTCCTATGTTTACGTATACTCGCATTGTTCGCTTTTCCTATTTACTTGATCTTCTGTTGGTCTCTTTTCACTCTTTTATTTGGTTTCGCCTAATAGTTTCAACGAACAATTAAATAACAAAAAAAAGTGTTCACTAATACCGGAAATGAGGAACCACAAGCAAGAGGCTACACCGCACAAAAAGGAAAACGGCAACACAACTTTCGATTTTGATCCAGATTTTTTGAATCTAATTGGGTCTCGATCTGATCCAGATCCGAATCCCATATATACTTTTTAGATATGGATTCATATCCAAATTTTTGAATCGAAATCTTAATCCCATGTATACTTTTCAGATCCAAATCCGGATTCTGATAGATCTAGACTTGATCCAATTGTGACTAGGATTCCTAAATAATTTGAAATTCTCAACCACACACATGCTTTAAATTCTTTTCTAGACTAGGATTCCTAATTAATTTGAATTTCCAAGTGATTTAAATCCCTTTCTCTTACCAAATTTGACTATGGAATCCATCATAAATATGTTTCTTGATGAATGTTTATTTAGGTGGAATTTTACCTCTTAATCTCAATTCCTTAATTTTCGATATTATATTGATCAGTCTTTTAGATATTTCTTTTGTATTTCTATTTTTGTCTTTCCCCTATCTATGTCTCTCTTAATCTTTTCTGAATCTCTCTATCGGCCGAGCAACTCGGGCTTGGGTCTGAGGCCGAGTAGGGATGAATTCCATGGCAACATGTCGAGATACCAAAAAAAATATGATTAAAATATAAAATAGTTCTTAAAAAAAAAATAGCACTTTCTTTTTGGATGATTCTAAGGGGTTTTAGTATGATTTGGGAAATTTTATTATGACATGTTCCAATCTTTTATTTTTTCGATTTTCTTGATTTTTCTGAAATATTCATTGTATAAATCAAATTTTAAAAAATCAAAAGTAAGTAATAGAAATAATTGAAAAAATAGAAAAAGAAGAGAAAATACATAAAAGATGAAATATTTAAAAATTATACTATCTTTTAACAAAATTTTACCTTTTATTTATTTTTCAACAATTTTCATGGTGGACATGACTCGATGGACACAATCAAGTTATCTCCTCAACTACCCTTGGCTAAGGCAAACTTGAAAACATTAGATGAGTACTACGAGACCCCAAAAGTTTTGTGCCTTATTTATTTATTTTTTATATTTTTTGAGCCAGCTGAAATTGGTTAGAATGGTAAAATCATTAATAAAAATGATACCATGGTCTAGTGATGGGAGATTTTTCTTTTCCATTTTTTTCTTGACGGTGCTTACAACTTTCTTAGAGATAAATTTGGACACAACCTTGCAATAATTTGTTGGGTAGAAAGATTTGTAATATGTACATTAAGAGAAGTCATATTACGAGGGACATCAATATTTAGGGATAGATAGGATAATATAAATCATGTTGTTACTATCGAAATCCTAACCGATATTATTTTAGTTATCTAAAGAGTACTTTTTTTTTTTTTTTCATCGCAGCAAGCTCTCTCTCTCTTTAAAATCTCTCTGAGAATTCTGTCGTAAACTTTACTTTTCCATGAATGACGAAGTGTCCAAAGTATTGATATGGAGTACTGTAGAAAGTATTGATGGCAAAGTATTGATGGCTGATTGTCAATCGGAGAAGTGGCGCTTGGCGGTTTACGCAAAACCATGGGCTTGTGATCTCTCTCTGGGGGTTTACGCAAAACCATGGGCTAGTGATCTCTCTCTAGCCTAGGCAAAGAAATGGTGCTTGGGGGTTTACGCAAAACCATGGGCTCGTGATCTCTGTCTAACCTAGGTTAATAATAGCCGTGAAAGTTTTTGTTGTTTATGCAGTTGTAGAAACCTAGACAAGTTTTTGTACAGTTTTTTTTAAAGAGGATCCAGATCCTATTATTGTTGAGAGGTATACTTGAGTTACTCTTCGAAATGATTTCCTAATAATTGAGCCTAAACTTTTACATTTTCTCTTTTTATTCTTGATAAACATATGCATGTATGTCTCTTCCTTCTTGATAAACATCTGTATGTCTATTTGAAATGCTATTTTTTTTGTTCCATAGACAAACATCTGTATGTCTATTTGAAATGCTATTTTTCTTACTCCATAGACATGGAGCTAGAGTTGAGGTGAAATCTTAGAAGCCGATCATTGTGTCCAGATATTACATTTCAGCTGTCATCATAAATGAAAGTTTTATTTGATGTTTCGCTTTTCATGTTTTTTTTTAGGTTAGGCACTCTAGGAATTTGTTTTGCACAACCCTCTTTAAATCGATATGATTTACCAGTTCTATAGCAATTTCATTTCAATTATTCTTAAATAATTCATCTAATTAATTTTCATAAATTCCAACAACATACAATCATTTCCAAAAGAGAAAAAGGGTGAGAGAGCGATCATTTTAATTATGGGATTCTCTACTAAGAAACCATTTATCTTTAAAAAAATTTATATAATGCTGCAACCTTAAAATGTAGAAGTAAAGATGCACTTAAAAAATCTATCAGAATGATTGTTTTAATGTTGAAAAACCCTCTAATTAATCATCTCCACATCGAGATGAATGAATATAAAAAAAAAATAATTTTGAGTTCCAAAAATAGTGCATCTTACAACACATTAGCTAGACCATCAATTTTCAAGATTTTCATACGTTTGTATATTTAATTGATTTTAACCATTCTTGTAGTTTAAAATTTTATAATTAAATATGAAAATAGATTTTTAGATAGATAATCCGAAGAATTCCTTACACCAAAATTATATATTACGATGCAATTTAGGGGCGCGCTTTAATTGGATTGTTTAATGTTACAACCTTATGGAAACCACACCTTTTATCTTTTGTACAAGGAGGTCATCATCATTCATGTTCCTTCAATTTCAAAATGGGTGATTGTAAGAGTATCATTGAATTAGAGGTGGTGAATGCGTCATGTCGGGTCTGGGTCAGGACTCAAAAAAAATTTATGGGACTTAGACCTGAACCCGATTGGACCCGATCCAAAAAAAAAAAAAAAAAAAAAAAAATTAAATATTATGTTAAATATATGCATGTATTATTTAAAGGATTGTATACAATGAGACAATTTACATTTGATACAAGGATGTTATAATTACTTACA
Source organism: Amborella trichopoda (assembly GCF_054954075.1). Classification (NCBI taxonomy): domain Eukaryota; kingdom Viridiplantae; phylum Streptophyta; class Magnoliopsida; order Amborellales; family Amborellaceae; genus Amborella; species Amborella trichopoda. Next base: position 44,457,268 of record NC_142346.1, on the reverse strand, counting down.
ACCATCCGATGTGAAATATGTTAGCTTGGGTGTATTACAAAGTTCGAGAAAAATTCTTTTGAAGTTTGATCTTGGTTAATGGAATAAATACAACCATCTAATTTCACATCTAATGGTCAAGATTAATTGTGACCACTTTGTACTAAAAATAAATGGTCTCATTGCATATTTTTTTCATTATTGTACTAAAGATAAATGATCTCATTGTATACTTTTTCATTATTTAAATATTAGATATATAAAATAAAATTTAAGTAATATTTATATAAATATTACTTAAATTTTATTAGATATTATTAAAATATTCTACAATAAATATTATTTAAATAATAACACTATTCAGGTCGGGTCTGGGTTGGGACCACATGGACCTGGACTCGACCTGTTGGGTCCAATATTTGGACCCATACCTGGACCTGGGTCGGGTCCCGGTCCATTGCCATCCCTATATTGAATAGACAAAAAGTCCAAAAAAAAAAAAAATCTCAAACTTTGTGACTCACTCCAAGCCATCCAATTTGACATCTAATGAGTGGAGATGATTGTGACCTCCATGTACATTGTACAAAGATGTAGAAAATCCCCTTAATTATTTATCCTACATAAAGGAAGTTGTCATGAAAATTTGATAGTCAAAACATATAACAATGGTTAGATCTTCAGAAAACAATTGTTTCATACGAGCTGAACCTCATTTGTAAAATATGCGGTCCAAAGGTATATACGTGATTCATCTAAAAACAATTGCAACTAACGGTCCAAATGTTTCTTACTATAATTGTTATTTTTAATTTTTAAAATTTATTTATTTATCCACATTCATGATCTCCAATGTTAAAGAGTATATATTCTCTAAAAATCAGGATCGAATTCTATTTCAAAAATAAATTTATTAAAGCGCCCGCATTTCTACATGTGTAGGCATGGCCGCATGCTAACCACGTCTTGTGACAACTTTAACATCGCTTTTCATATTTAATTATAAAATTTAAAGCTTCAAAAATAGTGTAGATAAAGCAGATCTATGAAAACTTGAAAATTAACGGTCATAAAATGCGTTACAAGATGCACTATTTTCAAAAGTTGAAATCCATTTTTTTCTCATGTCCATGCATCTTCATATCGAGATGATCAATTTGAGGATATTTGGGCATCAAAACAACCTCTATTAATAAAAATTTTGAGGTAGGCTCTGATTTGATTGTTTAAAGCCTCGGCTCTATACAAACTTTTTCCTCTTTATATTAGTTTATTGAGAGAGATTTTGGGGGGATTATGTAAAGATAAAGAATGTTGGAGCGGCTTGGAGAGGATGAGAGGAGAGAGACGAAGGGTGAAGTAGGGGTGAGAATTGAATCGTTTCAGATCTGAAATTCGGATTTCAGACCCTAGTCGGATCCGGGTATGGACCTAAAATTTCTATCTAAAATCCGGATTTGGATCCAAAAGTTAGATCCAAATTGGAATTTGGATCGGATCCAGGTGCAGGTAGATCCGACCCAAATCCAGATCTGGATCCAATACAATTTTTTTAATAGTAAGTTTTTATTTTATATATGTAGTATATATATAATCCGGATCCGATGTATTGTCTTCGGATCCGGTCAGATTCAACCTCAATCCGACCCGTCCTCACCCCTAGGGTAAAGAGAGGGTTAAAGTTTGGGGAGAGAGAGTGAGGTGGTGTACCTTGCTTAGGGGGGAGAGTACGAGTGTAGCAGAGAATTTACTCGGTTTGGATCGGAAACCTGAATTTCACTCTATTTAGATCCGGGTATAGATTCAAGTATTGGATCAGATAGATCAGCTATGGATTGAAATCATATTTTGGATCGGATTCGGGTCTAGATGGATTCGATCTAGATCCAACCCAATTATTATAATATATATAAATATATATATAGTAGATCTATAAACACATAAAAATCTAGAAAATGGACTATTCAGATAATGTGTTGCAAGACACTTTTTCACATACTCGAATTTTTTTTCCTTTTTATATTCATACATATCGATGTCGAGATGATCAATTAGAGGATTTTCCAATATCTAAGCAACCTTTTATGATGGATTTCTTATGTACACCTTTAATTCTACATTTTAAGGTTGCAACCTTATATAATTTTTTTTTTTTCATATTTAAACGATACCTAGTTTAACTATGCAATTGGTTTCAGAAAATTGTTTCATGCGGGTTGGACTGCATTTCTACAATATGCGGTCCAGAGGTATAAAGCATACATCTTTAAAATGGATGCAAATAGGTGGTCCATTTTAAAACAAGTGTAACTACCAGCCCAAATGTTTTCCTACTATAATTAGTATTTATAGTTTTTTTTTTTTTTCATATTCATGATCTCCATGTTAAAGATTATATATTATTTAAAAATTAAAATCAAATTATATCTAAAATATATATTTATTGTCAGACCTGCATTTCTACAATATGCGGGCTGGCCGCATAGAAACCGTGTCCATTAGTTTCATATACGATTGTCATTTTAAACCAAAGTTAGGGTTAGCTTGAGCGCTACATTTTTTTTTACCCAAGGTTGAGGGAGTCCATGTAATTATTGCATGTGCTGCCAGTGGTCACCGTTGTTGGGTTTTTGATGGATTTTGATCCGCTTTTTCATTACTTCTATTCTAGCATGCATGAGGCGATAAAAAAGTCATTAAGTATTATTGGGACTTGTTTCTATTAGTTTTTTATTCGTTTTTTCATTAAAGGTTAAAATATCTACTATAATTTTTATAGAATTGAAGTCTCTTCTCATTTTACAACTTTTATAGAATTAGAGTCCTTTTTTATTTTCGTGTGGCAGGTGTCCACTTTTTAACTCTAGCTATTCATGACCACCCCTTAACTCTAGCTAAATAACATACCATAGAGACACTATCCTAGGTAACTCTAGCTAAATAATATACCATAGATACACTATCCTAGGTTCTTAGGGAAACATCATTTGTGAATATGTTTAAGACCCCATGTGCGTGCGACCTGCTCATCATTAACAAATTTTGGTGCTTAAGAATTAAAAATGGGATACTTTACCTTTTAGACACCGTATTTTTTTGGAATTGGTTAATCTTTACTGAATTCCTTAACTTAGGGACCACAACAACCTAATAAACCCTAGTTACTTTTTTAGATATAAAATCCAACCTTGTTCAATTCATAAAATAATCGTTCTAGTTAATCCCGAGTGTAATAAACATAAGAACCAACCCGGACATTGATCTGATACCTTGAAACCTCAAATCATCACCCAAAAGCCATATCCCTTTAGACCCCTTTAAAATAAACCAAATTGGGTTATTTTAAACCAGTATGAGAATTACATTGTTGGATCGCCATATATGTTTATTGTAATATACGGTCTGATGGACAACAATTTATACAAAATGAGTAACATATGGTGTTACACTGGTTCAACCTAAGCACTGAGACCTCACGAAACTTTCTAATATTTTGAAAGTTTTGGTGGTATACTGGGTCTTTGCGGTCGGTATTTTTAAGCAAATGCATTGATCCGATATTGCAAATATCATACTGTTAGTACTTCTGCGTAATATGCGCTTTTAAATATGAAGCAGATAATTTTTCCTCTTTGGTATGGGCAAGTGTCTCTATTTCTCTACGCATGGTATGTAGGCAATACTCTCAATCAATTTCGGGTGTTAAATATCATCCATTTCTATGCATCAAGTTGCACGGCATTTCCTACATTGGTACCCAGCCATTAAAAAGACAAAAATGTTTTAGAACAACTATTGCATGTGTGTTCAAGTATTTAATGAGTTACCTATTCAAATTTATGATCAGGTGTTTCTTTATAAGATTTTTAAAACCAATTCAATAGAAATGAGTAAAATAGTTTATCTTTTCGGGTATATTTTGATGAATTAATTTCATTTTTCTTTTTGATTTGTTTTTGATAAATAGTTGAGTTTATGCGGAAGTATTGGACCCTCGTCAAGCTCGTTAATAATCAGCAACAATGAAATTGAGTATCTCATAATGCTGATAAATAAAAGAGACGAGGTTGTCATGGGAAGAGATGAAACGATTGACTCTGTAAATAACCTCATAAAAGAAAGAGCAAAAGATGTTGTGAAAAAGAGAACCAGTGATATTGAAAATGTACGTCGTAGCTAAAATAGGGAGGATAGTAGTCACATTCACATGGTAGGCTTACAGCAATTCATATGTTTTAAATAAAGGAAAATTGTTTCATGCAGACTGCACTGCATAACTACATATGCGGTCTAAAAAATATAAAGCATCCATTTTAAAGATGGATGCTTCCATCTCAAAACTGTGCAGGTTCAAATATTTTCTCATTAAAATTATTTTTTTGAGTTTTTAAAATTTATTTATTTTTTCATATTCATGTTAGAGATTACATGTATTTAAAAATTAAGAGGCCCACGTTTCTACATATGCAGGCTCAGCTGCATACAAATCGGGTCCTTTAAATAAAGGTTAGAAGGAAGTGTTCAAATCATTTGATTTGAAAGCTTAGGAGAAAAAATTTGTTCTCGCACTCATATATATATATATATATAAAGAAAATAGAAAGATCATATTTTTTTCTCGCGTTTGAGATACACATCCCAAAGGAGCAAATAAAATGAAGCGTATATAAATCGAAAGTGAGGAAAAGCAACAAAATCGATTCTGTCGACAAGAAGCTTTATGTGTAATTTTGGTTTGGAGTCAGCTCCCTTATTATATTATTATGTAGTGTTTTAAAATTTGGCTTAGTAACTCTGCCACGGACCGAGGCAAGTTTTGGACGAGTTAGTTGTATACAATATTTTAAACATTGGGTACAATATCTCCGCAAATTCATAATAAATATATGATTTACTGTTATTGCTAATGAGTGAACTGTACTCCATCCAGAGTTCAAATCCCGCCAAACCGTTGGTGTTCAACGTTTGAACAAAAAAGAGTTAGTCGTACACAATATTTTCAAAACATTAAGTACAATATCTCCACAAATTCATAATAAATGTATGGTTTACTGTTATTGTTAATGAGTGAACCCTACTCCATCCAGGGTTCAAATCCCGCCAAAACGTTGAACAGAGTTCAAATCCCGCCAAAACGTTGGTGTTCAACGTTTGAACAAAAAAGAGTTAGTTGTACACAATATTTTTAAAACATTAGGTACAATATCTCCACAAATTCATAATAAATGTATGTTTTACTGTTATTGCTAATGAGTGAACTCTACTCCATCCAGAGTTCAAATCCCGCCAAAACGTTGTTGTTCAACGTTTGAACTTCTTATATTAAGGTAAGGCAAACTAAGTAGCACACCGTTTTTTATTTTGTCGATAAAAAATATACTTATATTATATATAACTATTATTTTTGTTCATTTTTTTTGTAAAAAATGATCCAGACTGGGGGCTAGTTACTCGGACTCGACCGAGTAATTCGCCTTGACCAGGTCCCGCGTATCTTGGCCAAATCGATTTTTTAACATTGTTACTATATGCAATTCTCGTCTTGATATTTTAGCTCCCTGTCGGGAGTTGAGGTCATGACCTCTTATACTCTAATATAAGGCAAACTAAAAGTAGCACACCATTTTTTATTTTGTCGATAAAAGAGGTACTTATATTATATATAACTATTACTTTTATTCATTTTCTTTAAAAAAAAATGATCTAGACTCGGGCAAGTTACTCGGACTCGACCGAGTAATTCTCCTTGACCAGGTCCCGAGTATCTTAGCCGAATCGATTTTTTAACATTTTTTAACACGTGGAAGAGGGGTCTTTAACTGCCCACTCTTCCACGAAAACAAACACACCCTCATTGTCATTCTAATGGTTTTCCAAAGAACCATTTGCTCATAGACTCTTGAGCAGATCTTTGATCAAGAGCATGGCCTTTCCAACTTCCTCTTTGTAACTATAGACATGTGTAGCATGAACAGCATGCGATGCCAGACGAGCTTGCAAAGCTTGGTGCATCATCTTAAGGCATCCATGTGACCAGACACTAGCCCTTTGCATGGTTTTGTAAAGTTGTTGTTACTTGCCTTGCTTTCAGAAATTTTGTATAGGATGGCAGTTCTTTTTGTGATTATTCATCCCCAAAATTTTTGTAAAATGACATGTAAATTAATTAGGGAAAGGTTTCTATACTTTCCCTACAGCATAGGAGAACTATCCTCCCCTTACCATCCATCCGTCCGATTTTGATCAAGAGAGTCTCTTACCGTTTGATCTTAGATCCAATGTATCAAAGTATTTTATTTTTATACAAATTGTATGAATATGAAATTTGGTACGTATCATCTTTTCATTGGGGTGCACCTATAAAGAATATTAAAAATAATTTTTTGATAAAATACAACGACCAAAATACCCCTTGAAACTTTTAAGGGTATTTTGGTCATTTTATTTTATTGGAAATATTTTTTTTATATTTTTCGCTAGTGCGAGTTTAATAGAGGATTGGACGTCCAAATTTTGGTGTCAAAATAGGCTAAAGAAATTTTTTTTTTTTTAAAAGTGTAGAGACGTGACATTGTGATTGGGGCAATCTTAGCCCTCCATTCAGAGTGGACGGTTGGATAAGGGGAAGTATATAAGTTTTATATTGCAAGGGAAGCAAAGAAAGCTTGCCCACTTAAAGAAAAGTTTATATACTTCCCCTATATCATAGGAGAACTATTCTCCTCCTACCATCCAGCCGTCCAATTTTAATCAAGAGAGCCACAATACATGTACAAACACAATTATCAAAAGAAAATAATTCATAATCTATATTTTTTTCTCTTAGCAAAAGAATGAATTGTGCACATTGTACAGCCATAGCTAAACGCCCCAAACTCCTTATCTGAACTTTGTAACGCCTTTCACTTTTTCTGATGTTGCTAGTGTTCCATTGCCAAGGGTTATATAAAAAACTTTCATGTAACATATTCTTAGTTTATTAATAAAATGGGTAGGGGCCCGATATCCGCACTAATTCACCCAAAAAAAAAAACTTCCATCCCAAACATCAAGCGTAGGCAGGACCATGATTTACGATATTTAGTGTAGTCATGAGTCAAAACTATGCTGGAAAATTCAATTTTAGTGCCAGATGCCTTGTGAGGGCTCACAAATCTATATTTTCTAAGTGATTTAGAGATGCAAAAATGGTACATATTGTGACATTTGAAATGGACGATTCAAAAAATGTCTTACATGAAATGGACGATTCAGAAAATGTCTTACAGCTTCGACAATCTTTTGGGATTGAAAATCCAATTTTTTTCCATATCCATGATCGACAAAGTCAAGACAAACAATCAGCTGTTAAGTTTCGTGGTGCCAGAACTACATTTTCTAGCAAGATTTAGGGTGACGCTTTTTAAAGCCAAAATCTTACAAAATGTTTTTCCATCTCTTATTAGCCTATCCCTCTTTTCCATGATAAATTTCGTTAGTGGTAAAATGATTGTTGTTACAGTTAAAATTTCCTTTCTTTCTTTCGTTTTCTTTTGGTTTTCTTAAATTTCGGTGTTTCTAGAAAAACCGCAATGCTATTTCCACTACAAGAGGCATTGGGTTTTGTCTAACCTAGGGGTGAGAATGGGTCGGATTGGGGTCGGATCCGAATAATATATGTCGGATTTGGGTCAAAATCAGATCCTAGATATTCAAATTCGGATCTTGATCTAAATAGTGTACATCGGATCCAGCTAGATCTAGATCTGGAATCGCATTTATTTTATTGACCAAGTTCAATGTTCAAAGTTCAAAAATATTTTTTCGAAACTTATGACACACCCAAGCTATCTGATTTCACATCAGATGGCTATAAGTAAATGTGACCTCTTATACCAAAAGTAAGTGGTCTTATTGTATACAATCCTATTCTAAAAATGATATGCAACATAAAGCAAGCATTAGTTGATCCCAAATTCAAAAGAACCTAACTTGCCATTCAAAAAAATAATGAAATGAGAAGAACCTAAAAAAAAATAAAATTAAAAAAAAGTTTAGAGACGTGACATTGTGATTGGGACAATCTTAACCCTCCATTCAGAGTAGACGGTTGGATAAGGGGAAACGTATAAGTTTTATGTTGTGGTATAAGTTTTATGTTGTAAGGGAATCATGGAAAGCTTGTCCATTTAAGGAAAGGTTTCTATACTTTCCCTACAGCATAGGAGAACTATCCTCCCCCTACCATCCAGCCGTCCAATTTTGATCAAGAGAGCCACAATACAAGTACAAACACCATTATCAAAAGAAAATAATTCATAATCTATATTTTTTTCTCATAGCAAACAAATGAATTGTGCGCATTGTACAGCCATAGCTAAACGCCCCAAACTCCTTATTTGAACTTTGTAACACCTTTTACTTTATCTGATGTTGCTAGTGTTCCATTGCCAAGGGTTGTATAAGAAACTTTCATATAACATATTCTTAGTTTATTAATAAAATCGGTAGGGGCCCGATATCCGTACTAGTTCACCCAAAAAAAGAAACTTTGATCCCAAACATCAAGCATAGGCAGGACCATGATTTACGATATTTAGTGTAGTCATGAGTCAAAACTATGCTGGAAAATGCAATTTTAGTGCCAAATGCCTTGTGAGGGCTCACAAATCTATATTTTCCAAGTGATTTGGAGATGCAAAAATGGTACATATTGTCACATTTGAAATGGACGATTCAAAAAATGTCTTACAGCTTGGACAATCTTTTTTGGGATTGAAAATCCAATTTTTTCCATATCCATGATTGACAAAGTCAAGACAAACAATCAACTGTTAAGCTTCGTGGTGGCAGAACTACATTTTCTAGCAAGATTTAGGGTGACGCTTTTTAAAGCCAAAATCTTACAAAATGTTTTTGCATCTCTTATTAGCCTATACCCCTTTTCATGATAAATTTCGTTAGTGATAAATTGAGTCTTGTTACAGTTAAAATTCCCTTTCTTTCTCTTTCTTCTGGTTTTCTTAAATTTCGGTGTTTCTAGGAAAAACCCCAATGCTATTTTCACTACAAGCGGCATTTTGTCCGATCCTTTTGTCTAACCTAGGGGTGAGAATGGGTCGGATCGGAGTCAGATCCGAATAATATACATCGGATCCGGGTCAAAATCAGATCCTAGATATTCAGATCTGGATCCGGATCTAAATAGTATACATCGGATCTAGATCCAAATCCAAATCTAGATCTGGAACCGCATTTATTTTATTGACCAAGTTCAATGTTCAAAGTTCAAAAATATTTTTCTCGAAATTTATGACACACCCAAGCTATCTGATTTCACATCGGATGACTATAAGTAAATGTGACCTCCTTATACCCACAGTAAGTGGTCTTATTGTATACAATCCTATTCTAAAAATGATATGCAACATACCTAACTTGCCATTCAAAAAAATAATGAAATGAGAAGAGCCTAACAAAGATAAGTTTTAATTACACACAAACACTAACCATTTTCTTCTTCTTTTTTTACTATGTTATGCTATTTTATTATCAATCACTAACCAATGTTGCCATCTCCCAAATCTCTAGAGCTGCCGAACTCTTCAAGCGAAAGTTGTCATTTGTCCCTTGCCCATCTACATCTACCTTCCGTCTGGCGTGTCACACATTGTGCACGTATTTAAATACTCGAGCTCTAGAGCTATTATTTATTACTGAAATTATAATTATTTTGATATTTTTCTAAATAATTATTATCAGTAACTATTTATTGTTAACTAGTTAAAACTCATCGCTTTAAATCTCACCTAAAATCTCTCACAATACATAGATTTACTCTTTCTAATTCTAAGATATCAAATAAATGAAATATCTCTCTCTATCCTAAAAAGATAGGACTGTAGAAAGATAGCCAAATTCCTCTACTTTAAGGTTACATGCCATACATTGTCTCTAAAAAAAGGGTCAGAATTTTACTGTTGCGACATATGTCCATCCCTAAAGTTAATATAAATATAATTTTAATGTAACAAATGAAATACCAAGAAAACAATAAATTAAAACTTTCATAACTCTTTTAATAATGTAGTGTGTTTTATTTTGTGAGGCTCATGCTACTGTGGAACTTAGATGCTTACAAGTGTGGATACCCTTTTAACATGACTTTCAACATGCTTATCCCACTACTATCAACATGATTCTCATTTTGATTGTTGTGTATAAAGCTCCACATTATCATGCACTAGTATTTTAAATATATGTCATATATGTCATATGTTTGAAATATTAAAGCTTTAAGGCATTAGAGTAGACCGAGCTAGGGGTAAGTATTTAATATGTCTTTTTTAGATGATTCTAGCAATATAAGTTATATATTTAGCAACTTTTCAATGCTTAATTTAATGTCTTAAAAAAGTGAAATTGAGATTAAACATGAATTATGTTTAAACATTATTGTGACTAATATGTGCCATCTTGTTTATCATTATGACCTTTGTAACTATCTCTCTTGTAATTATGTAATAGTAATAATATTATCCGCTTCCCATAAAGATAATCAACCTTTGTAACTATCTCTCTTGTAATTATGTAATAGTAATAATATTATCGGCTTATGAATATACAAAAATGAGTGGTAATCGTTTCCAATACCACTATACAAAGATAACTGTAATATTAAAGGTGTAGTTTACTTTAAACAATCCAATTAAGGCTCACCATCAAAGTTTATCATAATATATAATTTTGATGTAAAATATTCTTAGGATTATCTCAAAATCTATTTTCATATCAAATTATCAAATTTTAAACTGCAAAAATAGTTGAAATCAAGGAAATCTATAAACAGATGAAAATCTTGAAAATAGGCGGTCTAGATAATGTGTTGTAAGATGCACTATTTATGGGACTCAAAATATTTTTTTTTTTCATAATCATACACCTCGATGTCGAGATGATCAATTAGAGGGTTCTTTAACATTAAAACAATCTTTTCCGACGGAATTTTTAGGAGCATATATAGTTCTACATTTTAAGGTTGCAACCTTATATAAACTTTTTCTTAATATTAATAGTACTATCTACTTATAGCAAACGTCTCTAATACCATTATATAGACCCAAAGAAACAAAGGTTTTAATATAAACCAACGAAAACCAAGATAAAACCATTGTGAACATAGATAAAGAAATTATCAATAGCTTTTTTGAACATAAGAAACTATCAATAATTTAGACTACCAAAAGAAAAAGAAAAACAAATAACCATGGCCTAAAACGATTTAGAAAGAGAGAGAAGCTTGAAGCTCTCAAAATTTTTAGATAGCGAAACTATTTAAAAAATTATGTTTTAGAGAAAGGAACTATCTAAAATTTTTTAGAAAAAAACTATGTCAAATTTAATTTTTAGAGAGATAAGCTATTTCAAAATTTTTTAAAAGAAAAACTATATCAAAATTTCATGATCTCACTCAGTTTTCAAATATGTTTACCAAACATAGGAAAATGTATGTTTGACTAATATTCCTATAAATTATTTGTATATTTAAATACTTTCCTGCCAAACTTTCATGCATACTAAACTACCCCCAAAGAATAAAAAAACAATTGTAAAAGACAAAAACAATAAATAGGGATCTTGAAGACCCCCAAAAATAGACTTTTTAGGTACTTTACTCACCCTAATTTTTTTAGCATATTTTTTTCAAAAAATCAAGTTCTATAGCAAATACCTCAAATACAAAAAGTTCATTTTTTTTGACAAAAGTACTTATAATAAATTATTTTTGTATCCCAATAAAAGGAAAAACAGGACCGTGGTTGCATATTGTTGAACCTATCCATTATGCCGGACCAGAATTGTACACTTGCCGGGCCGCGTATTCCCGACACAATTTTCAATTTTGTCAGACTGTAGCTCACAAATGCCGGATCGCTCATTAATCTAGAAACAAATGCCGGACCGCCTCTTCCAAACTTCAGACCACCATGATGAAGTGCCAAACCGTCATGGTGAAGTGCCGGATCATTCCAAATCAGTGACTTAAGCGCCGGACCAACTCTTCTAAACACCGGACCGCCATGGTGACATGCCAGACCGCCATGGTGACATGCCGGACCGCCATGGTTAATGTGTGAGGTAAGAGTAGGGTATTTTAGTTTTTTTTTTTTTTTTGAGTTAGGGATAATTACTAGTAAGCTTGATCTTGGGGAAAAAGTTGTTAAGAAAAGTTAGGTTGGCGTAAATTGCATAAAAAATTCATTTTTAGGGATTTTATGCAATTTTTCCAAGAATTAAAACATTTTATAATTATACTCAACAAATTTTAGCCACTAACGTATTCATATTTTTGTACATGAATCATTTTTTTTGTTATTAACTAACCTCAAGCAATTGAAAAAAAGATTAAAATAATGATGATAAAAAAAAAACCTTTGGTCCAGGTAAAACTATAACTCAAAAACTTAGTCTAACACATTGTCCTCTCTACAAATTGACTGACCTCTATCCCCTCTCGCTCTCTCTCTTCCCCTTTTACTGTCTCATTTCTTACCCGTGACCCTCTCTCTCTCCCCTCTCATTCTTGTCTGACCTAACCCAAAACATCACAGACCCATCCGAAACTCTCTCTACCAACGATTTCCTCCCCTTCCCCTCCTCGTAAAAATCTAAAACCCACAGCACACTACTTAAAGATTAGTCTCTTTGCAGACAATCCCATAAGTAAATGTGTCATGGAAATGCTTACATTCACCATGCTCACTTACCATATTAAGCCAGTAAACTAGTGTAGGATAAATCAGGCAGTTTAAATTATATCTCGACCAATTATATGAGAACTGGGCTTCAGCCAGTTTTGGTGAACCGGCCAAGTATTTTAAAAAAAATAATTTAAAACAAATATATATAATATGCCAAAAAATCAGGGATTTTCTTTGTAATGAAATTTTTAATATTGTTTTGGCCATTTATACTTCTTTTTACATTTTTCTATTGTTTGAAAATTTTTAAAAATACCCTTAAACACAAAATGTTACTTTAAAATCCATTTTTTTCATTAATTTTCAACGTCATTTAGATGTGCTTGGTTTAGTCATGTTTTAAATATACTTTTTATATTTTATTAGATTTTTTTTAAAAAAATATTTTTTTGACTGCTCGAGACTTGCCCAGTTTGGCCGATTGAACCGGCAGATTTACCGGTTAATATCAAGTAACCGCTTCAATCCCATGTCCAATTAACTGTTTCGGATCGATTTTTCCTACAGTGCTATAAACATTGAACTCTTAAGATATGAAGATTTACCTTCCAGCAATTACATGGGTAGAAAGCAAAGAACAAAAACGAAAAAATCCAATACGATGCAAATTCAATTCATCCCTGAATAACAGAAAGCAAAGAACCAAAACTAAGAAATCCAATATGAAGCAAATTCAATTCATCCCTGAAAAACGTAATGCAGAACATAGCTTTTATGCGAGAACTTTTTTTTTTGGTTCTTAGGGTAGTTTTGTGAGGAAGGAGTCTCATACATGTGGTAAGAATGGAACTAGAAGTCACATTGTCGCACTCTGCCGTCCTGACCACCTAGCCTTTCACCCATAAGCTCGACGTCATCCTATTTTTTTGAACGGCAAGGATTACAAGACCACCACTAACACATGTCCGTTGCGGTACCACAACAAATATAGCATGTCCATTGTAGGGATTTTTCATGCAGAAAAACATAGGATTCCGCCACGACTGTCGTAGAACTATTGCACATTTTCAGTATAAACTGCAACGGACATGCTCGTTGCCGGGCCAAACACTATTCAAATTCACCTATACGCGATTTTACGACTTTTTCAATATATATATATATATATATATATAATTTTTTTTTTAAAAAAAAGACACTAATCCAAAATCATTATCATTTTCATAAATACACACATGGCAATTATAGCTATATTTTGGGTTATATGCTTGTATTATATGTTTTACTCAAATAAAATACCCGTTACGCGGTTGTATTAGACAGCACACAGTGCTATTATTTGCTACCACCAATTTTGAAATGTTTATGCTGAAATTCTATTTTTGTATAGGTTGAGGGACTGGTAATGTCATGATTACGAAAACACTACATACATAATAGTTCAAACTTTCTCTTTTGAAATGAAAGGGAGCAAGACGGGAAATATTGTATCTGTACCATACAGTGCACATGTAACATCTTGTAAAAATTGAAAAGAGTCAAGTTTGCTTTATAACTAGGAATCAACGAGTACAAATAACAAACACATGTCAAAAAAAAAGTTTTTTTGAAAGAATCCAACATTTGAAATATAAAAACTGAACCAATGGAATGTTGACTTGCAGTTAAATTAACAAAAGAACGAAATTTAATGTTACATATCTTTTACAAACTTTCTTTGATGCATGTACAAAAACTGGCCAAGATTGCAAGGTTCTAATAGCACGTAGAGTGAGGTCAATAGTCGCTTGCTTATCCATTATAGAAGTAGCCCAAAAAGGAAGTTGAAGAGAGTTTGAAAATACTTGGCACGATACAGACCGAACACTCGTATATATTCAATGACAAATGCAAAAGATTACCATCTCCTGCATATTCAATCACAAAGACAGATTAGTGTACTTGATGAAAAGAACCCTACTTCATATACTATCGCACATGTATTTTTCGTTAACATCACCACCCGTATGTGAATAGGGTCGGTTGATAAAATACAATCAATCTGCTTTCACCATAAACAACTTCACCTAATTCGTGATTGTTTGTGTCATAAGCGAATAGCACGAATTTCTATCTCTAACTATTGTTCCAAAAAATGATGGCAGCCCAGCGCCTTAAAACCATAAAAGAAAAATAAGAGCAGAAAAGAAAAATTGCAAAAATTGCAGAGAGTAAATAATCTATAATCTATATTTCCATACAATAATACTACCGTACAAGCATACGCACAAGAGTAGATAGCAGAAAATATACAGTTTAAGACTCAACACCAAAAATCAAGCATCTTTAGTCATCATCATCATAAAGAGTAGAGTAAGCTTCATCATATACATTGGATCTGAGGCTATCATCATCAGAGTCATTTCCCTCTTCAACATGACATCCGTCCTCCTTTGTTTCTTTTGAATCTACCTTTTCCTCCTCATCTTCTACCCCTTTTTACACTGTGCAAATGAGGCTCTAAGATTCATAGCTGCTCTACCTAGTGTTTCTTCACACTTTTCTTGATTTTTGTGTTTTTTTAACTCAAATATTGTTTAATCTCCTCCCTACTAGCCACAAGAATATTTTTACACAGGATAACATCCCTTTTAACACCGACAAGGTGTTTCTTGAACGGGTAAATACCATAATTAGTATCATTCCACAATAATTATACCTGATACAATTTTTGTTATTCGGATTAGATAACCAAATTTCTAACCTGGATCACCACTTCTAAAAGAATATGGAGAAGATATTTCCATATAACGAGTTCCATTTTCTTTATTTTATAGTTTTACTAATTTCAACTATTGTCTAATCTCATCCCTAATAGATCTAGGAACCTTTTTACAAGAAGTAACATTCCTTACCAATTAGATGTTTCTTGAATCGGTTAATTGCCCATTAGTATCTTTTTTATAAAACTTACATCTTATACAATTTTTATCGTTTGGTTTCGGGTTATAATCATACTTCTAACTTGGATCTCCTCTTCTAGTAGAACAAAAAATAAACATATCTAAATGACAATGATTTTGTTCTTGTTTGTGTCTTACGGAACTCATATATTATTTAATCTCCTCTCTGAAAGCTTCAATAACATTTTTACGATGGGCAACATTCCCCTTAATCTCCACTCTGACAGCTTCTAACGGGTTTTGGTTTTAGTGAACTGGTAAGGTATTTTAAAAATTCAAAACATTTATATAAAATCCCAAAAAAGAAGATATTTTACTTGTAATACATTTTTTTCATTGTTTTCATCAGTTTGGAAAAGATTGAAAATTATTTTAGCAATTAATACTCATTTTCACATTTTTTTTCATCTGTTTTAAAATATTTCAAAAATACCCCTAGGCACAAATCGATTCTTTGAAATCCATTTTCCATTCATTTTCAACTTCATTTGGATGTTCTTTTTTCAACCATGCTTTAAATATATTTTTCATATTTTATTATAAGTTTTTTTTATTTTTTAACACTTTTTTTACCGCTCGGGACTTGCCCGGTCAAGTCAATTGAATCGGCCGATTTACTAGTTAGGCTAGTTGAGCCGGTTCTAGCCCCATATCTAGTTAACCATTCCAATTTAGTTTGAGAAACCCTATGAAAGTCACAAAAATCAGGTTTTTCTATAACTAAAATAGGCTCTAATGGGTTTAGGTTTTAAATCAAACTAAAATCTCTATTAAACTTTTGTTTTTTTTTAAAAAAAATCTATTTTGTTTTTTTTTAAAAAAAATCTAAAAATAAGGGGTAGGCGCATGACATTTCGGCCCCCGGCCGGAGGAGGAGTGGGTGTCACCCAGTCGCCTAGGCGGCACCCAGTGCCCCTGGCGCCGAGGCAGCCGCCTAGACGGCTGCCCAGGAACTAGTACTAGTGCGCCTATTTTGGCGTCGTAGGTCTGGGCATAGTAGCCATACGCCTATTTTGGCTATTACCATCTATTTTGGCGGCCAGCCTGGGTATGGGCATACGCCTAATTTGTCCATGTACATAATGTTGATATTGTCCCATGGAACTTAGGTTACATAGTAAAATCACTTATATCCACCGCCTAGGCAACTTTCATAACATCTAGTAGAACTAAGCCAACACGATAGTAAAATCATCTGTTAGAACTAAGCCCACATGATAGTAAAATGAAACTGGAGAGTCGAATCCAGACCATCAGCCTCGAATATGAGCTTATCCATACTTATAGACATTACATAGGTTTTCTTTAAAGTGGGGCTTTAGATTTTCTTGAAAGTGGGGCTCTCTCCATATTTTTTTTCTTAGTATAAGTTAAGTGGTTGAGATGAGAATATGCAGAGTATAATGTTTGCTGATTTGGAATCGTTTTGTTGATTTGGAATTTTTTGAAGCGTTCTTCCCTTCTTTCTTAAGTTTCTCTTTTGTAAAAGATTCACGTATGAGTAACTTGGGCTTATTACTCTCTTTTCTATAACAAAATTTTCGTTAAACACTTACCCCTCAATCTACACCAATACTATTTTAGAGTTAAGAAAATAAATATAACAAATGTTTTGTTAAATACCTACCCTCAATCTACTCCAACGCTATTTTGGCCGCTGGAGTTGGTGCAAAGATGGGCCGTTTTTTGGAACAATGTGTATAAATCAGTGTTTAAAAAAACGCCGAGTCGAACCCGGTTCGACTCGGGAATCGCAATGGACGGATCGAATCGACGAAAAAAAAGGGAATCGTCCGGTTCTAGAGAGAACCGGACGATTTTGTACAGTGACTCGAGTGATTCACTGTACGGAATCGGCGAGTCCATACAGTGAATCGGCGAGTCTTGTACGGAATTTTTTTTTTTTTTTGCTTGTAATCCATGATAGATTTTTTTGTAATACTTGATCGATTTTTTTGTAATCCATGATCGAATTGTTTTTTTTTTTTTTTTTAATCCATGATTGAATTTTTTGTTTTTTTTTTTTTTTTTTTGTAACCCATGATAGAATTTCTTGTAATCCATGATCGAATTTTTTGTTTTTTTGTTTTTGTTTTGTAACCCATGATAGAATTTTTTGTAATCCATGATCGAATGTTCTGTAATACATGATCGAAATGTTTGTTTTTTTTTTGTAATCCATGATCGAAATGTTTGTTTTTTTTTTTGTAATCCATGATCGAATTTTTTGTTTTTTGTTTTTTTTGTAACCCATGATAGAGTTTTTTGTAATCCATGATTGAATTTTTTGTAATCCATGATCGAATTGTTTTTTTCTTTTTTTGTAATCCACGATTGAATTTTTTGTTTGTCTTTTTTTGTAATCCATGATCGAATTTTATGTAATCCATGATCGAATTTTTTGTAATCCATGATTGAATTTTTTGAAAATTTGTGAATTTTTTTTTTAATCCATGATCGAATTTGTTTTTATAATCCATGATAGAATTTTTTGAAAATTTGTGATTTTTTTTTTTAATCCATGATGGAATTTTTTTTTGTAATCCATGGTAGAATTTTTTGAAAATTTGTGATTTTTTTTTTTTAATCCATGATCGATTTTTGAAAATTTGTTTTTTTTTTTTTAATCCATATTATTCAAAGAGAAAATGAGACAGATGATGATTCTGAGGCCACCCTATCCTAACCATATTATTCACATACGAGTCCCAACAGCAATAGTGTAGGGATGAGCACGACAGTGCAGGTGAGCATGAAGGATGGACAATCTTCGGGGATTTTAGATTGGGAACACAACAAAACACTAACACTCAAGGATTTGGGAATAGTCAAACGCCTGCTAATATCGATGATTCGTTTTTAGATCGAATCAATGAATTGTTAAACGAATTCAATCAATGGCACCAACGTGACCAAGAAGAACAATAACGTCGTCTATCATTTTATTTTTAGATCATATGTTACTAATTTTATGCTTTATTGTAGTCCATGTATGTTGATATATTTATTCCATGATAATTCTATGTTTATCTTTTTATGTGATGTAAATTAAATGCTGAATGGCGGTTCATGCAGGAAAAGAACATATCAATATTCGCATATTCATTCAAAAACATGAAAATTCTTAATGGGGTACCCTCATTTCTTATTGAATTCCTAAAAAACAATATTTATAATGAATTTTAATAATTTTTTTGGATTTTTTTAAGTTTTATTTTGACCGATTCATTCGATTCCCGATTCGGATCACCGATTCACCGATTCGGATCGATTTTTTGGAAGCCCGATCCGGATCACCGATCCGTTTTTTAAACCATTGGTATAAACAAAGATGGGTAATCTAAGGGCCCTTATCATCGTTACCTCCTTACGTGATGTGGTCTCTGCGTTTTTAAACAATATCTTTTTTTGAAAAAAGGTGCATAAACAAAGCATCAGCCTTTTAGAATAATGTCCCTAATCATCATTTTTTCGAACAACGTGCATAAACAAAGCTGTGAAATTTAATGAGTAAGTAATCCAAAGATTTGAAGCAACATTAGTGTACGGGAATTTGATCCTCAATTAGTTTAATATCACTTCCATCAACTCTTCATCCATTACTTTCTTCTCCTCTATCTCTTCTTCATGTTTTCAACAGATTTGTGCTTTTGCGAGCAGGAGTTACGTGACAAAGCATGCCGCCCTTCTGTTGAAATTTGAAGAAGCACTCCTCATTAATTTTTTTTGGAGTAGGAAAACGTTTCTACTCTTCTATCTCTTATGGAGTGGCTCTTCTCTCTCCATTGCATTAGATCATTGCTATGGGAGAAAAACATGATCATGTGTTGGCAGTTGAAAAAGAATAGCATGTTAAATACTTAAATATAGAAGGATACAAATAGAAGGACCTGACATAGAGAAGGAAATGCCATGCACATTTTGTTCTTTTTCTTTCTCTCCATATATATATATATATATATATATATGAAAAATATGGGATTAGCCCACTAGCTCATATAAACATATGAACCCAACGGTTTAGATTAAATCTGGGCTGATCTGACGATCACAGATGTCTGGTAGTGTTTGAATTTTATTTTGTTTTCTATGAATTTGAATCACTTGAAATTTCAGGTATGTATTCTTCTCATAAAGACGAACTTAATAAATATATAATTTTTTTTGTGAAATAAAAAATGACTAAAATACTCCTTAAAGCTTTTCAAGTGTATATTGGTCAATTTATTTCATATAAAATATTTTTTTAATATTTTTCAAAGATTCATCTATTTTTTATTAACACACACCTAAAATTTTAAGTGATTTATATTTATATAAAAAAATTAAAATTCAAACACTATCGGACATCTGTGATAGTCAGATCGGCCCTAACTGGGGGAAGCGGAACAGCTGAAGGCAGCACCACTCCAGAGGAGGAAGCTTCCTACTCATCCCTCCATATCTTCATCCGCATCGTTATTGCTTGACGAGTCTTCTGATGAAGAAGCTTCCTCCTCGTCTTCAGCCCTGGGCTAATCCCATCTTTTTCTATATATATATATATATATATATATATATATATATATATATATATATATATATATATATATATATATATATATATATATATATATATATATATATATATATATATTCAATAACTTATAAGAATTATTTGGATTCATGTAAAAATTTTAATATGGAAAAGTATGCAATGAGACTATTTACTTTTATCTTTTGTATAAGATGACCGCAATTTATTTTGTCCTTTAGGTGTAAAATTGGGCGCTTACATTTATTCCATTAACAATTGAGATATGACTTGGCCAGAATGTTAGACTATAATATTATCGAGCCATCATTAAAGGGTAGGCAAGTGTTGCAAGAATAAAGGCTTACATTTTTTTTAAAAAAAAGATGTAGGTCACGTAACTTAGGTATCTAGTGCAAGATGTCAGGTATCTTTCTATTTTTTAAATTAAACAAATCAAAAAGTTATGTGTTAAGTATTTTACACAAAAAGAGTAAATTAATTTATAAAGAGAGATTTTAGGAGATATATTTAAAAATTGATGATAAACTAATTATTTTATTTATTATTACTTAATAAAATATTTATTAAAATAAATATTTAATAACCACTATTTTAATAATAAATATTTGATCAGAGATATACAATAAATATTAATCACAATACTAATGATATTTAAATATTTAGTATACTATAATAATCATATAATAATATTATTATAAAGCATTGTATATAACAATCATAATATATAACAATCATAATATTACCATACAATTATAAGAAGCATTATCTAAAGGGAAAAGTTTATGTAGGGTTGCAACCTTAAAATCCATCAAAAACATTATTTTAATGTTGAAAAACCATCTAATTGATGTACCTCAAAAAATCACCTCAAAAATCCATTGAAAAATATTGTTTTAATGTTGAAAAACCATCTAATTGATCATCGAGATGTATGAATATATAAAAAAAAAAAAAAAAAGATTTTGAGTCCCATAAATAGTGCAACTTGCAACACATTATCTAGACTTTCTATTTTCAAGACTTTCATATGTTTATAGATCTACTTGATTTTAACTATTTTTAGAGTTTAAAATTTTATAATTAGATATGAAAATAGATTTTCAAACAATCTTATAAATTTTTAATATAAAAAATACATGTTATGATAAAGTTTGGAGGTGCACCTTAATTAAGTTGTTTAAGGTTGCAACCTTGTGGAAACCCCACCCTTATATAAATGATAATATATTATTTTTATAACTTAATATTTGTTATTTAATAATATCACAATATAATATGTTATATATTATATAAGAGTAATGATTCTATTGGACCCTCCCTCTCCCATATGTGTAGGACCCTAAAGGATCACCATTACAGTTGACACAAATCTCTAGAAAAGTTGTCACATGGGTGTGGGACTTAATTTTTTTATAGATCCGTGTCAAATTTAATGGTGATCCTTTGAGTCCTACATACATGGGTGAAAAAAAATCCTATAGGATCATTTCTCATAATATAATAGAAAGCAATTAGATACATATTTTAAAATACTATCAATTAATTAAAATACATGTCTCTTTATTATTGTTGTAGTAAAATACAAGTACATCTGCTGCATCAGTAATAGCAGCAGCAACCATTGTAGGCATCATTTTTTACGATTATTGTTATTATGTGAAATTAATTGATAATAAAATTTATTTATGCAATACTTTTTTATTGTTATGCTTTGGTTATTTCTTAATTTTTTTAAAATAATTATCACATAGAATATAAATGAATGAAAAGTGAATATGGTTTATCGAATTGATTTGTACATTTTATTAAATAAATATACATTTTTCAGGGATTTGGTTTTCTATTTGCGTCTGTTTTCCTAAAAAATTGATCTTCAAAGATGGATTTCAGATCCTTAATAAAAACTTGATAGTCTCAACTTTAAAAACTTGATAGTCTCATTCAATGTGGTCGTGAATCTAAATAAAAAATAAAAAAAATTTGAAAAATGTGTTTTTTTTCTTTTTTTTTGCGACATTTTAGTTTTTGTCATAGGCACATTTCTTGCCATCCATGGTTTCACACTTCAAGTAATTCCCATGATGCATCAAATATTTTTTCTATTTTTATTTCCTAATTCTTTATGTATATCATAATATTCATACACAATTATGATTATTATAAATTATAGTTTTTTTAGTATTTCAAGTTTAATAATTAATTTTTCATTCATAAACTTTATTTATCTTCATAATGATAAACAAGGTGGCACATATTAGTCACAATAATATTTAAACATAATTCATATTTAATCTTAATTGCACTTTTTTAGGACATTAAATTAAGCATTAAAAAGTAGCTAAATATATAACTTATATTGCTGGAATTACCTAAAAAAGACATATTAAATACTTACCCCTAACTCGGTCTACTCTAATGCCTCAAAGCTTTAATATTTCAAACATATGGCATATATGACACATTTAAAATACTATTACATGGTTAAGTGGAGCTTTATACAAAACAATCAAAATGAGAATCATGTTGATAGAAATGGGATAAGCATGTTGAAGGTCATGTTAAAAGGGTTTTGTCGCAAGATTCTCGTTTCAAAGGGATTATCCACACTTGTAAGCATCTAAGTTCCACAGTAGCATGAGCCTCACAAAATAGAACACACTACATTATTAAAAGAGTTATGAAAGTTTTAATTTATTGTTTTCTTGGTATTTCATTTGTTACATTAAAATTATATTTATATTAACTTTAGGGATGGACATATGTCGCAACAGTAAAATTCTTACCCTTTTTTTAGAGACGATGTATGGCATGTAACCTTCTAGTAGAGGAATTTGGTTATCTTTCTACAGTCCTATCTTTTTAGTATGGAGAGAGATATTTCATTTATTTGATATCTTAGGATTAGAAAGAGTAAATCTATGTATTTGAGAGATTTTAGGTGAGATTTAAAGTTGATGAGTTTTAACTAGTTAACAATAAATAGGTACTGACCATAATTATTTAGAAAAATATCAAAATAATTATAATTTCAGTAATACAAAATAGCTCTAGAGCTCTTGAGTAGTTAAATACGTGCACAACGTGTGCCGCGCCAGACAGAAGGTAGATGTAGATGGGCAAGGGACAAATGACAACTTTCGCTTGAAGAGTTCGGCAGCTCTAGAGATTTGGGAGATGTCAACATTGGTTAGTGTTTGATAATAAAATAGCATTAATTTAGTAAAAAAGAAGAAGAAAATGGTTAGTTTTTGTGTGTAATTAAAACTTATCTTTGTTATGCTCTTCTCATTTCATTATTTTTTTGAATGGTAAGTTAGGTTCTTTTGAATTTGGGGTCAACTAATACTTGCTTTATGTTGTATATCATTTTTAGAATAGGATTGGATACAATAAGACCACTTACTTTGGTATAAGGAGGTCACATTTACTTATAGCCATCCAATGTGAAATCAGATAGCTTGGGTGTGTCATAAGTTTCGAGAAAAATATTTTTGAACTTTGAACTTTGAACATTGAACTTGGTCAATAAAATAAATGCGGTTCTAGATCTAGATCTGGTTGGATCCAATGTAAACTATTTAGATCCGGATCCAAATCCAAATCTGAATATCTAGGATCTGATTTTGACCCAGATCCGATATATATTATTCGGATCCGACCCTGATCCGACCCATTCTCACCCCTAGGTTAGACAAAACCCAATGCCGCTTGTAGTGGAAATAGCATTGGGGTTTTTCTAGAAACACCGAAATTTAGGAAAACCAAAAGAAAAAGAAAGAAAGAAAGGAAATTTTAACTGTAACAACAATCAATTTACCACTAACGAAATTTATCATGGAAAAGGGGGATAGGCTAATAAGAGATGGAAAAACATTTTGTTAGATTGTGGCTTTAAAAAGCGTCACCCTAAATCTTGCTAGAAAATGTAGTTCTGGCACCACGAAACTTAACAGTTGATTGTTTGTCTTGACTTTGTCAATCATGGATATGGAAAAAAATTGGGTTTTCAATCCCAAAAGATTGTCGAAGCTGTAAGACATTTTTTGAATCGTCCATTTCATGTAAGACATTTTTTGAATCGTCCATTTCAAATGTCACAATATGTACTATTTTTGCATCTGTAAATCACTTAGAAAATATAGATTTGTGAGCCCTCACAAGGCATCTGGCACTAAAATTGCATTTTCCAGCATAGTTTTGACTCATGACTACACTAAATATCGTAAATCATGGTCCTGCCTACGCTTGATGTTTGGGATCGAATTTTTTTTTGGGTGAATTAGTGCGGATATCGGGCCCCTACCCATTTTATTAATAAACTAAGAATATGTTACATGAAAGTTTCTTATACAACCCTTGGCAATGGAACACTAGTAACATCAGATAAAGTGAAACGCATTACAAAATTCAGATAAGGAGTTTGGGGGGTTTAGCTATGGCTGTACAATGTGCACAATTCATTCTTTTGCTATGAGAAAAAAATATAGATTATGAATTATTTTCTTTTGATAATTGTATTTGTACATGTATTGTGGCTCTCTTGATTAAAATTGGATGGCTGGATGGTAGGGGGAGGATAGTTCTCCTATGATGTAGGGGAAGTATATAAACTTCTCTTTAACTGGGCAAGCTTTATATGCTTCTCTTACAACATAAAACTTATATACTTCCCCTTATCCAACCGTCCACTCTGAATGGAGGGCTAAGATTGCCCCAATCACAATGTCAGGTCTGTACACTTTTTAAAATTTTTTTTTTTCTTTAACCTATTTTGACAGCAAAATTTGGACGTCCAATCCTCTATTAAACTCGCACTAGCAAAAATTATAAAAAAAATATTTCCAATAACATAAAATGACCAAAATACCCTTGAAAATTTCAAGGGGTATTTTGGTCATTGTATTTTATCAAAAAATTATTTTTTATATTCTTTATAGGTGCACCCCAATAAGAAGATGATACGTACCAAATTTCATATTCATACAATTTGTATAAAAATAAAATACTTTGATACATTGGATCTAAGATCAAACGGTAAGGGACTCTCTTGATCAAAATCGGACGGATGGATGGTAAGGGGAGGATAGTTCTCCTATGCTGTAGGGGAAGTGTAGAAACCTTTCTCTAATTAATTTACATGTCATTTTACAAAAAATTTGGGGATGAGTAATCACAAAAAGAACTGCCATCCTATACAAAATTTCTGAATGCAAGGCAAGTAACAACAACTTTACAAAACCATGCAAAGGGCTAGTGTCTGGTCACATGGATGCCTTAAGATGATGCACCAAGCTTTGCAAGCTCGTCTGGCATCGCATGCTGTTCATGCTACACATGTCTATAGTTACAAAGAGGAAGTTGGAAAGGCCATGCTCTTGATCAAAGATCTGCTCAAGAGTCCATGAGCAAATGGTTCTTTGGAAAACCATTAGAATGACAATGAGGGTGTGTTTGTTTTCGTGGAAGAGTGGGCAGTTAAAGACCCCTCTTTCACACACTTTGAAAGCCACCGCTTCTGTGGTTTTGCATGGAAGTAACAACTTCGACAAACAACTTTTGGAAGCCGTTGGGCTTCTAATAGTCGTACTCTCCACGTAACAAACGTAGGAAGTCCTACACAAATACGCTTTGAGAGAATCATCTTCCATGAGCTATGGAAAACCCCGATTTTGATAACGACCTTTAGGCTTATGGAGTGTGGTACCTTCGGTGATAATTGGGTTAGAAATGTCATATTTTTAAAGAAAAGTTATGTAGAATCGGTTGAAATTACGATAATAGAGATAGGGAAGTGTTGTTATTTAATCAACTACACTCGTAAAAGAATGGAAACAATTACAGGATAGTTATTTTTGGTAACCGTTGTCATTTGTGCTAGTCTGATGTTGGAGATATCATATAGGCCGCTTTTTATTATTATTCTAATGTTGTCCCGAACTCAGGCTATATATTTAAAAGAAAAATGCTAAATTGGGGGCAACTTGATATTTCCAATAGCAAACTGCCTCAGAAATGCACCCGTCCAATATCTGAGCCATCACATTTTCCCACAAACCTAAAAAATATAACACTAAAATAGAAAAAATAAAAATAAAAGAGGGGAAGAGGGGGGGATATCAAAATTTTTAGACCAAATCATAATTCCAATAAAAAAAAGTTGGTCAAATTACCCCATTTTTAATTTTTTAATCGCCAAAATCTGACAATGATGTGGTGGTCGCATGCCCAAGGGGTCCTAAACAAACTCACCAATGATGTCTACATGATAACCTAAGATAGTCTTCTTGAAACTAATTGCATAGTTATAGTGTCTCATTTAAATATGGGTTTGTCTATAAAGAGACTATTTATCTTTCATACATCGAGGTCACAATTATTTTTGTCCCTTAAATTTCAAATAGGTAATCGTAAGAGTGTGATTGAATAGACACAAGATCTAAAATTTTTTTTTTCAGATTTTGTGACCCACCCCAAGCCATCCAATTTGACATCTAATAAGTAAAAATGATTCTGATCTCCATATACAAAAAATAAATGGTCTCTTTGTAAACAATCCTTTTAAATACATTACAATGTGGGTCTCCATTGAGAGTGAGTGTGACAGAGAGGACTCCAAAGAAGAAACATATAAAGACAAGAATTACATAACAATGTTAAAAAATCGATTCGGCCAAGATACTCGGGACCTGTTCAAGGAGAATTACTCAGTCGAGTCCGAGTAACTTGCCCGAGTCTAGATCATTTTTTAAAAATAAAATAAATAAAAGTAATAGTTATATATAATATAAGTGCCTCTTTTATCGACAAAATAAAGAACGGTGTGCTACTTAGTTTGCCTTATGTTAGAGTATAAAAGGTTTTGACCTCAACTCCCGGCAAGGAGCTAAAGTATCAAGACAAGAATTACACATAATAACAATGTTAAAAAATCGACTCGGCCAAGATACGCGGGACCTGATCAAGGCGAATTATTCAGTCGAGTCCGAGTAACTAGCCCGAGTCTGGATCATTTTTTTTAAAAAAAAAAAACAAAAATATTAGTTATATATAATATAAATACATTTTTTATCGACAAAATAAAGAACGGTGTGGTACTTAATTTGCCTTATCTTAGTATATGAGGTCTTGACCTCAACTCCAGGCAGGGAGCAAATTTTTTTTTGTTCAAACGTTGAACACCAACGTTTTGGCGGGATTTGAACTCTGGATGGAGTAGAGTTCACTCATTAGTAATAACAGTAAACCATACATTTATTATGAATTTGTGGAGATATTGTATCTAAGGTTTTAAAAATATTGTGTACAACTAACTCTTTTTTGTTCAAACGTTGAACACCAACGTTTTGGCGGGATTTGAACTCTGGATGGAGCACAGTTCACTCATTAGCAATAACAGTAAACCATACATCTATTATGAATTTGAGGAGATATTGTACCCAATGTTTAAAATATTGTATACAACTAACTCGTCCAAAACTTGCCTCGATCCATGACCGAGTTACTAAGCCAAATTTTAAAACACTACATAATAATATAATAAGGGAGCTGACTCCAAACCAAAATTACACATAAAAATATCAAGCTTCTTGTCGACAGAATCTATTTTGTTGCTTTTCCTCACTTACGATTTATATACGTTTCATTTTATTTGCTCCTTTGAGATGTGTATCCCAAACGCGAGAAATGAATGATCTTTCCATTTTCTATATATATATATAAACAAAAAGTGACTTGAGTTTGTTTCCTCCAAGGAGTATTTTGAGGAACTAATACAGGGAGGAAACTATAAGGCCTTATTTGTTTTTTGGAAGCCACGACTTCCAAAACTATAGGACTTTTTGTGTTTATATATATATATATATATATATTTTGTAAGAAGTGTAATGTTATTTTAGAAATTGTTGCTTCTAGTAGCTTTCCAAAACAATGTGAATTTGATGTGTTTTGTGGAAGCCGCTGCTACTGTGCTAGAACATGGAACCAGCGGCTTCCACGACACCTCTTCTATGAAACACTAAAAGATAACAGTTCAATTATTTGAAAATGGACATTTTTGTCGGACAATGAAAAATCTCAAATCAAATATAACCGCTTTGATCTAATGAATAAAATGACCAAGGTGGCCAGTTTATTCAAGGGATGGTATAGCGTCCACATCATGTGGATGCGGATGCTTGAAGGATGCACGAGCACACTTCAATGGTGCAGCGTCATCTCAGCGCTTCAAAACAACTTTTTTATTTTTTATTTAAAACTTATATTTACCTGAAATTTAGGGTATAAATGAGCTTTACAAGGTTATAAAAAACATACCTATTTTTTAAATTATTAGAAATAAGCCTCAATTTTTTTAAAAAACCTCATCCAAACCCCTTTTCTTTACTTTTTGTATTTTTGTGACTAAAATTCCTTTCACATAAGTATTAGGTCCATGAAGGCATCATAGTCCTTTAAATGCCGTCCATTTCAAGTTTTGGCAATAGTGCATCTTGTAATGCATTTTTGAACAGTCAATTTTCAAGAATTTCATAGATTTACTCGATCTACACTTTTTTTGAACCTTTAAATTTTATAATTAAAAATGAAAATATAATTTAAGGCCATGACAAAACTTTTTTGTATTGAAACCAAATTTCTTGACACTATTTGAAGGTGGGCTCTACTTTGATTGTTTAGAGCTTCGGCTCTATACAAACCACATATATATATATATATATATATATATATATATATATATATATATATATATATAAATTCAATATACACTTAAGGTAAGCAAGTCCTTTTAACACATTCCTACGGAATGCATTCAGGCAGCAGATGATTTGGCCAAGACGTTTGCCGTCATAGCTTAGCAAGTTCTTATGTTGTTTTTCTTTTTATTTTATCCTTATAGCATTTCAATAAACATGATTTATTTTTATAAATTTTATAATTAAAGATAAAAATATAATTTAAGACTATCATAAAACTTTCTAGTATTGAAACCAAAATTTCTTGACACTATATATATATATATATATATATATATATATATATATATATATATATATATATATATATATATATATATATATTATTGTTATTATTATTATTAATTTTTTGTGGGTAAATTCAATAAGGTAAGCAAATCCTTTTAACACATTCCTACGGAATGCATTCAGGCAGCAGATGATCTAGCCAAGGCGTTTGCCGTCATAGCTTAGCAAGTTCTTATGTTGTTTTTCCTTTTATTTTATCCTTATAGCATTGTGCTTTGCTTCCTTTCATTTACTCAATGAAACATTTGTTAACGTTCACAAAAAAAGGAAAACGTTCTTCCTTAGTCTAGCGTTCAACCTTAAAATATTACAACCTAGTGATTTTCCAATTATGAGATGACCATATCTAAGTTTAGGAACTCAATATTATTTTTTGTTTTTTCAAAATACCCAAGTGAAAGAGCTCCTCCTAAGCAGTGTCCAAGGGATGCACTTCTACACTAGTGTCCCCTGGCGCACTAAACATCCATCTTGTACATGGATGTACAATGATCGTGGCACCACCAAAATATAATATCAATGATGTTTAAATTATATAAAAAACCCCTAGTTTTTTAATTTTAAAATTCAATTACTGATTATTATTATTTTAAGATTCATATTCGTCATGGGTTAGCTTTAGTATCTTTGAAACTTTAGAGCTAAAATCCTATCCCTAAATAATTTTGAAAGAGAGGATTCATATGAATAAAGGGTGCGGTTTGTATAGAGCCGAAGCTCTAAACAATCAAATTAGAGCCCACCTTCAAATAGTGTCAAGAAATATGATTTCAATACTGAAATTTTTTGTGATAGCCTTAAAATATATTTTCATCTTTAGTTACAAAGTTTAAAGCTTCAAAACTAGTGTAGATCGAGTAGATCTATAAAAACTTAAAAATCTTGAAAATTGACATTCCAAAAATACGATATAAGATACACTATTTTCAAAACTTGAAATCTAGTTTTTTCTCATATTTATAGCATCAAAACAACCGAAATTTTTGAGAGAAGCTCTAATTTGATTGTTTAGAGCTCTATATAAACTTTTCTCTATGAATAAATGAGTCGGCCATCTCATAAAAAAACAGGTCCCAAATACAAAGGGCCACGTAAATGGAACTCAATAAATAATTGTCCCAAATACAAATGGCCATCTACATGGAACTCAATAAATAAATTTTTTTTTTAACAAGTAAATCAGAAATTTTTGGACTTTGAAAACAAATGTGAAGGGCATTTGGTCTAGTGGTATGATTCTCGCTTTGGGTGCGAGAGGTCTCGAGTTCGATTCTCGAAATGCCCCCCAATTTCGTGAATATTATTAATTTCATTATGTTTTGTCTGTGTGTTTTCAATGGAGAAGCCTTTTATCCTATGAATTTTATATTACTTCAATTAGGTGATAAAGATTTTACGTGCATTATTATATTAATTAAGTTTGGATCAGTGATATATATTAAGTTTGGATCAGTGACATATATTTTGTTATTGAATTAAAATTATATGGGACCCAGGCCTAGCCAAACCTGAAGCAATTGAACCCAGACCTGATCGGACTCAAACCCAATTGGACTCGAGCCCAAAAAATATATATTTAAATATATTTAAATGTTATGTTAAATATATACATCTATTATTCATTATGTTTTGTCTGTGTGTTTTCAATGGAGAAGCCTTTTATCCTGTGAATTTTATATTACTTCAATTAGGTGATAAAGATTTTACGTGCATTATTATATTAATTAAGTTTGGATCAGTGATATATATTAAGTTTGGATCAGTGACATATATTTTGTTATTGAATTAAAATTATATGGGACCCAGGGCTAGCCAAACGTGAAGCAATTGAACCCAGACCTGATCGGACTCAAACCCAATAGGACTCGAGCCCAAAAAATATATATTTAAATATATTTAAATGTTATGTTAAATATATACATCTATTATTTAAATAAAAATGTTTATATAAGTGTAAGTGGACCTAACCGGACTCAGATCTAATTGGACTCGAGCCCAAAAAATATATGTTTAAATATATTTAACTGCTATGTTAAATATATACATCTATTATTACATCTATTATTTAAATAAAAATGTTTATATAAGTGTAAGTGGACCTGACCGGACTCAGACCCAATTGGACTCGAGCCCAAAAAATATATGTTTAAATATATTTAAATGCTACGTTAAATATATACATCTATTATTTAAATAAATATGTTTATATAAGTGTAAGTGCAAGGCTCTAAACAATTAAATTAAGACGCACCTTGCAAGGCTCTAAACAATTAAATTAAGACGCATCTAAAAAATCTCACTACCAGAAGAGGTTGTTTTGATGCCCAAACTCCTCAATTTGAGGAACCTGAAGATTCATGGACATATGAAAAAATTAAATTTCAAGTTTTGAAAATAATTTATCTTGTAATGCATTTCTGCACCGTCAATTTTTAAGGGTTTCAAGGGTTCATTGATTTGCTCGATCAACACTATTTTTTAAGCTTTAACTTTTATTATTAGAGATGAAAATAAATTTTTAGGCCATTACAAAGATTTCCAGTATTAAAATTACAACTTTCGACATTATTTGATGGTGGACTTTACTTTGATTGTTTAAAGCCTCGGCTTTATACAATTCATACCCTTATTTAAATAATATAACTAAAATATGTAGTAGATTTAAATATTAATAAAATATTATATATTAAATATTATTTATATAATAACACTATTCGGGTCGAATCCACATAGACTCGGACCTGGACTTCAATTCCTGGACCCATACCAAGACCTGGGTCAGGTCCGGGTCCATCCGGAACCCTAACTAAAGACCAAAACAAGAAGAAGAAAAAGTTCAAAAGTAAAACTATTTCACGTGATCACGTTTGGTAGAGAAGTGTTGTATTGTTAATTATTTTAATTTATGGGAAGGGGGCTCAATTTAGTTCTTAAGGCTCCTGCGAAACTAGTCAACTTTCCAAAAGGTCCAAAATTTATAATAAGTTTAGCACGTCTCATGTTCAATATTGAAATTACAGATTTGAAATTCATTGTGAATTTATATGAGAAGGGGCACATTTTATATTGTTGTGTGTCTAATAAAAAAATAATATTTAATATATAATATTTCAATAGTATTTCAATAAACATGATTCATTTTTATTCCAACATAACCTTCTTTGAGAGTCCTTAAATAACTTCGCTCTCCCACAAAAGAAAAACTTCCAATTTTCAAGGGAAATTTACTTTCTATTTCCAAGAAGAGGAAAACTTCCGATTTATAGTGGAAATTTATTTTTCAGTTATCAAACATGTCCCTAATCTACTTAAAAAACGGGTAGGGCCTATCTTTTCCCACTGAATTACCCAAAAAAACTAATCTACTTAAAAAAAATAGGTCTGTCTTCTCCATTGAATTACTCAAAAAATATTAATCTACTTAAAAAATGGGGTCTGCCTCAACATTACCGAAGTTTCAACTTCATATTTGAAGTCGAAGTTTCAGAGCTATTTTTCGTTCCCGCCCACCAAGTCTCTCCCCGATTTGGAAGTTTCGGGAATACTTTCGTTCCTGAAGTTCGCCGCGACCGTACCAGCTCCGTCGATTATCCGCGTGATCATTCTCAGGAGGCGGGACACGAAAGCCCATTTCTTTGCAGTTAATGTATTCCTCTGCAACCCTTGTCAACTTAAAAAGCTTTGAATTAAAATCGGTCTTCTCCATTATTTCTCTCTTTTCGAAATTCAATATCTTCTCCATTATTTTTCTCTTTTCGAAATTCAATCTCTTTTCAAAATTCAATCGCCTTTCTCTCTCTTCAAATTGTTCCCTCGCCCTCTTTCTATCTTCTTTCAATGCAGAGATTGAAAGGTTTCCCCTCTCTTCTTGCTCCTGTTCTCGGCTTTCATGTTTCCAAACCCCATAACTCTTCAAATTGTTCGGCCGGTTTAAAAATTATTTCAAAAATAAAGTATATTTAAAGTAAAACAAGTACTTTCTATATTGAAAAGTAACCAAAATATGAGTTTTTTTGTGTCTAGGGGTAAAAATGAAAAGCAACCAAAATATGAGTTTTTTTGTGTCTAGGGGTAAAAAATGAGTTTTTTGTGTTTAGAGGTATTTTTTATATTTTTCATAAAAATAGAAAAATGTAAAAACAAGTATTCATAGAAAGAAAATGCTTTCCAATCTTTGTCCAATGTCCAAATGATAAAAATATATATTACATATGTAATGATATTTATATTTTTAATTTTTATTTTAAATAGATCTCTCCCCTACAATTTAGTCATTGACCTTATGTTCCTCTCTCATAAGGAGGCAATATAAAAATTAACGGCAAACAACACAAGGCAAGTTAATCGCGTTTAAGAAAGAGAAATAAAAATTGTGAAAGAAATTATAAAAATTGTAATTAACGGCAAACAACACCAACAAAGTTAACCGCGCTTAAGAAAGAGAAATAAAAATTGTGAAAGAAATTATAAAAATTGTAATTACTGGCAAACAACACTAGCAAAGTTAACAGCGTTTAAGAAAGAGAAATAAAAATTGTGAAAGAAATTATAAAAATTGTAATTAACGGCAAACAACACCAGTAAAGTTAACCGCGTTTAAGAAAGAGAAATAAAAATTATGAAAGAAATTATAAAAATTGTAATTAACGGCAAACAACACTAATGAAGTTAACCGCGTTGAAAAAAGAGAAATAAAAATTATAAAAATTGTGAAAAAAATCACAACAAGAAATAACAAAATGGGCGGATACGAGTATTTCGGCACCGACCCATAAGCAGCAAAGGAGAAGAAAAACACCCAACTCTCTCTCTTTCACTTCAAAATCCAATTCCCTATTACAATTCACATGCTCCTTTTAAAAGAGTTTGCCTTCACAAACCTAAAGGTAACTACTAAATGAAGATAATTAATAATCAGACTCAATTTCTAAAAAAACATGGATGTTTCCTTTCTACAAGATAAATAGAAAGATGAAACTCCTATTTTTTCTCAAAAACTAATCCGTTCTGAACTCCCAAAGAAAAGGGTCTTTCTTACTACAAGAAGAAGTAACTTCTTCCTTGTCAAAACTTCCCTTCACGTTGATCTTCAAAACTTTCCCCTCAAATTGATCATAAACATATTATTAAACAAACCCATTTAAAAATCAACGCCCCCTCAAAGATATTTCTTACCAAGCCAACTAAATGATTCCTTAATAAAAGGGAACTTCCAACTAACACCATCCGTCGGAGGCAAGTGACCCAGGCTAGTCTCCTGTACAAGCCCATGAAGGTCTAAAACAAGGTTCTAAGAATCGGCCCAGGTCACTTGGACTCAGTCGAGTAACTGGGCCTCACCCAAAGGGTGAGTTTTGGTGACTAAGGTGTATAACAAATTTGAAAATTTTATTTATATAATGTGGTGATATTTAATCATTGAAGTTTGAGTGGCTCCATGGCTCGCCCTGACGAATGTTTTCGAAGAATGAGGTTTGAAAAAAAAAAAAAAAGTATTGAATTTAAAGAAACTAATTTATAGTTAGAAACAATTCAAAAACTCTATAAAAAGTATAAAATAAAATAATAGAGCAAATGAAAAAAAAAAATACTTACAAATCCTTAAAAAAAAAGTCAATGTATGTATAACCATATTTATTTAGTAAAACGTAATTTTTATATTTTTTTTTATGATGAGTTTGTAAGTAGGATTTCAACTGACAAGATAGGAATTGGGTTTGGGCTTGAGAGTTTAGCAAGGGACGTTTGATAGGCGCTGTATTGCCAGTTTGATTCCTCTCCGTCAACTACAAAAAATAAAATAAAAAAATAATAATAATAATAATAATAATAATAATAATAAACCAATAGGCAAGGTGATGGGAATATTTATCAAATTTATGTAGAAATGAAAAACAATTCAAAAAAACAAAAAAAAAGAAACAAACACAATAAAGTCGTAATGGAGAATAATCCAAAAAAAAAAAAAGAGAAATTTATGTAGAAATGAAAAACAATTCAAAAAAATAAAAAAAAGAAACAAACACAATAACGTCATAATGGAGAATAATCCAAAAAAACAAAAAACAAACACAATAACATCATAATGAAGAACATGGTTATCATACCTCTCTTTTCCTCATCCCTCCCCTCTTATTAGAAATCAGAGTTTTTCCCTTAACCTTAAAAAGTAAAAAAGTACCCCCATCTACAATATATAGAGTCCTTTATCAATTATCAAAATACTGTACGGATGACACAAATTACCAAACATATCAAGTACTAGATAGATAGATAAATTACCAAAATACCTTTGTATGGATATATATTGAATCCCAAATATATGAATCCCATGTATAGATATATCTGAAATTTTTTAGAAGAGGTGGTCCCCGAAGTCCGGCAGGGAACTAGTACCGAACACTCTTCCGCCTTCCAGAATTGTCCTTTTAACTCTACCGTAAGAGATCTATTTTAAAGTTGTCTTTTTATCTCTACCTTAAGATACCTATTTTTTTAACATAGAAGACATCAATTCTCAACAATTTCTTTTTTCCAAAAATTCATCTCTTATCTCTTTCTCCTCTCTCTCTTTTTAAAATTTAATTATACTGAATTCATGAGATAATACGTCTGAGTCTCTAATGTCTTTAAAATATATAATTCAATGAGATCTAAAGGATTCCCAACTAAAATAGGATGAGCAGCCCAATAAAAATTTACACTAAAAAATTAATAGAAAACCGAGATACATAAACATAATGAAAAAACATTATCAACTAATGAAATCCCCAACAAACAAATTTATCAAATTTATCATATGAAGGGCAAAGGAATAAAGAAAAGAACTATAATTAATAAAAAGAAAAATTAATGAATAAAAGGTAAAAAGTAGGGTCTCAAGGAGTACATACATGGGAAAAAAGCAAGCACCTAAGCTCTTTCAGGAAAAAAAGCAAGCACCTAAGCTTCTTGTATCCTTCTATCAAAGATTCAAAGAAATACAAAGGAAAAAACGCACGCACCTAAGCTCCTTCTATCTTTTTATCACCTAAGCTCCTTCTATCTTTTTATCAAAGACTCAAAGAAATAGAAATTGCACACCGAGCTATCTTTTTATCAAAGACTCAAAGAAATAGAAATTGCACACAGAGGGGAGGGATGTATAAAACTATGTCTATATATACGGCTTTCTTCTCCATCTTTTTATCAAAGACTCAAAGAAATAGAAATTGCACACAGAGGGGAGGGATGTATAAAACTATGTCTATATATACGGCTTTCTTCTCCTAAACTGATGATATTCTTGAATGATGAACCCCTCTCTCCCTCGTCTCTCTCCTAATCCGATAAAGATAATCAACCTTCTCTCTCTTTTAATCCGATAAAAATAACCCCTCTCCCCTCGTCTCTCTCCTAATCCGATAGAGATAATCAACCTTCTCTCTCCTACTCCGATAAAAATAATCAACCTTCTCTCTCCTGATCCAAATAATTAACCTTCTCTCTCCTGATCCGATAAAGATATCTCCTGATCCAAATAATCAACCTTCTCTCTCCTGATCCGATAAAGATAACCCCTTTCCCCTCGTTTCCCTCTCCCAATCCGATAAAGATAACCCCTTTCCCATTGTTTCTCTCCTGATAATCAACTTTCCGATAAAGATAATCAACCTTCTCTCTCCTAATCCGATAAAGATAACCCCTTTCCTCTCGTTTCTCTCTCCTAATAAAGATAATCAACTTTTGTAACTATCTCTCGTAATTATGTAATAGTAATAATATTATCGGCTTCCAATAAAAATAATCAACCTTTGTAATTATCTCTCTTGTAATTATGTAATAGTAATAATATTATCGGCTTATGTATATATAAACGTGCATGGCGAACGTTTCTCATTCATCGTTTATCTTTCTCCTTTAAAACTCTTTTCTCACACTTTCTCTCTCTTCCAAGTTTACTTCTCCTCATCGTTCATCTTTCTTCCCACGTTTACTTCCCTCTCATCGTTCATCTTTCTTCCCAAGTTTACTTCTCTCTCATCGTTCATCTTTCTTCCCTGAAACTGGTTTTCACCCTTTCTCTCTCTTTAAGTCTATTGAAAAGGTTTTTGACTGTAATTCCTCCTTCACCTTCTCTCTCTTCCAAATTTATGAGCTTTTCTCCCTCTACTTCCTCCTTTCTCTTCTCTCTCTTCCCGTTTAGGGGTTACAGTCTACATCTTTCGTTTAGTGAGTTCCCAAACTTTTAAAATCAATGAAAAAACAACGTTAGATGCTTTCTAAAAAACAATATATATATATTTGATGCATTGTATTATATTTGTAAAGATATTTTATTATGTTAACTATGCATAAATACAATTATTAAATAAAATAAATAAATAAATAAATATATATATATATATATATATATATTTGATCATTAATTGAGCATTGTATTATATTGGTAAAGATATTTTATTATGTTAACTATGCATAAATACAATCATTAAATAAAATCACAAATGCATACATACACATACTTGTTTATTTTGAGTACGAAACTCCTTGTAACACATGGGTTGGGTTTTGAAGAGGAACAATAATAAAGGTATATTTTTGATACTTTTCCTGTAATTAATTAAAAAAAAAACATATTATAATAAAATAATGTGGTGGTGAGAAAGTTGAGTTTAAATAATTTGTAATGTGAGGTGATGAGAAAGTTGAGTTCAAATAATTTGGACATGTTTATAAAAAGTACATAAAATTAAAATACAATATGCACTACCAAAAAGTAGAACTTTAACAACTTGGCAAAAAAGAAAGTGAAACGCCAATGAAAAATATAAATGTATATGATTATTTGTTAATATTAATAATAAAATCAGAAATATACCATAAATATTAATCACAATGATAATGATATTTAAATATTTAGTATAATATAATAATCATATAGTAATATAATCACTAGAATAATTATAAGACATTGTATATAACAATCATAATAATAATATACAATTAAAATACTATATATTGATAATCTACTATTTTTATGGCGTAATATTTGTCATTTAATAATATCACAATATAATATATAGTATAATATAAGGACATTTAGATCGGTTATAACAAAAAGACTCCAAAATAGGTCGAATGACATATCTTCAAAACAAATTTATGTTTTGAGAAATTTCTCCAATCTGATATTATCGCGCTTAGACCTCATTTTTTTAAAATTAAAGTCGGTTCAATATTTCTCGAACCGTTTTTATGCCTCATTTTTAAAAGGTTTAAGGTGGTCTGGCTGCATTTGGATCTCATTTGTTAATGGTGTAAGGCTATACGATATTTCTAACATGCACTGCATTTAGACGTAATTTTTTTAAGGATATTAAATTATAAAATAACTACCTCTTCTTCAGTCTACTCCAATATCTCAAAGCTTTAATATTTGAATTATATGGCACATATTTAAAATACTATAATCTGGAGTTTTATACACAACAATTAAGACGAAAATCATGTCGATACTCATGGGGTAAGTATGTTGAACGTCATGTTAAAAGGGTTTTGTCACAAGATTCTCATTTCAAAGGGATTTTGCACACTTGTAAGCATTTAAGTTTGACAAAATAGCAAGAGCCTCATAAAATAGAATACATATATTATTGAAAGAGTTATGAAAATTTTAATTTATTATTTTCTAGGTATTTCATTTTTTACAAAAACAATTATATCTACATTAACTTAATTGATGAATATGTGTCATAAGAATAAAAAAATGACCCTTAGAGATGATGTAGGGCACGTAACCTTCAAATAAATCAATTTGGTATGTAAGGTACCTTTCTACTTTTGAACAAAAGCAATCCTATCTTTTTAGGATAGAGAAAGATATTTTATTTATTAGAAATTTTAAAATTTGAAAGAGAAAATATATGTACCTTAAGATATTTTAGAAGAGAATTAAAATTGATGAGAAAAAGTATTTTTTATTTATGACTAGTTAACAATAAATATATTATTCATAAATAATTATTTAAATATATATTAGAGTTCTAAGTTTGTACTTTTCATTACTTGAGTATTTGAATACATCTGCAATGTGTGACACTCCAAGATAAGGTAGATGTAGATGAGCATCCAATTTGACATTTAATGAATAGAAATGATTGTGCTTTATAGATAAATGAACTCTTTGTAGATAATCTCTAATTTTTATAATGCATATATTTTGCTCCTCAGGTAGCATACTATTCATTTATACCCTTGAAAAAGGAATTATTAAGGACTTTTCTTATCTCAAAATTTAAGAAGCTGACTATTATTATCAAAAGATAAAAGGCATAGATTTTGACTTTTCTAACACTTAGATCTCACACTCCAAAAATTTAGATTTTGAAGTCTCTAACATTTAGATCTCACCATCCAAGATTTGGATGGTCTCTATTCAATCTTGAGGCATTATTTTTCAAGCACATGGGGAATGTGATTTAGAAAAAAAAAATTTATTGAGATGAGTGAATGGGTTGCAGATGTTACATCACCAAAAATTGGGGTGCTAAAGGTACTCCTGGATTAGGTTTACCCGAGGGTGTAAATAGATATAATACTCTCACAAGAGTACAAAGTGTTTTGGTGCTTCAAAAAGGCACATAAATGCATATTATACTCGCAAGAGTACGAAATGTTTTGGTGCTTCCAAAAAGTGCATGTCAATTTCTAATGGAAATAGTTTACCATCGAAAACAAAAAGAACACAATATATTCTTCTCAAGGAAATTGTAATTTAGGGGCCTTTTTTTTGTTCTTTTTTTTCTTTTTCTTTTCTTTTTTGTACTTTTTTTTTGTTTTTAACAATGATACAACATATACATACCCCTTGTATTCTAGGGTTTCCATGCAAATCCTGCACAGGCCTGACATTCTTTATGCAAAAAAAATTAACAAGGATTAATTTTTAAGGGACAAATGAATTTTTTTTTTTTGCATAAATTTAAGGGACAAAGAATATCGAAACCTCCACGTATAAAAGATAAATAACCTCTTTCTACCACCCCTTAAAATTAACACTCTAGAACTGAATGAAAAAAACTCATGCCCTACAATAGCACATAGACCAACGAATTATCTGGCCGATCCTTAGAAATCGGTGTTTATGTCAATGTTTGCAAAATTGAACTGGAAAGGTTAACCGGTCATGAGGCTAGGAGTGGTTCGAATCGGAACCGAATTAACCGGAGTGGTTAACCGGATTAACCAATCAAGTAGATTAAAAAAAAAAAATTAGGTCAAAATCCCAAAAAAAAAATAGAAAACTTAGTTTAAGTATGCGCCTAAAAAATTTTGAAACAACTTTTTATTTAATTTAATATTTGAATATTATGAAAATATGCATGACAATTTATAATTTCACATAAATTCAATGGGTGAAGTTACAATATCCAACTAACAATGGACGAGGCAACAATATATGCTTCTATATTGTTTTAATGTTGATGTTGAAAAATGTTGTTTTAATATCCCTTTAATACGGTTTAGAATTGGGTTTGAGAGCGTATTTTTTTGTAGCATGATGTTCCCAATTTTTGGAAGGTTGTGAGTCAAGGTAGTAAGAGAGAGCACCTCATTTACTTCGTAACTTGTTTATCCAATGCAAGGTGTGAGTCAAGGTGTTAAGTGTTGTTTCAAATGGCCAAATGACATATTTTAAAAAAATATGGCCAATTCGATTTTCAATTGGCCAAATCGATTTTACTCAATAACTTTTTTGAGTTGGGTTTTAACATGAAAAAAAAAAAAATTATATAAGATGGCAACTTTAAAATATAAAATTAAGATGCATATTTAAAATTAAAAAAAACAGGTTAAATTTTTATCCATTTTAGCATGCGAAAACACTTTTTAGTTTTTATCTCTTTGCTTCATAGGCTAATAAAGAGATTTAAAGAGTATGAAGTTGAAACAAATGATAGATAGCTTGTAACAAATAAAAAAATAATTTAAAAAAAATGTCACAACTAAACAAGAAGTTGAAAACACAAACATCAGTAACATACATAAAAAATAACCTTAAAAAGAAATAAATTTTTTCTCATATTCATCACAAAAAAATATTTTTATAAAAAATTATATATAACATTTAAAACAATCCAACAAGCTCACCAAAAATATATAACATTAAAAAAAACAAATATGTTTTCTCATATTCATCACAAAAAAAACATATATTTGTAAAAAAATATATAACATTAAAAACAATCCAACAAGCTCACCAAAGAATATATATATATATATATATATATATATATATATTATTTTCTCATATTCATCATAAATTACATATTTTTATAAAAACAAAACGTAATTTTATTAAAAACACAAAAAACATTTAAGAACCCTAAAACCGTGCCAAAGAAAACAAAAACTTTATAGTTGAAATCAACCCCAAATCTTTCATTTTTTGAACAAATTGACATGGGGATATGATAGACACTTCAATTAAGATTCAAATGCCCCAAATTTCATGAATATTAATTCACTATTGAGATCTTTATTCAAAAAAATTCGGACTTTTCACTTCACGAAAATTTCAGTAAAAAACACAGCAAAAAAAATTGATATAAAAGCATTTAATCAATAGTAAATCAAAATAGCTAGTTTATTTGATAGATAAGACCTTTATGATCAAACTTCAGTGATCAATTCGATCAAAATTTATCATAAATCAATTTGCTTGGATAAAAACAGTTCTTCCAGCAGCAGTACTTTGGGCCCACAAAAACCTCAAATTTTCATCGTTT
This sequence comes from Amborella trichopoda, assembly GCF_054954075.1. Lineage (NCBI taxonomy): Eukaryota > Viridiplantae > Streptophyta > Magnoliopsida > Amborellales > Amborellaceae > Amborella > Amborella trichopoda. The sequence continues at coordinate 44,415,319 of NC_142346.1, read as the reverse complement.
TGGAAAAATTGAAATATGTAAACGTTGAATCCTTCAACAAGAAATCAAAGCCCTCCGTGTTTATGAAAATATATGAGGTATTAAAGCTGCATTTGATAGAATGGCAAAAATTTTTAATTTTTAAAATATCCCTTTTCACTCCGCCAAAAACTCTTTGTTTTTTGACTTTTGATTTAATAATCAATGATATATAAAAACTTTACGGTGTATAACATCAATATTTGACTGAAAAAACAAAAAAAAACAACAAAATGGAAGAAAAAAAACGCCCCAAAATCTTGTTCTATGAAAAATAACGGGCCTGTGTAAAATAACGGTCGTTATTTGATGCGTTAAAACGGAATTATAACACATAAAAACAACGGTAAACCAGACTGGTTAGAAAAACTCCCATCTTACCTGGTGTACCTTAAAACCGGCTCAAACCGGAATCACCACCCCACTGATAACGATCTAACTGGCCAGTTCTAACCAGCCGGTTTTGCGAACACGAGTTTATGTACTCAAAATCTATTACTTTTATAAAAGTACTCATTTAGTGATTATTGACCTCCAATCTATTACTTCCTCCAACTTCCTCTAAAATACTCTACCGATAATGGCTAAAAACACCCTCTACGACGTCATTTGTCAAATGTAAAGTTTAATCCATTTCCCTCTATCCAATTAAAACGAAAAAAGAAACTAGATGAAATTTTTCTTTCGAAATTGTATACTATAACGGTTAGATATCAAATTAGAGGGCTTGAAGTGTTCATAAAGTTAGAGAAATTTATTTTTTTATATACCCCAAATTTGAAATCTAATAGACAAAAATAAATGTGATTTTTATGTACCAAAAGTAAATGATCTCTTTATATACATTTCTTTTTATATTTCATTAACAAGTGAGTAACATGGATTTATTCATTGCTGACACGCAGCCGCAAAGAAGCTGGTTTAGAAGAAATTTCCAAACGAAATTTGGAGATCCCATTTGGAGCACCAAATGAGTATATTTCCCATAAATATACACCAAAAAAATAAAAAGAAAAAAGTTTACCTGCAACCTTAAAAATGTAGTATTACAAATGCACCTCAAAAATCTATAAAAAAATGTTGTTTTATGTTAAAAAACCCTCTAATTGATCATCTCGACATCAAGATATATGTATCAACATAAAAATATATATATATTTGAGTCTCAAAAATAGTGCATCTTACAACACAATATCTATACCATCCATTTTCAAGATTTTCATATATTTATAGATCTACTTGATTTTAACCACTTTTGGAGTTTAAAATTTTCTAATTAAATATGAAAATAAATTTTAAGATAATTCTCAGATTTTTTTACAACAAAATTATGTGACGATAAAATTCGGAAGTGCGCCTTAATTGGATTGTTTAAAGTTGCAACCTTATAGAAACCACATCCAAATAAAAATATGTATTAGAGAGATTTTGCCCCAATGTAATGAACGAATCATTTGGCATAAAAATTATTGCAAAATTAGAATGAGACTACGATGCATCTGCACGCCAAACCAGAATCAAATACAGGAGAACAAGATGTATTTGAGAGAGACAGAAAGACTACTTCACATTAATACTCAAAACACAAATGAATATAGCATGCCTATGCATTCTCTCTCTAAATCCGCTCTCCATAAAACTACATTTAGTCTGCCTGGCCAAAATTCCTCTGAAAAAACTTCATGAAAATGCATACATAAGGGCATAGCTTCTGAAAAATCTTCATGAAAATGCGTGCATAAGAGCATATGCCCTAAACACCACTCACAGCAGCAGTCCCTCTACTTTGAGTGTTGTCAGAGAACTCACTAACATCCTCTGAAAGAAGCGAGCGCAAGTACTCAGATGCATTATCTAGGCTAGAAGCTCGATTGGGTGGAGCCACCCTTTTTCGCAGTAGCGATTCGATGCCACTAAACAATGGCTTACGCCCACCTCGAGGCCGGGATCTGAACTGTTCATCCAACTCCACAAAGTCATCCTGACCAGCAGTGCAACACAGTATTAGTGGATACACATTCAAAGAAATAGTTGTGGGATAAGAACAGGACATCAAACACATGTCGGAAGAAATGATTTGATTTATAATCTAGGTATGTTTCAATATGCTATATTGCATTTGCATGGGACTGGAGAGAGGAATTCATCTCAAATAAAGAAAATAAAGGACACATTAATTTATGCCAGATAAAACATCCCAACAAAAAAATTTCTCTACAAACATGCAACCAGTCATGATCAAAGAAAGTGAAACATGTGATCACTAGAATGTAAATTACAACAAGTCCACACTACAATGAAATACTATGGAATAATTATTATCACGAAAGTAGGAGAAAGAATATCCAAAATTGGGATCTCAATCTGCAAGTTTTTGGAGACTCACATGAATATAAACATGAGACTTCTCATGATTATCACGCACGTGCTTGTAAGGGAACTTGCGACCACAATGCGGTTCTCTACAGGTGAAGGGCCGCAGCTCAAGGTGAACTGCTTTCTCATGCTTCTTCAAGTTCGATATCTGAAATTCAACCACCTAAAAAGCTTAAAGCCGCACAAAAACTGATAACATTAAGGTGAACTCCACTAGCAAAAACAAATATCGTGGAAGGCTAGAACTCGAGAATATCCTCAAGCTTGGGTGAGGTAAAGCATAAAGAGCAGTGCATATAAGATGGGTGACCTTTCTTTCAGAAATATATAAATATAAAACATGATGGAGATAAAGAAAAAACAGAGAACGGTGCTAAAAAGGGTAAAACTACAAATAAAGGGAATCATTAATCAGATGACCAGATAATCATCACATCATATAAATACATAAATTTACAATATGAAATAATCAAAGCTATATTATTTATTTGATGTTGCATATATGTCCTTTTTTACAATCTTAATATCGGGTTTCTTAAAGGAAAATAGAGTTCTGAAATTAGACACTCACGGTTGTGAAGATATGACAGCAGCCCCGAACAGGGCACTTGATTCGTTCAATAGAGACTTTATTATCATGGGTACGAAGGTGCCTCTTCATGTTCTTCTTCAGTTGTCGGCTCCCACATACTTCACATGGAACATATCGGTGGTTAGACTTCAGATGGTCCTTGAGAGCTTCAATGTTAGTGAAGTGCTTCATGCACTCTGGATCACAGCAGATTACCTCCACTGAATCAAGCTCGACTGCACCCAACAGAAATCATAATTATGAATGATTGCAGGTGTAAGAAAGAACAAAGGAAAGGAAAGTAAGCTAGGAAAAAGATTCCAGAAAATCGAAAGAAAGCATTTCGGAAAATGCAAACAACGAGAACCCTAAACATCATCTCTGATTCCTACAGAAATAGAACTGGAGACTTGCCAATACAGAAAAAATGAAAATAAAATGGTAAGCGCTAGCCTACAAGTCCAAGGCTAAGTATAATGCAGAATAAGAGAATAAATATCTAAAATTTCCACTTTTCTTCCAAGTGACCTCTAAATATCAAAAAGTGCCGAGTCTTTTTTTTTAGGTAGTTCAAGTGGGGATGGGTCTCCTCTCTATGGTAGAAATAGAATTTAAGATGTCATCTTGAAGGGACAAACCACCTAGCCTTGATCCCATTCCCCCAAAAAAAAAAAGTGTTAAGTTATTATCCAAGCCTTATCCCAATTATTTGGGGCCGGCTATTTATGATATGATGTAGCAAAGTTTTATGCTAGCTGCCTACCAAACACAACCCACCTCCTATACTCAGGCTTGGGAAGGGAAAGTTTAAGGTCCTCATCCTTATTAAACCAATATATATATATATATATATATATATATATATATAGAAAATACATCAAAATGCATATAGGTGAAGTTTTACAATACCTAACCCATAGCTCATCACTATCCAATCCATCACATAATCACGGGCTATCTGATAGTATTTGAATTTTATAACTTTTTTTTACAACTCAGATTTATACGAAATTCACCAAAATAAAAAAGTACAAAAATAATTGTCAAAACATAAAATGATAAAAATTCCTTTGAAACTTTAGAGGGGCATTATGGCCATTTTCATCATTCAAAATATTTGTTCATATTTTATTCAGGTGCCTCATTAAGGCGAAGGCGTACACACCCACAAAATGTAAAATCAATATGGTTTGTATAAAGATTATTAAAATTCAAAAAGTATCAGATAGTCGTGACCGTGCGATGGACCAAACCATAAACTGAACTCAATCTGTGAATTGAAATAATTTTGAAATTTTCCATACTTACCATGTGATTCTTCATGCTTTCTAAGCTTTGACTCATATTTGAATGCCTTTCCACATTCAGGTTCCTGACATACATGTGGCAGACGATTCTGTCGTCCACATGATGGAGAATCTTCGCCGTGATGTTCTTCTATGTGGCGTTTTACATTGCCCTGGTAAGTGAATTTATGATTACAGTTATCCACAGGACACTCAAAAAGTTTGTTCTCATGCTTAAGAAGATGTCGGGTCAAGTGATCTTTCCTCCTATAACTGCTGTGGCAACCATCTACATGGCAAGTAAATGATCTCTGCAACAATTGAAGTTGGACATATATCAGAACTTCCATATATGTACGAAGTCTGAAGAGCATATTATGAACATATTGGGAGCATCCAAGACAAAGTTAATTTAAAAGAAAAGGATGCCCAATACACAAGAATGAACAGGAAACACCACTAAAACTCCATTACAATACCTTACAGCTCTATTTTTTGTACACAATGCTAGTCACAACAGTCATGGGCCACAAGAAAATGGCCAATTACATCACAATAACCAGAATTAAGATTCACACGCACGTAACAGTCAAAAGAAAAAGAAAACAAACCTCTTAGATATATTGCGCGTGAATAAGGTGGAAAGATAATTGCTTGATGGAGCTTCACAGGTGGTCTCCCACTCTGATACTAGTCCATTCAAGACCAAAACCACCCCTTCGCATTTTGGAGTTCTATACATGGGATCCAATGCTTCACACGGCTTACTCAAGTCCTGAAACCCAACCACCTAATTAACCAAACATAGTTGTCAAATCACATTAAGCACAAGAACAAAAAAGGCACATTGGTTAAATAAAAGAACTCAGAACTTTCTTGTGATAAAAAATGAACAAAAACTTCATAACCCTATCAATCCTGATTCTCTTAAATAACAAAGAAACTGGAAGTTCCCAGAAGATGGGTCAAAAAGCATCAACTTTAAGACTGAATTTTATTTTATTTTTCTGATATGAACTTTTAAAACATTCACCCCCTTAAAAAAAAAACCTCCTTCAATGCAGAGGGTTAACATTTACAGAAGGAGAACTTTCCAATCGGTTCCAGAAACCTCATAAACAAAAAAACAACATGGATATTTTTTTTACACCTTAATTACCATGGGGAATGCAGTGAATTGCAATGCCATTTTTCATTAAAAACATAATTTGCCTCATAAACAACAAAAATAAATTTTTACTGCATTAAAGAATTTGCCTCGTACATTTTTTGAGTAGAGTAATTTGCCTCGTACATTTTGAAAACACCTATCAGCTCATTTTGTTAAATCATGCCATACATGCCAATAACTAAACACCCATCTGAACCAGTTAATTCACATAAAAGGAAGTTCAGATTTCTTACAAGACCTTATCTTAGTACCATAAATAAACAACGAGTAAATTCAATTGATTTTTCATGAAGATGTTAAATGACAATTCAATCAATTCTTAGATTCAAGATATAAAAATTTATCCTGCATCTGCACCATTTATGTGGTTTATAATATTTAACCACATTGATTAAATGGGCTAAATCAGTGTGACTGTGTGACACAAAAACACCAAAATTAACATTGATTAAGGGCGTGTTTGATAACAGGAAGACCCTTCCAGGAAGTTGAGAAGTTCTCAGTACTGTTCAACTTCTTGTGTTTGATAAAATAAAAGAACTTCATATAAGAAGTTTCCATCTTCCCATCTCCCGTTTAAAAAAAAGTTCCAAAAAAGTTCCGACCCAAAGGTCGGAACTCAAAATAGGAAGTTCGATACTTCCTACCTCAATAAACCTAGCTGCAGTACCCTTCGCGATAACCCTAGCCGCAAAACTCCTTCGCCGCTGAAAAGTTTTCCACGCTGAGCACTCTTCTTTGCTGAATGCCCCTTTGTCAAGCACCCCTCTCTTTGCAGCAAGCCCTTCTGTTCTTCGAGTTTAGCCGTTGAGGTATGCTTCTTCTTCACTGAGCACCCCTTCGTCAAGCACACCTCTCTTTGCAGTTCTTCGAGTTTAGCCGCTGAGGTATGCTATTGCCTCTAAGATTTTCGTAATCTTTCTCTCTCTATCTCTTCTTCGAGTTTGGGGTTGCTTGATCTTTGAGCTCTAATCTTTGAGCTCTAATCTTTGAGCTCTGATCTTTGAGATCTGATCTTTATGTTCAGATCTAGGAACTCTGATTTTCGTTTTCTTGTTTGAATCTCAGTGCTCTGATCAGAATACGAAAGTGCATCAAAAAACTTCATTGAGCTCTGATCACACACACATACCTGTTTCTTTTGAATTTTGTGAGAATGAGAAATTGAGAACTATTTTTACAGCTCCCTTCTCCTTTCCTTTTTAACAAAAAAAATAAGGCTAAAATGGAAGTGGGTTTTTTTACAAAATCATAATTTTAACCGGTACCAAATAGCCTACTCCTATAAATTTCATCTCTCGAAAACTTGGATTGAGCTCGGATCTCCTGGATCTGAACATGAAAACCAAAACTATTTCTAGGGCTTCTCCCTAACCATTTCTAGGGCTTTCTGAGATTCTCTCTGACAAATTAATTGATTTTTAAGCTTTTATCTGAGCTTAAACATTGGAAATCTCTAGGGTTTTATGGGTTTGTTCGAGCCATTACGCGAAATTTAAACTTGTTTCCCAGCTTGTGCTATATTTCTGCTTTTTTTTTTTCCTCTTTTTGTGGTGGAATAGCTCTCCTTGTTGTGATATTAATTCTTAGTTTCTTATACTCATGTTTAATCCATGATTCTAGTGATTTTACACTGATTTTTCATTATTTCATTATAATTTCTCATACTGAAATTGCGTGTCTTGTTTATCTCAGAAGGAATTTGATTTAATTTCAGATTGTGAAAAACAATTCTGAAATTTCATCTCAAACTCTTTTTAGTCGTTACTCGTGAGATTGTACTCAACATCATCGTGAGAGCCTTTTCCCAACTATTTGGGGTCGACTAATTCTTTAGACTGTCGTACACATAAAATTAACATAATATTTAGCTTGTGAATTTGGTTTCAAGATTGGATAAATACTTGAATTGTAATATGACTAAAGACTGTTGACTGTTTCGACACTATGTTAAAAACTCATCTAGAAGCAAAAAATAAAAATGTTGATCTACTATTGTAAATTTCATTCCAATTTTGTACCAAGGAACAAAAGGCTCTAAAGTTTTTTTGCTCAACCTTAGCATCCATCATCCACGATGCTAATTTACAGTTATTTGAACTAGTCACACTTTCAGCAGCCCAGAAGACTAGTGAATCAATATCTATTAACAGGTGGTCTCATTTGGATGAAAATTCTTCAATTTTTGGTTGTCACCTTCACTGTTGATCTAGTAAGCTGGAAGAATTATGAATTGAGTAATTGGACAGTTGTAAATCATTGAATGTTATGGAATCTTATTCAAGTGTTGATGTTTGAGTTCCAAATACAAGAATGTGTGATGTTGCTACATTTGAATCCGGACTGAGAGTTTTATAATAGTGGTTGTGATTCAGCAAAATTTGACCTTTCAGAACTAAATATGATTCTTTGTGATAACAAGTATTTGGCAATTGATTGAATTTTTATTATTTTTCTGCATAATTTACTAGAATCCAAATGTCAATGCATGACCACCTGTGTCGTGAACCCTTTGAAATTTCAAATTGTCATTTTGCCACTATTGACAGTCACACTTAGCTGGGTTCATGAAGATCTAGACTAATTTAAGTAGTGCTCAAGTTATTACAGGTTATGACTGGTTATTGCTGTGGAAGTCTATAGATGGAAACTATGTGCACCTGTTCTTTGCAAAAAAAGAAACAGAAAATAAAACCCATTTTATATAATTTACATGACTGCCACTGATTTAGGAAACTTCAAGATGATATACACTTTATAAAAATTACATGACTGCCACTGATTTTGAAAAACTTCAAGATGATATCTGCCCCATGATGTTTCTTTTGGTAAGGACTATAGGCCGGTTTGAAAACCAAAATGCATTTTTATCATGTGGTGTTAGTGGTGGACATACGAAAACTGTAACTCTTACCAATGGGATGAAAACCCATCTTTTCTTCTTTTCTCTAATCCAATAGAGATACCCAGTTCTTCTTTAACTTTCCAGGAGGTTATCAAACACAGAAACCAGGAAATTCTTAACTTCCCAAGAAGTTATCAAACACATAAACCATGAACTTCTTAACTTAACTTCCCAAAGAAGTTATCAAACACATAAACCAAGAACTTCCAATTTACAGTTCATGAAATTGCTTCGAGTTATCAAACAGGCCCCAAATTCAAAAGAAAAAATACCCATTCAAAAGAAAAAATACCTCTTACTAAAACATTAAAAAGCAAACAAAAAAAAATGCCACATCCATTTCATAACAGTATGAAGCCCATTATGGCAGCCACAGATAACTATTTACAGACATAAATTAAAGCAATAAAAAAGCCCAGGTAAATTACAATTTGTTTTCCAACTATGATGGGAATCATCATTATCCATTTAGAAAAAATAATTTCCTCTCATCGAAGAAAAACCAGAACAAAGAGGCTTGAGTCATCACAGAGAATAATTGAAAGTAAAGGGTAATTTAGTCCTCGGAAGTTAAAAAAAAAAAGAGGCAGTGTGATTTTCCCATTAGAGAAGCACCAGCCGAAATGAATCCTAATTGGAGCAAGTTGATTATAAAGATACCTCTAATGAATGGCCCTGCTTATGCTGTTTAAGATGAGCTGGCTTTCGAAAACAGGCACCACATTCCTCGCATGCCAGCTTCAGTCTTTTACTTTCCAAGATTTCCTCTTCATCTTTTTGGACCTCATTAACGTCATCCTAAGTAAGAGAGAGGTAAAACAACCACAATATTCCAGTTAGTTTCAGGAGAAACTAATAGAGATACAATATATTTGTATTAACCACAATTTTTTTTGAAGGAAGGTTAACTTTTATAAATGAAAGTACGAATATATTTTATTAAATAAAAGAAGATGACCCGCAAATTGGGAGTTCAGACTACAGGTAGAGGGAGATAGTAAGAGAAAGAGACAGAGAAGGGTACAGTAGAGGAATAAAATAAAATAAACCAAGGAAACTAAAACAGGTATTAAGCTGTGGGATGGGAGGGAGGCCTGGGGGTGCAGAGCCCGTGAAAGTCCAAGTGAGAGCTTGGACATTCATGGTCTTCAAAAAAAAGGATTACCTACTTTGTATTTGTATTATCTACTTTACCACCAAAATACAAAAACGTACATGGTTTACTGCAATAAAAATAGAACTACATGATGTAGCTTGAGAGAATCAATGGAGCATTTTCATTTGAGCATTAAAATCCCATTTTTTGGGAATTTTTTTTTTGATCATCAATGAAATATGTGGCCATTTAATTAATCAGATTGTCAAGATGCTAGCTTGAGATCAAATGCAGCAGAACACTTTGAACAAAATAAAGTCCTTGATTCTTGACTCAGTTAATTCTGCCAAAAAAACACGGAATACTGAAGAAATGTAGAATAAATCATTAAACGAAGAAATGTAGAATAAATCACTAAACGAAGCAATTATATAATGCATACCTTGTGTTCAGAAAGCATATGAGATCTTATCAGAGACTTCTTAGACCTGCAAATTCCACAGATATCACAGTAATATCTCCTTATATCCTTAAATATTACTTCTCCTTCCATTTCTCCTCTTCCAAACCCTAGCCCCCAAACCTGACCACAACTGCACCCTAGCTCCCAAACCTGACCACAATTGCGAACGAATTGACCGATATTAACAGATTTATGAGGTTGTGTCTAAAATCCCGATAATTTGGAGCAAACCCAAAAAATCAAAGGGTTCCTGCAAATCTACGCTTAGATTAAGGGATTAAGAGAAATTGTTCTATGAAAACCTAGATTCCAGAAGCAAGTGATCAATCTCGGGTTTTTTATAAGAAAAAAGATGAAGATACAAAGTTAGGGTTTCGGCTCTGTATAAACTTTTTCCTTGTTTTAACGCTGAAGGTTATTCGCAGTTGGGAAAAGAAAAACTCGAGCTGCGTCTATATCATCGACCAAAATGCCCTAGATTTTGGTTGATTAAAAAGCCGCTGAGGCGACGCTGTCTTCGATTGCTTCGAGGGACTAAAGGAGCACCTAGGGATTAGGGTTTCTTGAAAGATTGACGGCTGGGATCACAGCTGATACATTTCGTGCAATCGGAATCTGCCGCTTCTAAGTTTTCAATACCCCAGGAAAAAGTTTATATAAGGTTACAACTTAAAAATGTAGAATCACATATGCACTTCAAAAATTCATCGGAAATGTTGTTTTAATGTTAAAAAAACTTTTTAATTGATCATCTTGACATTGAGATGTTTGAATATGAAAAAATAAATTTTTTGAATATCAAAAACCGTGCATTTTGTAACACATCATCTAGACCGTTCATTTTCAATATTTTCATATACTTATAGATCTACTTGATTTTAACCATTTTTAAAATTTAAAATTTTCTAATTAAATATGAAAATAAATTTTAAAATAATACTAATAATTTTTTATATCAAAACTAAGTAAAATTTTAAAGTACGCCTTGATTGGACTTGATTAGATTGTTTAAGGTTGCATCTTTATAGAAATTGCAACCTTTAATCAATAGCTATTGGGGCACGATAATTAGCGGTGTTAACGGGTAAGGGAAGGCTCAGGGTGGCATGGACTTGGACTTGATGAGATTGGGTCAACCTCGATCAACACTTATCTTTATATCTCATGCAGTTCATTGGACCCATATTGGATTGGATTGGATTGGATGGCAATTCAGACGTAGATAAAAGAAATATAAATTTCTATGACAATTTTTAAAATATAAAAATAATATCGTATATATGTACATATATATAAATATTAGACCCAACCCGATCCAACAAGATAGACCTAGACCTAGATCGAACTTGATCCCAGTGATTTGAACCAAGACCTAATCCACATGGTTCAATATTCAAGTCCAAACTTAGACCTACGTTGTGTTGACTCGACCAAATAGTTCGCCCGTAACCTGATGATAATACCAAAAGTTAGGGCAATGATTTTATGCAACCGTTGTATAGTAATATAATGCAATAACCTTAAAAACCATCTTATGGCTATTTGTTTGATCCAAATTTTAAAATATATATTCTTTTCATTGTAATGAACAATCATAAAAAAAAATAAAAAAATGAAAACACAACTTAGAAAGTATTTTTTTAGCCCAATTAACATAAGCCATTCATTTTGGTGAATTTACTTAGATCTAGGTTTTAAAAGGATTTTTTCATTTCCATTTTTTTTTGGATGGCTTTATTATCATTAGATGGACAATGTTAAAAAAATAAAAAAATGATTTTGAGTTTATAAAGGCTAAGATCTTGAAATTCACAAAATGAATGGTCTAGATTCGTTTGTGGAGGAGACTCATTTTGACCTTAGGGTTCAAATTGAACTTTTTTTTTTAGGAGATTGATTGTTGAGATGAAGAGAGTTTATGTGCAAAATTTGAGGTCATACAAATACCACAAACATGATTTTCTAGAAGTGTTATTGCATTATAATATAATACAACCGTTGCATTGGATCATTGCTCCAAAAGTTATTATTATGTGCATTGGCCCACCATCCTTCTGTTTCATAATGTTGCAATGGTCATTTTAAAACTAGTATTATTAAAACAATAAAACTGGACCAAGTTGGTCAATCCAACCGGTTGGCCCTTATTCACATTCACCATTTTAGCCCAACAGATTCTCAAACCCACTCGAGCCCAATAGGATTGGTCATGCAAAAAACTGGATCTTAAATAGGAGTAGAGGTTTTTGTAAATTTTATATTTTAAAGTTTTATTGCCTCCGGTCCAACTGAAAGGTCTATGAAGGGACCCAAATTGGATTGGTCGCGTGAAAAAATAGATCTTCAAAAATCATGTATTTTGAAAGGTTTGATATATTTTTGGGTGTTGACTAGTTCTCAAATAGTCTAATAACATATTGACCTACTATCATTATCAAAAAAAAAAAAAAAGCTATTATCATTAATAAAGAAAGGTATGCAATGAGACTATTTAATTTGGATAAAATGGAGTCACAAACATTGTTGATTGTTGGATATGAAATTGGGAGGTCGATGACGTATTATTGATCAAGCAAAAAGTCCAAAATAAAGTATCTCCAATGTTGATCGTTTTGCACCAAAAGTAAATATTTTTGTAGTATACAATCCCCTTTTTTAATGAGTTACTTGCTCTTACTATTGAGATATATTTTTTTATGGCTTTATAAATGAAGTGAAAATAAAAATTAATATAACAATAATGTGTGGCCAGCAAAGGGGTTGCGTGCCCTGGCTCGGCCCTGAAAATGTATAGCTTGGGCCACAAAAGGGCTAAGCCAAGTTAGAGCCATGACCGGCCCGACCTGAGTTTCTTTGACTTTTTTTAATTTTCTTTTTTTATTTCATCAAGCATGATCCAACCCAGACTAGGCTAGGGCCTAGGCCAAGGACAGCTGCCTCAAGCCCAACCCATTCTTATGCCTACACCAGCGTTTTAAAAAACGCCGAGTCGAACCGGACTCGCCCGGTTCGACTCGGAAATAGTGAAAAAGGAACCGGATCGCCCAAAAATCGGAAATCGTCCGGTTCTAGAGAGAACCGGACGATTCTGTACAGTGAATCGCCGATTCCGTACAGTGAATCGGCGATTCCGTACGGAATATTTTTTTTTTTTTTTTTTTTTTTGTTTTTGTAATCCATGATCGAATTTTTTGGTTTTTTGTAACCCATAATAGAATTTTTTGTAATCCATGATCGAAATGTTTGTTTTCTTTTCTTGTAATCCATGATCGATTTTTTTGTTTTTTTTTTTTTTTTTTTAACCCATGATAGAATTTTTTGTAATCCATGATCGAATGTTTTGTAATATATGATCGAAATGTTTGTTTTTTTTTTGTAATCCATGATCGAAATGTTTGTTTGTTTTTTTTTAATCCATATTTGAATTTTTTGTTTTTTGCTTTTTTTGTAACCCATGATAGAGTTTTTTGTAATCCATGATTGAATTTTTTGTAATCCATGATCGAACTATTTTTTTCTTTTTTTGTAATCCACGATTGAATTTTTTGTTTTTTTTGTTTGTTTTTTTTTGTAATCCATGATCGAATTTTATGTAATCCATGATCGAATTTTATGTAATCCATGATCGAATTTTATGTAATCCATGATTGAATTTTTTGAAAATTTGTGATTTTTTTTGTTTAATCCATGATCGAATTTTTTTTTGTAATCCATGATAGAATTTTTTGAAAATTTGTGATTTTTTTTTTAATCCATGATCGATTTTTTTGAAAATTTGTTTTTTTTTTTTTTTAATCCATATTATTCAAAGAGAAAACGAGAGAGATGATGATTCTGAAGCCACCCTATCCCAGCCATATTATTCACATATCGAGTCCCAACAGCAACAGTGTAGGGATGAGCACGAAATACTGTAAATTAAATGCTGAATGGCGGTTCATGCAGGGAAAGAACATATCAATATTCGCATATTCATTCAAAAACATGAAAATTCTTAATGGAGTACCCTCATTTTTTATTGAATTCCTAAAAACCAATATTTATAATGAATTTTAATAATTTTTTCGGATTTTTTTGAAACTTTATTCTGACCGATTCACCCGATTCCGATCCGGATCACCGATTCTCCGATCCGGATCGCCGATTCGCAGATCCGGATCTGTTTTTGAAATGCCCGATCCGAGTCACCGATCCGGTTTTTAAACCATTGGCCTACACTAATGTAAGCTAATTTCTCTAGTATCGCCGATACGTGAAAAAAGAAGAAGAAAAAGTCATAAAATAAAGTAAAGGTAGCCTTTTTTTTCAAAAGTATATGGCCATTATTTTGAAACAAAATTGATCTCTCTACATAATAATACAAATAGTACATACAAAGAAAACAATACAATTGGTAGGTATTTCCCAGTTATTTTTTACCTTTCCTTTATTCCCGTTATCACTTTTACCCTACTTTTTATGCCATTTCTCTGTTCCTTGTGCCTCTTTTATGTTAAATTATACCATTTCTCTGTTCCTTGTGCCTCTTTTATGTTAAAGAATGAAAGGTAAATAGCCCCATTCTATTACATTTTTTAAAAGGAAAAGTGGTCTATCTATATATCGGGGGATGCATGGTTACATTTATGTTATCTAAGGCATCACACATCTATCTTGCGATAAATGTGGAGCTGTGATCTATCCCCAAAAAGGGCAAAATCAACTGTTCAAAAAAATAAATTTTTTTAAAAAAAATATTTTAATTTCAAATTTATTTTTTAATATATTAATGATCTCCATGGTATAAATTATATATACCTAAAAAATTAAATCCAAAATCCATCTAAAAAATGGATCACAAAGAAGGTTGCATATCTAAGTATGAATCCAAGGACTATATTAAAAACCATGTCTTTTTCTAAACCTCAAGTTTCTAAAGAATTCATACCTTTCCATTTTCTTTCCTTAGCCCTTTTACAGCCTTCGATTTCAGAAAATAACCGGCCTATGGTTGTACATTCAACCCTAGGACATCATTTTGTTCAAGCACAGAAAGAACACATGCATCTTGAATTTTTATTTTATTAGAGTTGATCTATGTTGAGGAAAGATCCCCAAAATTCACCTGAACAGAGAGCAATTTTTTCATGGTTAACTAGCTGTTTTAGTTTTGTTAAATGTAATGTATATACAGAAGGAATCAATTGCTTGTTTGTCTCTGAGTGAGAGAAAAAGAAGGCATAACCACTATAAAAATTTTAAACAACAAAGAATGCTGCTTATACAACATATAAATTCACCAATAATTCTTTACCATTAACTTAATTTTACAACTATAAGAATGCCACAAATAAACAGTGTCACCGCCGCAAAATAGATGTTAATTCGGTGAAAGGAAATGCACTCGAGCAAGTGCATACTCCTTACCGGCGACCCACACGCCTGTCTTTGACCACTCGAAGTCTTCCCAATCCAAATTTTCTTGGAGCACCTTTCATACGAAAAAAACAACCATTAAGAGAAAAAATGTAAACTTATTACACTAGCCTGTGTGAATGTTGTCAAAACTCCATGAAAATAATACCTCAACGTGCTCAATAGGTAATGGGATGCCTATATTGCGCATGGCTTTCATCGGCAGTGGTTTCTTGCACCGAGACCAACGGAAAGCATCTGTAATTTCTCTCTCATTCTCATGTATTGTACGGCTATGACTGCGGTCCCCATTTTGAGTATGGTTTTGGTTATGAAGCTTCTCGGATTCCATACTTGCCCCCCTCTCTGTAGATCCCATTCCTCCTGAACCATTTAAGACGGTTCTCTCTCCATTATAGCACAGTTCATACCTTTGGTTTCACAAGTTCAACAACCAGCACATGATAAGAAGCAAAGATATGATAAAAAAAGAAATAGATAATAGCAATGACTAAATTCTAAAATGAGAAAGAAATGAAAAACTAACCAAAACAAGAGTTACATTGAGCCACATGCTCAGTGGTTAGGGCACAAAGTTTAGCACATGAAGATCAGCAACTTGTGGTACAAGGAATGATCTCCAACATTTCATAATCAAGCCAGTGATGCCAATTAATAATTGCTTGTTACAATTGCTGAATAAGGAATTAATCACCATTCAACTATTGTATATGTGGAATAATGTTAAGCTACCCTTTTTTACTTTCCTCACCCAAACTGGAATATATATGATGTAAAGCGTTTGCTTTTTTCATATTTTTTTTATTCTTTTGTGGTTAGGGTTTATTTCTTAGGAAACATTATGGTCAGTTTGGTTTTAAAATTTTGTATGAGATTTTAGGGAATTTAAGATTTTAACGAGAAGATGTTTTTCTTTCTTTAGATTGGTCAGTGGTGGGATATAATCTTGTACCACATAATTAATGATATTTAGGGTCGTCCCCATGATACAT
This sequence comes from Amborella trichopoda, assembly GCF_054954075.1. Classification (NCBI taxonomy): domain Eukaryota; kingdom Viridiplantae; phylum Streptophyta; class Magnoliopsida; order Amborellales; family Amborellaceae; genus Amborella; species Amborella trichopoda. The sequence goes on along the minus strand of NC_142346.1, from coordinate 44,399,026 downwards.
TAGGTTTCAACTCTAGGAAGACTCTTTAGGAGCTTAGACAGGGATCTTTTCCATCAAAGCACAATTTTCAAGTGGTATCAAGATCTTAGGATTTTGCAAAGGAATGAGAATTATGGGAATACTTGAAACAGAAGCATTGCAAACTCGTTTTTTGCAGCTTGATAATGATTCATCTAGTTCTAAGGCCATGATCAAGGGTCATATGGAATGAAATAAGAATGGGGGATCTGGTGTCTGATACAAAAAAGGGAACCCAAGGGATGCAGAAATAATAGCTAAAGCACCTGTTTGGCTTCCTTAGGATACGTGGGAGTCAATATGGTACTAAGCAAGTACATCTCCTAAAAGATCACAATATTATGTGAGATGTGCGACATGGTGATCTTTATGTGACAATAAGGACAAAAAAGAAAAAGCAGAATTTTCAATCATAATTATGTTGATGATATCATCATCATCATCATCATCAGAGCATTTTTCCAACTAATTGAGCTCCGCTATATGAATCCCGGTCCACCATTCTACTCTATCAAGGGCCATACCCTAAGTGAGACCATAAGTCCCCATATCTTTTCTCACTACTTACCTCCAACGATGTTCTTTTGGGCCTACCCCTTAACCTTCTTGAGCCTTCCACTTGAACTAACTTGCAACTCCTAACAATTATTGTTCTGGGTCTGTGTTGCACATGGCCAGCCCACTTAAGTCTGTTTTCTTTCATCTTATCACCAAGAAATAATAATTGGAAATTCATAAACTCATGAGCCTTATTCCAAAAGGAGTTCTAAGGTTAAGAGGGGATAGCCTAACTAGAAAATGAAATAAATGGCATCCAATAGCACTCTTATTGTTTCCAAATCTAGAATCCAATAGAACTCCAATATCTAGAAGTTGTATCCACTTGGAAAATCCATCATAAGGGAGTTGACTCCGAAAGTTCTCTTGGGAACTCGATAATAGAAGATTAGTGGGATTACTTCGAGATCGCCAAGGCAAAGTTCTCAAGACTCTTGTCTATCAAAAGACAATCTCAACTCTTACTGGAACCATAGAATCTCTGATTAGTTGGAAGCACAATCGAGAGAACTCTTGACAGGTCTAACAGTCGATTCTTGTCCTTAGGCTCCCTGGAGTTGGGGGAACTAACCAAATACCACTAGATAAAGGGAGAGCAGCATAACAGTTCACAACTCGCTAATATAATCAGCTCCTTTTAACATAGGGAATACAATAATAGTATCATCTTTATTTCCCATTCCCAAATCTCTGGTCCATAGCCTACGTCAACACATCAATTTTTTAGATGTGTGTACACCTTACAAAGTCCCATTACTACTGCATAAATATAGAGAATACACCACCTCCAACATTCGTGAAAGTTAAAAGAAAGATTACAAAGTTTGTCTAATGAAGCATAACTTGAGCAATGTTAAGGCATATAACTGAAAAATGAAACCCAATAAATTAAAGACAGGATATTTATACCTGTGTGAATGTGTTTCAACATACAAAACCTCTCCTTTCTTTAGGCGTGCAGATGTATACATGGTCTTCTTTAGCCCTTTGTCAGCAACTATGCTTATACTGTACTTAAGCCTGAAACACATTTCAAAGGGGAAACAAATCAGTAGAAGAACAACTTTCGACAGGAACCATAGGAAATTTCAAAAAGTTGACACGGAAATTTCCTTTATCGACTTTATTCTGTGTGGAACTCTTTGGAATTTAAAATAACAGCCAACAGAAAAAACTGCAGCTTAATACTTCTGGATATACATAACATCAAAATCAAATACATTCCACTATAGTACAATATCAAGAGTTGTATCAAATAACATGGTTTGCTAAAATTATACAATATTGAAAATTGTAAAGGCAAGGAACTAATAGTTGGTTAAAATTGTAAAAAGTGTAAGGAAGTGTACCATGGTTCATTACATAGGTTGTATTGAATTGTGACTTCTCGTACAATTCTTTGTTGTCGTAATGCACTCTGCATGATAAAGGTAATCAAGTGAGCAATCGGAATGACATAAAGATGATAGACAGAATAGATAGAGAAACTACAAATAGCATATATTGGTGAGCAGTTCAAGAAACATTATCATAAGATGCAAAACAAACAATACACTATGGTGCATAAACAAGGTAAATTTCATTAGGCAAACTTCAAATGATATGCATTTTTCATCAAAACAGATATTGGATATATGAATATGCATGAATGCTATCAAATGTATCATGTGGTGATTTCCACAATGAAAGCAACCACTAACAGAAATTTTGCAGATACACAAGAAATTACCGATGCTGCTGATCTGGTAGTCATTGTACGTTCTATGGAAGTAGGAGCTAGAGTTGGTTCCACTGCAGAAATGCGTGTGACACAAGGCTCAAGATCTACGCTTCCACCACCTTTCTGCAAAAACAATGTCATATTAGCCAGAGCTGTAACAAGCAGGTAGATAATGGATAGAAAAAGGAACGCAAATGGAATCCAAAGTTGGATTATATCTCTCAATCCAAGGTAATTCATTGATACTGATGATATACTAGAAAAGAAAAAAAGTAGCTATGCAGCTAGGAAAAAGAGAAGATATAATGACTAGTTTATCCATTCCACAATTTCTAGAAAGAAAAGAACAAATTATTCCCTTGTAAGAACTAAGTCACCTTTATTATGCGGCATCTTTCAACGCGATAACTACAACCACTAGCAGCTCCCCAAGCACGTGATCGGACACTGTGTCTCAATGTGGAAACATAACCTACCAAAGACAAATCTAGAATATTAGCCGATGTCTTTCAAGTGCATATACAAGATAAACAGAATAATGAACTTGCGTGGAACATACAAAATCACATGCAGAAAGCTTCAACTTCACATTCTCATTAAAACTTATGGCAGAACTACCACATTGACAGCCAGAAACCATATTAACATGCAAGAACATGGTGGACCCCACTAACCATCCTAGGTCAATTACTCTGGAATGACATGCTTCTGAAACCTTTTAAAATAAATAAACCCATATCCAACTAATCACATAGAGTAAGGGAGATTGCTAAATTTTGTCAAATACCGTTTCCCCTCCAATTTGCAATTAACCAAATGGCAATTTGATCCATTGTCATTGCTCTCTATGGGTGTCTGTTCGTAACAATTGGAATCACACATTGTTATTATGTGGTGTGATGGTAGTGGTAGTGGTAGTGGTAGTGGTAGTGGTAGTGGTAGTGGGGGAAGAGAGAGAGAGAGAGAGACAGTTTTTGAAAAACTTCTTGTAGTAGATTTGCAAAAAATTCAATTTGAGAGCCCAAATACAGTTGGAAATCAATTCAACTTTACAAATCAAACATCCTTTGAGGTCAAATAAAGGTGATAAATTTTTAAATAGGTCCCATTTACAATGTGGCTAGAAAAATCAAACATTCCCAAACTTGGTATGAACAAGGACAATTTTGTTCCAAAAGGAGGTGTCGTCAAGTTCTTACAATTGTTTGTCTCTATGATGATGATAACCAAAAGCATATATTGTCTCATCAGACAGATGTAGTTGTTCACCCTCTTTTGGGAAGTGCCTCAAGGTCATGAGATTTAGTTAATAAAGATCGCGAGATTTAGTTAATAAATGATTATTGTCCGAAATCCAAAATGAGTTCCAAGGTATAAGAATGCAGCACCCCATTTCCATTACAAACGAATGAATAGAAAGAAAAATAGTCAGTAGCATAATAGCACCCACAAGCAATCTTGCAAAAAAATGAGTTAGTAAACTAAGAGTAATATGTACATCCTGAGATGCTTGGGAGTAATAAAATTTCAGTATGGAGTGATTGATTACTGGTGATGATAACCAGGAAACCATTTGCAGCATAGAGGTCTTCGAGTTCCAAATATTTAAATAAAGCACAGGGAGGCAAAAAAGCAGTGAAGCAAAATCTAATTTATTGCAATAGAACTAGATTTTTTTTTTATTCTTATTTCTATTTTTGTTTTCTGAAATTGTGACATATATCACTAGAAGAGTTACAGATTCACTTAGGTGCTACCTGAGACTCACATTAACCATCTAAGATGGTGGGAAAAGTGCACTGTATAAGAGAGAGCTCAAACCTTGTGGATTTCCTATCCGTAATTTCATAAGCAATTCTTAGGTTAAGTGGAAAGCCAGAAGCCAGACCCTTCATTTGGTTGTCATGCCCACCCTGTACTTCATTCCGAAGCACAACAGATGGAAACAAGTAAACTCTAGTTTACAGAGAGATGAGCCTCTAGGGGGACCAAAATTGAGCAAGATTCTGGCGAGCACGTAAAACTCCAGAAATAGACTAAAGTTGTTAAAACTTACAAAGGATAGTATTGCCCATGCGTAAAGCCATCACGTATGTGTGTAACAAATTCTTGGTGGGGTAGCTATACAAGTTTTCTGGTTAGAAAGCACTTTAGGATGAGCCTGAACAATTTAATATTTTAGTCAAGCAGAAGTTTAATTTGATGAGGATTATCATACATGAGAGAGGACAAAACATTGTCATCTACAAGCCTTTTTTTATGGAAACTGTTAACTCTTTATTGGAATGAACTGAATGTGAATTTACAATGGCTGGGCCAATGTGGGGCCAGGAATAAAACAGACTAGGATGGGTAACCCCACAGATTGGCAGTTGAATTATGACAGATTGGCAGCAGAATTATGCAATCTCCTGAAGTGCAGTTCGATCAGATCAATGACAGTTGGCAGTTGAATTATGCAAACAGAGTCAACTGGTTGCATATTTTGAATGGAATATCAAATAAACCACTACGATAAAGCTGGAGAGATTTTTTAATTCTTCTTCATGCAACCACATTGGTAATTGATTCATCTTATGTCACTGTTAGTCTCTGATGTAAACTAAGTAAAGACAACTTGTTTGATTGAAAACAAGAATCATTTTATGTTCTATTCATCATTGAACATTTGGGGACATATTCAACAGGATTTTACCTAAACTGATGTTGGTATAAGTTCAAAAATTCAACATATTTGAAGTTGATATCGTGCTACATCAGCTAGCATATATGGGGACCATCAGTAATACTTTATGCCCATCCTTGATTCTTCCACCTCTTTGAAAGAGCTTCAAAAAAATTTACACATGATTCCCCAGAGGAATTACTTCCCAAAAAGAAGCCCAGAAAAATACTAAAGAAGGGAACTTTGTGAAATCCCATGTCCTCATTACTAGGAAGTTTATATGAATGGCCTTTATGTTCTCATAGCTAGGAAGTCTACACGCATCGGTTTTAAAATATCAGAATTCAAATGGTCTGACTATTACTTTTCCCAAACATCAAAAATTAAGTCCTGGGATTCAGAATAAAGCGAGAGGGTTGAATACCTCAGTAAGGTATCTTTTGAAAGAACCAAACAATAACCCCAAATTCCACCTTTAGGAATGAAGGGGTTCTTCAAGAATCACTCTATTCGAATCCTGAGGCATTGTATTGACAACTCTGGACCTTTGTTTTTTGCTTTTTGATTCTTTGTACTTCGGCTTTAGTAATGCCATTTTTTGTAAATGGTCCAAAAAAAAACTCCCCTCCAGAAAAGGCACCTCCCTTTTCTTTCTCTTTATCATGTCAAGCAGTCGTTCCCATGAATTAAATATAGCAATCAGTCGATCAAAACTAAATAATCTAACTATAGCAGCATAACATTTCATTTTGACATGATCAGCAAGCTCAATATAGTCCAATCAAGACGTAGTACCAAGAAAATACAGAGAGGCACTTACAATCCTGAGGTGGAAGCACTCGGATTGTCACACGTAATTCATGGATGGTAGGTGGAGGCGGAGATGTTGTTGGCCGATAATAACCTGTATGCATGAGGACTGAACAAATAATATTCAGGTATGTCAGCCACAGTATCATGCTCGAACACATAAGAAAAATAAGCTTGAAAAACAAAAGAAATGTGGAGATAATGTGGACATAACTAATATAGAGGAAATGAGAAAATTGTGCCAAACACAGATATATACAATATATCTAGAAGCAGGTAGACTTCTTAATTGTATACATCAAAAATATAATGATAGAAGAAAACAACAAATTGATTAATGGAAGATACAAACCAGACACAAGATCTGAATCATCAGTATACACATCTGTTCCCCATATCTGGCTTCCTCTAACCTGCACATGCAACCAAAATGTACTTTTGACAGTTCAAATATGTTCTAAGAGATCCTCTTTGTGTTTAGAAAAGAAAATAAGACTGAAATGCATCTAGAAGAAATTAATTTTAGATGCAACCATCATCCATGACTCAAAACTCCTCAAAATGGCATGGTTCCCACTTTCTGTTGATTAATCAATAAATTATTTCTAACAAGTAACTGAAGCAGCAAGCAAAAAAAAGGAAAACAAAGAAGCATCAACTTTATTTTTTTTGGCATCGACTAGCTGACCAAGCGGTTCAACAAGGTGTTGAGAAAAAAGAAAATGCCAAACGAAAGGAGAAAAAGTATTGTGGTACCTATTTACAAGAACAAAGGAGATATTCAGAATTGTGCAAACTATCAAGGGAACAAACTTGTGAGCCACACTATGAAGCTCTGAGAGAGAGTGATTGAGCAACGACTAAGGCATGAAACGTATGTATAAAAAAATCAATTCGGTTTTATGTCAAAGAGGTCAACAACCAAGGCTATTTTCTTACTGAGGTAACTGATTGATAAGTTTAGCGCAAAGGGAAAAGACCTCCACAAGATCTTTATTGATTTAGAGAAGGCTTATGATAAAGTACCCTGCAATTTGATTTGGTGGGTGTTAGAAAAGAAAGGAGTCTCCAAACACTATATCAACATGGCGATAGATATATAAGATGGAGTGCTAACTAGTGTACAAACAATTAGTGGAGAGATGACTGAGTTTTTAGTGACAATAGGCCTACATCAGGGGTCATCATTGAGCCCATACCGCTTTGTCTTAGTTATGGACAGCTTAACTAGAAACCTACAAGATGAGCTAACATGGTGCATGTTGTTTGACATAGTTTTGAATGATGAGACCCAAAACGGCGTCAACACAAAGTTAGAACTTTGGAGGGATGCTCTAGAATCTAAAGGTTTTAAAATTAGCCGGATTAAGACAGATTCTATAGAATGCAAGTTTAGTAATAATAGGAGTAGAGACGAGGAAGCAGTTAAGATTAATAGTCAAGAAATACCAAAAAGAGCACACTTTCGATACCTTGAATCAATAATCCAGAAAAATGATGAGATTGGGGAAAATGTCGCACATAGAATTAAAGTTAGGTGGGCGACGTGGATATGTGCAACCGCAATTTTATATGATCGATGCATATCAATGAAGCTAAAGGGCAATTTCGATAGGACAGTTGTGAGACCAGCTTTGCTCTATGGGGTGGAATGTTGGGCGGTCAAAAAACAATATACCCATAGAATGGGTGTAGCGGAGATGAGTATGTTGAGATGGATGAGTGGTAAGACAAGAAGAGATAGAATTTGAAATGATACATTCAGGAAAATTTGGGTGTAGCATCCATAAGATGAAAGAGAGGAGACTTAGATGGGCTGGCCATGTGTGGAGCAGACTCAATACAACACCTATTAGGAGGTGCGACTTAATTCAAGTAGAAGGTCCAAAAAAAAGCAAGTGGTAGGCCCAAAAGGATATAGTTAGAAGTAGTGAGAAAACACATGGGGACTTACGGCCTCACTGAGGGTATGGCCCTTAATAGAACAGAATGGCAGACCAGGATTCATGTAGCTGACGCTAATCAGTTGGAAAAAACCTTTAACGATGATGATGATGGAATACATCAAACTTGATTTGTTAACTTAAGGCACCTAATTGATTCAAGAAAAACTTGAGATGCAAAGATTCATAAACAAGTACTAAACTAAGTGCAGCGGACCAACGTCCTTCTCTGCATAATCATCATGAAAGAAAGAGAGATTTAAGAAAAAAACAGCAGGGAACAAATTATAGAACACAAAAACATATAACATATAATATAGCAAATATCCAATAGGATGTGGTTGAGTTTATCTCACATTTAGCAAACTAGTGTTTAAATGTTGAAACCATAAGCCAGAATATGCAGAAACCAAGCAGTTAACCATGGCGTTTTAACAAGTACAATCTCTTGCAATCAGCTCATGCATTATTTTGTTTATTTAAAATCATGTAATATACAGATGGAACACTGACATGTTATTTGTATGATAGGAGATTTTCATGAGATACTGGTGTGAGTTTTGAGGCGGATATAGCCTCTTAGGAAACAAATGAATTGATGATGCTGGATTCATTTGAGCCAATTACCAAATAGAAAATTTTATTATGAGGGGAAGAGACCAAAGATGTGCCACTAATTTCATATGTATGATGTACTTATCATAGTTACCGCGATCAGGAGTGAGGTCAAATCCTAGATTAGGATCAGGACCATGGGATCAAGAGATGCATGAAGATCCATGGGATAGGAATTGAGATCCGTACATTGAGAGTTAAAGGGATCATGATCCTGATATAAAGCGAAAGTGATCCAAATTTATCCAGGATCGAATGATAAAGTATATGGGATCGAAGTCCGTCCAGCTTAGAATCGAGGTTCTCCAAGTTGGGTATAACTATCTTAGAAACAAAGTTCATTGAATGATATGATTAATGTTTTTTCTAAATTCAAAAAACCAAAGTATCATTAAAAACAAGTAATTATGCTTTTAAAATAATTTTAAATGTTAACATTCTCAAAAATTAAATTAACTTTTTCGTTATCATTGGAGTGTGCTTCATATGGAATGCAGGATTAGTAATAATAGGAGTAGAAATGATGTAGTTAAGATTGATGGCTAGGAAATTCCTAAAAAATAGTATTTTCGATATCTTGGGTCGATAATTCAAGAAATAGAGAGATTGAAGATGTCGTATATAGAATTAGAGCTGAGTGGGCGAAGTGGAGATGTGCAACCGGAGTTTTATAGGATGGCCACATACCAATGAAGTTAAAGGGGAAGTTCTATAGAACAGTTGTGAGACCAGCTTTCCTTTATGGGATAGGATATTGGGCAGTCAAGAAATAACATACCCATAAGATGACTGTAGCTCAGATGAGAATGTTGAGATGAAAGAAGCTCTAATGTTTGAAGGAAATGCGGTGTCCATGTCTTCCCTCATTTGGGTCCTTTCATTTACATGTGATTACAAATGCAATTGGTCAAATGCTCTGTAGATTCATACGGGAAAAAAAGAGGGTCAACCTACAAAGGTCTCTATAATGGTGGATATGGCCAACGAGAGGGTATTATAAAGGTTATAGAACTTTTAGTAAGTGAAATGAAAAAGATTTAGGGTAGGACATGGCACAAATTTAACTGCTCTCCTTCATCTACAGGTTCCATAATGTAATAAGGTAGCAGCTTTTTGTTATGGTGTTTATTTTTACACCTTACAAGTTCGAAGTTTGAAGTTCAAACTTCAAGCTTCAAACCTCGTTCTTGTGGTAGGTATTGGCACTATTTCACTACTGCTGATCTTTATACGAAAAGCCCATTCAGATGTCAGAAGTTTTAGTGAAATGGGCCATTACAGAGAGAGAGAGAGAGAGAGAGAGAGAGATTATGGGCTATGGGCTAGGGAATTAAAGAGATGATGTGAGGGGGAAGAGAGAGGAGGTCAATACATGAGACTCAAAATGTGCTGGTGATCTTCAACATTAGTGTAAAAGAAACTTGATTCCACATTGGTGGAGGCTCGATTCCACTTACTCATGGACCCCATGATTTGGATGAGAGGGAACTTCTCCAATTTTACAGATCGACATCCCTAAATTCAAAGAACATTTGGAATCGAGATCCCTTATTCTGGGACCTAGAGCACAGGATTGAGCTTCCAGAGTAGGAGTGACCACCTTCTTGGCAGATTCCAGTAACTATGGTATGTATACAGTGGATTCAACAGTCTATATGTCATTCTCAGATAACACTTTTACTCAGTGGTTTAAAAATCGTCGATCCGATCCGGAAACGGGCGATCTGAATCGGGTATCGGTGATACCATTCAGAATCCACAAACAAACGGGATCTAGCCGTTTTTCTCTCTTGATGATATCGTTGATCGTTCCATGACATCATGGATACCATTCTCCTCGCTTGATGACAACGAATCGTTCCATGACATCATGTATGCCACATGTCCATACAATTTTCCCATGTGTCAATGTAAAAAGGCATGAAAACCCACCCAGCCCAGCGCATGCACAAGAAAACCCACCCCCCCCCACCAGCCCCATCACGTCAACACACCCGTGAGCTTCCCGCCGTGCCACCCCGCCAGCTCATGCACTAACCCCCACCTCAATCACGCGCTTACCAGCATGTCTCAATGGGTTTTATTTATACGTACTTGGTCAGTCCTAAATCTTCGATATGGGATTGTTTCTTCTTTAAATAGAAAAACTAACGTATTAACTTAAAGGGCATAAACACACCACACAAGTGGGAAAAAGAGTGCGTGTACCTATAGGATCACAATGTACATTTAATCCCTTAGGTGAAAAAGCTTATTTATGGAGTACTTTTGGATCTAAAATATTTTCTTTTTGAACAATAAAAAATGATCTAAAATATTATGTTCCCCGTTACAATCTACCAATATTTATAAAAATAAAAAATAAAGAAAAAAGGATTTTGAGTTTCTAAGTACTTAATGAATTTTTTTATTTTTTATGAGGGTCATACCTTGTTTTTTGAATCATGGTTATTATAATATTGTAATTAATAATTATACTAATTACAATAATAATCAAATCTTATGTTTTATTTATTAATTATCTACATTATAAATTATGCAATTTATTATTTTTTGTAAATTAGATTTTTAAATTAGATGATATTATAAGACAAATTTCAAATTTCTTCTTACTTGTATTGTAAAATGATGATAAATTAATAAAACACAAACCACTAATTCTAATTTCAATGTATAATACTGTATTTTGTTAGGTTTTAATAAAAGTTTGATGAGAATCTTCATACAGGGAAGGAACATCTCAATATTCGCATATTGATGCAAAAAAATAAAAGTTATTAATGTAGTACCCTCATTTCTTATTGGATTCCTAAAAAACAACATTTATAATGAATTTTAATAATTTTTTTGGATTTTATTTAAGATTAATCCGACCGATTCGGTCGATTACCGATCCGGATCGCCAATTCACTAATCCATATGGGTTTTTGGGGTGCCCGATCCGGGACACCGATCCGTTTTTTAAACCACTACTTTACTACATATTCGTTTAGTTTATCATATTTTTAATTCTTCTTTAAGCTTCATATCATCTATCAAAATCTAGAAAGCCATCTCAAGCAGATCACACTGCCACACCTTTTGAGCAATTTGGCTCGATGAGGATTCCTTTACCAATATCCTACATGAAAATGCAATTCAGATGAAAAATGAAGATTTGCATAATGAGAAACAATTGTTCCCCTTTTAATTGTTTTCGCTAGTGCCCAAAAAAGATGAAAAATTTCTCAATTCACATATGGTTTGGTTCTTGTATGCCACTACCAACTATAATGTAAACTGGAATTTATGCAGATGAAATCTATGAATCTCAATTCAAATTTAGTTCTTTTTGTGTTTATAATTCAATTTCAAGGTCACAATTCTGCCAACTTCATGTATTCAAACCAGTGCATATAGGAATCTGATTAGAGGGTGTTGGTGAAGAATGATGAGGTCAATAAATAGTGGAAAATCTATTTTCAGAAATTGTTAAATGACGGCCACTCTGGGAGCTCAGCATTAGGAGGAACCATTGATATAAATGAGGTCAGAAGTCATACACACTTTTGTAGGATTAGGATATATGAAGTCAAAGAAGCTTTGAGAAAGATGATGATAGAAAAGTCTTTACAACCAAACGGTATACTAATATAAGTTTGGAAGTGCATGGGAGAGATTGGCACATTCTGGGTGACCAAGCTGCTCAACAAGATTTTGAGAACAAAAAAATGCTAGATGAATGGAGGAAAAATACTATGGTACCTATTTACAAGAACCAAGAAGACATATAAAGTTCTACAAATTATCGAGGGATGAAACTCATAAGCCATACTACGAAACTATAGAAGAGAGCAATTGAGCAACGACTAAGACATAAAATAAGTGTATCAGAAAATCAATCCAAATTTATACCAAAGAGAAGAGAAAAGACCTACACATGGTCTTTATTAATTTAGAGAAAGCGTACAACAGGGTACCCAAAAAGATAATCTGGTGGGTGCAGGAAAAGTAAGGAACCTCAAGAGCATATAGTAACATGGTTAGGGATATGTAAAGGTGAGCGCTAATTAATGTGAGGATAACTAGTAGGGAGACAAGTGGTGTTTAGTGTAAGAAAGCCTATATTAGGGGTCAACATTGAGCCCATATCTCTTCGCTTTGGTTGTGGACGAGTTAACTAGGCATCTACATGATGAGGTGATGTGGTGTACATTGTTTGTGGATGACAGTTTTGATTGATGAGACTAAAAACCATGTGAATGCAAAGTTAGAACTTTGGAAATATTCTTTACAAACTACAGGTCTTAAAATCAGCCGAACTAAGACAAAATATATAGAATGCAAGCTTAATAATAATAGGTGCGTAAACGAGGAATTAGTTCAAATCGAAGGCCGAGAAATACCAAAAAGATATTATTTTCGATATTTGGGTTGATAATCCATGAGAAATGAGAGATTGAGTAAGTTGTTGCTTATAGAATTAGAGCAAGGTGGACATCGTGGAGATGTGCTTCTTGAGTCTTATGTGATTGCTGCAGATCAATGAAAAATGAAGGGGAAGTATTATAGGACAGCTATAAGACTAACGTGCTTTATGGGAAGAAATATTGGGCAGTCAAGAAACAACATAGCCATGGATTGGCGTAGCTGAGATGAGGATATTGAGATGGATGAGTGCTCAAGACAAGGAATGGTAGAATTGAAATGAATACATTAGAGAAAACTTTGGAGTAGCTCCAATAGGTGATAAAATGAGAGAAAACAGACTTGAGGTGGTTTGGTCTTGTGCAGTGTCGACCTAGAATAGCACCAGTTAGGATGGGTGATTTGGTTTAAATGTAAGGCTCTAAAAGGACAAGGCAAGGCCCCAAAGGATATGAACTGAAGTATTGAAAAAATATATGGTGACTTACGGTCTAACTGAGGGTATGACCCTCGATAGAGCGAAATGGTGGAACAAGATTCGTATAATCGACCCCAAATAGTTGAGATAAAGCTCGGATGATGATGACGATATCTACCAACTTCCTAAAATCTATTGGACTACTGAAAACCTTTACAAACACACTAATTACAATTATCAATTGAATTACACAACTAAAGGATAAGCTATCTTAGAGATGACAATTGTGGTATCAGAAGTCAAATCACTTACTTGGTGATTCGTGGTAGTCACATATTCAGAGGGAATCCTAACATCCAAAGTAGGACCTTCACTATTAGAACTGTCACCACTCTTTGTAGCCTGGGATTCTTCAAACTCTTTCCACAACTTTGTCAGCTCTTGCATGCATTCACCTACTTTATAAACAACAGTTGGCACTTCCGACTTTCCTGCAACAAAAACCATCCAAATACCAAAAACTTCACAATGAGAACCATTGTTAAATGTATCCATTCCCAGATTGGAATCAAATAATTTGAGAATTTAATTCATGTAAACGTTCTAATATGGCCAAAAATTCATCACATACACACGTGAAAAATCAAACAAATCCTTTTTTTTTTTTTTGATAATGTAATCCTAACTTTTTTTTGTCTTGCAAAACATATTTTTTCTTATTATGCATAAATGCAGAACTTATATTTTTTAACTATTTATATACATAATTGGTCAGTTTTCATTCTTCAACATATAGTCTAGACCAGAATAGTGGCAAAAAATAACATACATCCAAGAATTCTTGAATTTCATCCAGATGAATACTGAGACTGTACCTCTCAAAAAGTGAAGTGGGTGCCATCACATACCAAAGAAGTGAAAAACACCTATAATTGATACTTCACTGAAAATACAAATACACTTTATTGTAGGGTATAAACAGATTCCATATGTCAAAACCAGGCCAAAAAAACTACAAATATAATGTAATTTGACATACCACGTGTCAGTGTCACATAAACTCTTTTCCTGTATTGTTAACAAAGAAAGAGCAAGCAGCGAGTTTCATCCAGGGAAACAAGATGGGGATGTAACTTGAAAGCAGATATCATGAGAATTATCGAGCAGCTACAACAGATAAGAACTACTTCCACTCCTGCCCAAACTAGAGCTTGCCATTTTCTCTCAACAAAAGGGATTAATAGATGGACTGCCCTGTCCCAACCTAAGAACCTTCTACATTTCTTCTTTTTAGAAGTCGTCCATTATATCAGCATGATTTCTGGGGGTAAACAGCTTCTCCAGACTCCTCTGATTGTGTTAAGCAAATTACTCTCTGCCATCAATGGACAAAGATGGGTAACTGAACATTCTGATCTATTAAAATAGCTCTGGCTTCAGCCTTTAAAAGTCGAACATGATGGCCGATAGAGCATAGTGTTAATTATGCTTCTGAGGCGGTGTTTAATCAAACCCTCTATGGTTGACAATCTCCGAATCATTAGGGAACAACCATCAATATTAAATGTTAAGGTCTTAAGGAACCCTAGCATGGTTTCGCCAGCACTCATTGTCGAACTCTCCAATCATGCTTGCTGGTTCAAAGCTAAAGAAATGCCTTAGGTAGATGTACCAAATCACAGAATCCAAGAACCTTAAAATTAATAATAAGAAGAACATAGACTTGAACATATACATCCATAAAGCAACTGACCTACAAAGTAGGAGACAACAATAACCTGACTCTTTCAATCATTACTAAAATGCCCGAACCTCTTCAAATTCACAAAATATCTCTGTGATGATAGTTTTAACAAATTTCTTTTATTTTTTGCAATGATAAGTGCAACAAAATCCTATAGGCAAACCAAGTTGCACATTTTAGAGGAATGTAGATGCCTTTCCAAGAAACTCTGGCATGGCATCCATATATATGAAAATTAAAGACAACCTCGTCACATCCATGGACCAAATATATTGAACTTGAAAAAGATCTTGAAAAAGACAGTATGGGATTGCTCATTTTGAATGTTCTGGTAACACATTCCATCATTACCGTTCTCTGAACTGACTGAACCACCCTTTCCAGGGACCACTATGATACTTTTATGTTTGTCTTTATTTTTACATAGTAACCAATTCGTGAACTTCAAATAACCAAATCTTAATCAGCTGCCATTTTCATAACAACAGAGACACTCTAGCATGCCATTTTCATAACAACATAGACAATCTAGCATGCAGTACGGTCATGTGCAATAAACATGACATGTTATTAGTACATATGTTATGCAAGTCCCTAAGATGCATTAATCTATTAATTTTCATTTGGTTCAAGCTTAATGGTGTACTAGGGGTGGCAATGGGCTGGGCTAGCCTTGGCCCTAGCCCGGCCCTAGTCCCTATAGGAGCGGGCCCGACCCTGGGCCCTGGCCCTGCCCTGTCATGGTCGGCTGGGCCAAATACAATAAAAATAACAAAAGGCAAAAAAATAAGGAAAAAAGGGCAAGGTCAAATGGAGCCGGCCGTGGCCTAGGCACAGCTCAGCGTTGTCCTTGGGCCACGGTGGCCCCACCCTTGGGCCTCATTTTCTGGGGCAGGACCTAGTTTTTAAGGGCCAGGCCAGGCCACCCAGACCATTGCCAGCTCTATGGTGTAACTTTTTAGCAGAAGTGGCTCAATAGTGCACCAACATTCATCTAAACTAAAAATTTAAAATAAACTTACCATGAGAATCCTTATATTCACCATGCTTCCTTATCATATTAAGTCTATAAACATTGAACTCCAAGATATAAAGATTTACCTTTCAGCTACTTCCAGCTATAACTTCTAAATAAGTAGAAAGAAAAGATACAAAGCCGAGAAGCAAAGATACAAAGCAAATTCAACTATCTCTAAAAATGAAATGATATAATAGATTACATAGGACTAAAAGAAGAAAAGGCATCAATCATGGCCATGGCAGCTATATTTTGGGTGTTGCTAACTATATGTTGGGTTATTTGCTTGTATTATATATTTTACCCAAATAAAATATCGTTATCTGAAAACAATTGCCATGTATTCAAAATTCAAAAATCATATTCATGAGCTAGGAAAGACAACTTTGCATCGGTGGAGCATGTTGCCCTATGTTTTCTTCAGCAATTTAACTGACATCCAAAAGTTTTAAATCAATTGATGGAGAAGATTGACGCTAACCTTGAGACCTGCAATTATCAAAACAAAAGATATCAGGAAGAGTGAAAACAGGCACAAACAACACACAAACAAACAATGAAACATAGTAAAAGTAATTAATGCCATCATAGCAATGGGATATTCCATAAAAATCAGGAAAAAAAACAAGCACTTCATAAAAACATGGTAAATTGAAAAATTAAAAGTAAAAAACTATTAAAGCTGAATAAAGATGCATAATCTAATCAGCACATAGAGATATATTCCACTCATGGGTTCTCAAGTTTTACTGCACATGAACTGATAGTACTTTAATTGTTTTGATATTTCCTTCTCTGCATTTCTACATCAATTACCTAAACTGGGCTTTTGCATTTTTGTATGCTTCTTAGAGTTGATGCAGCTTAAGTATCCAAAGTGAAGAAATTTGCATAATACAACTAGCAAGTACAAGTCTTTTCATTTCATTTAGCAGAGAAAAAAAAAAGTTTAGGTCTTTTCTTTTCTTTTCTTTATTCGATGTAGCACGTACAATATTTCACTGGAGATTTGATTGCCAGATTGGTCAAGGGATCTCAAATTGTAGAGCACATAGGCCCATGGTGGTATAACAGCTTTGATATTTCCTTCTCTGCATATCTACATGGAATAACCTAAAATGGAGGTTTGCATTGTAGTATCCTTTTCAGAGTTGATTGAGCTTAAATTTGCTAGATTTGACAGCTCAGGAAAGCTTGGTATCCATCTTCATTCTTTAGCCTTGGGGAATGGTTATTGTATACAAGTTTTCTCCTGAACTATCATTTCCTAAGTTTCCAATGGTTATTTTCAAGATTTCATGTAGGGGTTTTCTGTATTTGAATCCTGGATGAGCTATAACTGTAATAGCATATCTCATCCTACCTGTAGATAAGCATTTGTTTTTCATTTTGAGAGTTAAAATGTACCTTAATAAATAAAAAAGTGCAGCAACTACAAGATAAGAATCAACACTAAGGGGTTGTTTGGTAAACGTGAAAGTTTGACAGGAAAATATTTACATAAAAAGTATATGCATATGCAAACAATTTACAAGAAAAAAATTACTCAAGCATGCTTTTTCCCACTTTTGGTAAACACAGTTGGAAACATGCAGAGAGAAAGAGAACACAAACAAACCTGAAATTTTGAGAAGGTTTTGCTCTCTAAAAATTTTAAAATAGTTTCTCTCTAAAATATAAAATTTGCTATAGTTTCTCTCTCTAAAAATTTCGAAACAATTTCTCACTCTAAAACACAATTTCTTAGAGAGTTTCTCCCTCTAAAAAATTTGAGATAGTTTCTTTATCTGTAAAATTGAAATTTGAGATAGCTTCTCTCTCCTAAAACTTTGAGATACTATCTATCTAAAAATTTTGAGATAGTTTCCCTCTGTAAAAAAATTTAAGTAGTTTCTTTCTCTAAAGTTTAATATAGTTTCTCTATCTGAAATTTAAAATTCAGGATAGTTTCTCTCTCTAAAAATTTTCAAGCATTTTCACTCTCTAAAATTTGATATAGTTTCTTAAAATTTTCTAAAAATTTTAAGATACTTTCTCTCTCTAAAACTTAAAATTTGATATAGTTTTCCTCTCTCAAATTTTAAGATGGATTCTCTCTCTAAAAATTTTCAGGTAGTTTCTCTCTCTAAAATTTTATATAAATTATCTCTAAAATTTTAATATATTTTCTCTCTATAACTTAAAATTTGAGATAGTTTCTCTCTCCAAAATTTTGAGATATTCTCTCTCTAAAAAATTTTGGATGCTCTCTCTTAAACTTAAAATTTGAGATAGTTTCTCTTGAAAAATTTTCAAGTACTTTGTCACTCTAAAATTTGATATACTTTCTCTTTCTAAAAATTTAAGATACTTTCTCTCTTAAACTTAAAATTTGAGATAATTTCTCCATTTAAAAACTTTTAGGTAGTTTCTCTTACTAAAATTAGATATAGTTTCTCTCTAAAATTTTAATATATTTTTGTCTATCTAAAACTTAAAATTTGATATAGTTTCTCTCTCATTCGTGAGGTTATTTTGGCTGTATTTCATAAAGTGGGAGGCTCCAGTGTGTGAAAATAAACCCCTGGAAATATGTCCCCATCTCAAGAGATGTGGTTCTATTTTTTATATAAATTGGACAATTCATGGTAAAATAGTTTACCACGGGAAAAATTCATGTATTTGTCGTGTACCAAACGTGTGTAACGTAAAAATATTTTCCCACTGAAGATGTTTAGAGATTGCATGACATTAGGCCCAATTAGAGGTATGACATGCTATACCATACCAATTACGCTAGAAGTTTATAGAAGAATTGGAGGAGTTTGCCTCTGCATTCTAATTTATTTTTCTCCTATTGGCAAGGGATGGGTGGACAACAAATATGAATGTTAACGGCCTCAAAAGGAAGTGGTAATGTCAGTCAGGGATCAACAGCTCAAGAGGATGTTCCATTGTCCAAAATGGGACAGAGAGTTTTTAAGAATGTTTTAGCTAGACATTCTGGGAAAGATCAGGGCTAAAAGTTCAATGAAAATAACTGCACCAAGTGGCATCAATAGATTAACCCATAAATGAAAACAGAAGGTGAGGAATGCTTGTGGTATACTATGCTGCTGATGTACTTCTGTTGAAGAGCATATTTCAATTTTAGTTGAAAATGTGCTCAGTGGACTGAGGCTATGTAATTTTAAGATGCTTCTCGTGAGCACCAGAATCAAGTGGCAAACTTGAGTGCTAATAATTACCACCACCTGACATATTTGTGGGTTATGTACCTTGTCATAAGGCATTATCTTAAAGAGCTACATTATTTTGCAACGATGCATCACTAAAGCCACACAGTTTCTATAACCAAATCCTCCATGTTACAACTGGATAATTAACGAAGATGGTGTCTAGAGTCCAAATATGAGGACATTCAAAAGGCAAAGGCAGGCATATAAAGCCAAAAAAGAAGCACGATGAAACCCCGCCTAGAGAGACCAAAGGCAAACGAAACAAGATAAGGAATGCCATCTGGATTGGAGATGCTACCACCATGTAAAATTTCAATCGTTCAACAGATCAAATAAGATGAATGATATTTTATGTAGGCCTTAACCTTTCAGAGTTAGAACAAAAAATTAAGAAGCAAAAAAGTGAAAACATGAAAATTGACAGCAAAGCAGAAATGACACAAAAAGCTCAGCCTCACACGTCAGATAAATCATGTTATCAATTCAAAAGCATTTGAACAACAACAGCATCTGCACATACACACATACGGTGGAAAAGAACATGCCATTCACAGTTTGAGAGAAAGCCTACATTAAAAAGGCATCATATTCAAATCAAAGTGAACGTTCTGGTAAAACCCATGACTCAAAAAGCTAAAGCAGACACTATTCATAAAAAGCAGATATCATAGAGTCATTTGTTAGGCAGTAATGAAAATCCTGATATGGGAAAACAGATAATCATTTATTAGTGGAATCAATAATAAATGTCAAAAAGTAACAATAATCAGCATTGTCAAAAACAGAAATATAAAAAATAATTAGAAGAAAAATCACTCATACATCCAAAGATAAAAAAAGAAAATGCATACCCTTCAATATCCCTCGGGCGAAACCGAGACCGAGGTTCCCTTTGAGGTGTGCCCCTAACACGCAGCATCCTTCTACGTTGTTGAACACCATAAGAAAAGCCTTCTCTCTCCCTTTCAATTGTCCCATTTTCGTCAACACAACCATCATCAGAATCCTTATCAATACACCTGCCACGCTTATCATGCCTATCTCCTTCAGCATCTAGATCCTTATCTTTCTTCTTGTCCTTCAAATCCCTATCACCCTTCCGACTATCAGATTCTTTGCCACGCTTTTGTTCAATTGTTGCATTATCTTGGTCTGGAACTTTCATGGATCCATCAACAATTTCCTTTTCATAATGTGAGTTCTCTGTATCATTTGCATCAATGGACTCTCTCTTAATAGATTCCTTGTCCTTTGGCCGTTCCCTCTCTTTTGCTCCATCTTTTCTCTCCCTCTCCCACCTATCCGAATCTCTTTCTTCTCTCATCGTCTCCCTGCGTTCAACATTGTTAGCACCAAATGGAATATTACTTCGGCGGTCATCTCTCTCCCGGTCCTTTTCTCCCCAATCATGAATCTTTTCATCTTTTCTTTTTCTCTCCTTCTCATTGAACTTCTCCTCACATTTCCAATCAAGTTTGTTCTCCCCAACAGCCTCTTGTGCATCCGTGCAATTCCCATCATCAACTGTCGAAGCTTCTTTCTCTGTCTCCTCTGTATTATGCACACTGGTCCGTGTCAATTGTCGCCAGCCATCTGAATCAGGGATTCTTTTCCAAGTTTGATCCTTAGAGTCTTTCCAGTTCACGTGTGTATTTCCCCCATCCTTTTCCACCTTAATTTCACGCTTGAAATCCACATCCCGCTCGAGCTTCAAATCCTTGTCATCTACTCTACTCTCTAGTTTTAAATCCTTCTCGACTTTGACAGAGTGAGATTCCACTCTTGCCTCAATGTACGGCTCCCTACTGGTATCTCCCCTATTCTCTCTATTATCAAGCTTAGGATCACGGCTATCTTTGGCATCCCTCGCTTCCATTCGGTTATCAAAATTACAGGGGTGCTCCATGTGGGGGTCAATTGAAGAAGAGACCATATTATGATACGGTAGAATAATAACAGAAGATCGTTTATCAGAGTCGCGAGGTTCAAGTCTTGGTATTTTTGCTGCTCGCCCATCTTTTCCGTGTTCAAAGGAGGGGAAGTATTCATTTCCTATTGACTGGCTAGGCCTTCCCGCAAGATTAGGATTAAGGTTAGGAGAAGCAATAATGTCTTCTAGAGATCGTTTTGAGGAAAAGGTGGGACGGTTTCCCTCCTCGTGCAATCTTTTAGGAAGACCACTCATCTTGTTTCTTAAGTTAAGGTAATATATTGTTTTGAACAGGAAAATGAAGTGTCACGGGCTAAAATTTCTTGCTTAGAGAATAAATACATCGTACAGAACCCAACTGCAAAGTAAAGCATGAATTAGAATAAGAAACCAACGAAAGAAAGACCTATGAGCATATATAGATATGCTAACAGGAAGAATAATGAATACGTAAAATCACAATAGGCTTTTCATAAATAATTCATCAGAACCTTTTATAAATCATGATATATACTGAAAGAAAAAGAAATTCACAGCAGGAACCTTTTTTTATAGATAACGTAAACCAAAGGAACCATAGCAACAAAGATTCAATTGGAATGCATGCCATACTCATAAGAAACATAAATTTTAATTCAAAATAGCACGAAGCTAAAATTGAACAGTCAACCAAGAAACCCATACTTTTTAGCAGCAAACGATATATGTACCCCCATATCAGACATAAGAATACGAAATAAAAAAAAAAAACTAAGTTGAATGGTAAAGTAACAGAATGATTCATGATAGTTTCAAAAAAGAAACAAAATATAACAAGAATATGGACATTAACATTACAAAATCCATCATTGTGTGACAAAAACAGAAACAAAGAGCAATAGTCTATGCAACCCTAATTTACATTTCATAAATTGATTATTATTATTCTTCCTCTACAAAATAAAATAAAATTAAGAAGTTTGAATCAATAACCCATTCAACTGTCTAATTTATTTATGTTCGAATCCAGCAAACATTAAGTTTATCATTCATCTGCAATTAATCCACAAAATAATACATTTCTCCTAATTTCGTAAATTCAAATGAAGATAAAAAATTTACAATCTAGAAGAAAAAAAAAAGATGAGTACATACCAAATAACTGATCTTTCACATTGCATCTTTCACATTACACACGATCCACAAGCACAAACCATTTCCTGCATAATTTTCCCCAGTAGAACCTAAAATTGGAACCAAAAATTAATTCAAAAAATAACTGTAGATTATTTCTAAAATCTCATACATTGTACATCATATTTCACTCATCAAAAATCCAAAATTAAACACAAACTTAAACACAAGTAAAAGAAACCTAATTTATGAACCAAAATTTCTCTTTACTTAATGAACCGGAAATTTTAGCAATAAAGGCAGGTAAGAATGGAGTTATTGGAAATCAAACTCAATATTTCTGCCATGAAATATGCAGAAATTCAAACACGAAGGCATTAAAAGAAAGGAAAAACAATGTATTCGCAGGATTAGGGCAAAAATTATATAAAATTAGAAAAAAAACGGGGGCATGAAAGGAGGGAATACCTGGAAACCGTTGCACGAATAACACATAACGCAGAACAAGGATGATTACTATGATCTAAAAAGGTCTTATATATTAGAAGGCCCCATATTTTATTTTTACCAAAATACCCACATTTATATACGTAATAACCAGGATAAACCCCTTATTCTCAAATATGACAATTCTACCCTGACCAATATATTTACTAAGGAGTATACTATGAAATATGAAATATAGTCCTAAACTATGCAAAAGTCATTGTCCATTGGGTTAGTACCGTTTGATTTAAACAATCAACGGTGATGGAGAGAGATTGGATCCATGACAATAGGACATGATCATCTGTTTCACATGGTAACATTATTTACATGGATGATGAGATCCTGGAGTATGGTCTCTCTCCATATGTGGATTGATATAGTTTCCTTTAATTAGAAACTTAGTTTCATGTGGAGGAATATCATGATCCTCACGACCATAGGAAGTCGATGGTCATGATTTTCATCACCATCTTATTAATAGATGGAAGCTGATGAAGAGAAAGAGAGAGGGACCCACCGAAATGCTACATAAGTCCATCTCTCTCCACCATTGTCCATCCATTTACTAAACAGTGATTGCCGCTTCTAGCCATGGAATTTATATGATCGTATGGATCACATAGCAGTTTCCTACTTCCAAAACCCCTAAATCAATGTTGGATAACCCAAATTACCCTGTTTTTAGGTTGTGTATAGCAAACTGAGACCCATGTATGAAAAAACAAACCAAAAATACACACCATTTTATTTAGTATTTATCGAGTCGATCGCATCGAGCTTGTCAGCATCTAAACATATCGCATTAAGGTTCTAAAGAAGGCCGAGATCGTACATGCAAAGTGGCGAAACAGCATAAATGTCGATCAATCGACTTCGACAACCATTGAATTGTTTGTGTCCAATAATCCAGTTCTATACAGGTGTCTAACTGTATAATTTTAATTCCAAAAAAATGTGCTTACTATATTGAACACCACCTAAACTGGAAGGGTTATAATATTTCCTAAACTTAGTAGAAGGGTTCTTATATTTCATGCAGGAGATAGCTTTATATATTTAACATAACCTAAAGGGATATTCTAAACTTCACAACCCTTCAAATTACAAAGGTTTAAGATATATAGAGTTGTGAATGGTGAATTTATTAATTTTGTTGTCTAATTTTTAAAAGAAATTATTATTATGGGGCAAATTTGTAAATATTACTACAAGATAAAGGGTATTTTTGTTATTTCTATAAGAAGTAAGATTGAAATTTTAACTAAAGTATAAGGATACTCAACAAATAAAGTTCCAAAACACTACTTCCAAAATGTCATTGTATTTTTTGTAAAATTTCAAATTCTTTCTTACTTAATGGTAAATTTATCTATTTAAATAATTTTTTAATAAAAAAATACTGATTGTTTTTATAAATACACCCATCACAACCCCTTCTAACTTGAACTTTTGTATTTTGAGGGATTGTTACCTCTAGACAACCCTTTACCTAAATTAGTAATGTTACTTAAAAGGCCCGACGACATCACTATTTTACCAGGTAACTAACTTGCCCATGACACCTCTATTTTCATTTTACACAATGATAAAGACACAATGCATGAAATAATGAAAATTAAATAGAAATGAAAAATAAAATTAGGCAAAGTGGATTGTATAGAGCTAAAATAGAAAATAAACTAATAACACAACTTGTAGAGGAGATTTAGCATGGTTCATTCTTAAAGTGAAAATAATAAGGCTGAAAATCTAGATTTCTTCTTTATTATTGGCAGTGGGATTTGAAGATGGATGGCATGGATTTCAAAGATGCCATTAATATGTAGTTTTCATTCTAGTGGAAAAACAAGATAAACATTAGTCGACAAATCTTAATAATAGTACTCGAAAACCCCATATAAAGTACCTTCCATCTTTTCTATGAACTCATGGATGGTGATGTTGATTTCTTAATGACATTTGTGTGGTATTTCGTGGTTGTTGTGTTTCTCTTTTTACTCTACCATGATGCTTAGCATCATTCTATGGCAAGGTGGGGACTCTCAGTTGTAGGGTTGAGTCTAGGTGTGTTTAGGTATGCACTTGTTACTGTGAGTCCACCATACCAAAGTTCATTTTAGAGGTGGATTTTGGATTTAAAATCCTGCAGGATCATCATCATTGTAATATATTTTGGCAAAGTTTTACATTAGTTGCCTATCTAACACAACCCAACTTTTTTACTTAGGCATGAGACGGGTTTTAAGATCCTCGTGTATAATTCATATTATCATGAATTTATGAAAAAATGAAGTTTGAATTTTAAAATAGTATATAACATATTTTTTGGATCATTTATTTTGATTGTTCGAAGATCATCAGATTGCAGTATATTTTTTGAGATCCAAATCAGTGACATGAGGTAGAACTACATTTACAATGTTTTGAGACGCGTTTTGCTTCCTAAGTCCTTCAAAACTGAGGCGAGCACTCTCGAAATACTTTTCCTTAGTTGTAAAATCATAATGGTTGCAAATATGCATTGGATCCATAGCTAACAAGTCAAAAAATAAAATTATTCGACAAAGCCAGTAATAAATCAGCTTTGATCCAAAAAATCAAAGGCAACCGGTTGAGGCAAAAATATAGATAGTCAATATATTAGGTACTTTAGAAAAATCATGAATATATTGGATTTAACTTGAAATACATAGTGAAAAAATCGGACATGTATAGATGACATAACGTAAAGTGAGGCTTAGAGTTATGGCAAGGTTATAATAGAGTAATTCATAATTCAACTTGTTAATATTTTCCATATAAACTAATAATAATGAAGTCATTCAACAATAATTTATGTCATGACTCGGTAGAGGATCTTTCTTTATATTTTTTTTCACTAAATTTTCATTGGTTCTTCTCTGTCATTTGACAATAGTTTTGTTCTAAGAACATTTTATCTCCAAAATCATAATTATTATTTTTATATAAAAAATTTATCAAAAATGCATATCATCTATTTTATTAAAATTAATTTCAAATAGTCCATATTTAATTTATGATGTACGTTATATGATAAAAAATGCATATCATCCACATGGTCAGGGGATGATGTACGTTATATGATCAAATTTGTTTTATATGGCGAAGTATTGGCGATTTTGAAGTGTAAAATGGCACCATATATCATTGCGAGGGCTGATATATCACATTTTTAAAATGTGAAAAACGTAGGGAAATATAAATCCTACTACTTCCTTCTCTCAAAAAGTGTCATTATCCATGCTTTTTTAATATATGCGCGAAACAAAGAAACCATCATTGTATAATTTTGTTAAAGATTTTGTTATACCTAATATTCTTTCAAAGGGAAAAAGACGTGTATCTCTTGTGCGTAATTATAATCCCAAATAAGCCATCAAGCCCATAGGAAGCTCATAAACCCCCTCTAAGTTAATAATAATAATAATAATAATAATAATAATAATAATAATAAAAAGCCACCAACATCTCGTTTTATTGTCTGAATTACAATATCTATCATTTTTGTTTTTTCTAATGACCTCATCATCCAAATCCTAGAAAAGCTCTCCCTCTCTTTCTCTCACTTTCTCACCCATGAACCTCTTCATCTCTCTCACTAGCAACAATCTTTGAACCCCTTTCTCTCATCTCATGAACTTCACAAGTAGGTTAAACGAAGCTTCGGGAAATTTCGTTTATTTATGAACGAGATTATTAAAAAATATATATGTTGTAATTTAGATAATGATAAAGGTAAAAATAGGGTTAAACATCCCCAACTTAAATTTCGTAGACTTGGGGGATTATTTGAGATTATAATTATAAAAGGGGTTTTTGTCCTTTTTTTAAATTGCACCCATGAAACTTCCGTGTTTTACAAAATGAATGACTTTGCCATTGTGAACCCTCATTGGCCAATATCGCATTACATTCAAACCTACATGTCAGCATTTTGAATTTTGATTGTAGGGCTACAGACTCAATAACTAAGCTACTTAAACAAGAAGTTAATAATCTTGAGTTTTCCCATAGGCAAATGACTTTTTTCTTGGGAGAAATTTTGTATAGAACCTTAATTTTTCATATTATTTCATAGTGGACTCTCCTTCCGTTTTTCTTTCAAACGGCATAAGGAAATCTCAAAGATTTCACCGTACCCCCTCATCTCTTATCTCCATCTTTTATTGACTTTTGACCATAAAAATTAGCCCAAATAAATATTTTTATACAATTTCAACCCAAAAACATTTTTTACCATATTTCTCCCTTTTCACCCATTAAAAAAGTGTTTTGTTTGAAATGGTAAAAAAAAATTTATTGGAGCTAATTTTATGATAAAAAATCAATAAAATAGGAAAATAAAAGATGAGGGGGTACGCTGAAATCTTTAGAGGTTTCTTTATGTTGTTTAAAAGAAGAACGGAAAGAGGGTCTACCATGAAATAATATGAAGAATTAGGGTTCTGTACAAAATTTTCCTCTTTTTTTCCAAATTTGTATGAGGTTACGACATTGAGAGGCATTGTTTAACATTTAAGATGGGGTGCAGTTTGTATAGAACCTAGTCTCTAAACAATCAAACTAGAGCCTACCTTCAAATACTGTCGAGAAACATGGTTTCGATATTGGAAATATTTGTGATAGCTTTAAAATATATGTTTATCTTTAGTTTTAAAGTTTAAAGCTTAAAAAATAATGTAGATCAACAAATTTATGAAAACTCGAAAATCTTGAAAATTGATGGTCTAAAAATGCGTTGCAAAATATACTATTTTCAAAACTTGAAATCCATTTTTTTCTCATGTGCATGCATCTTGATGTCGAGATGATCAATTTGAAGGTATTTGAGCATCAAAACAACTTCATCTAGTGAGATTTTTGACGTAGGTTTTAATTTTATTGTTTCGAGCCTCGGTTCTATATAAACTTTCCCTTTAAGATAAGACAAAATATTATTTATTGCTCGGTCGGGTATATCCTCCTCAAGTAAAAACCCTATTTGGGTATATTTATGGGGCACCAAAATTTGAGTATGTGACTTCTTTCAACTTAGTTAGTAAGAATGGTTTGGGGCCTTGGTGGTAGTATTGTCGAGCCCCATGATGAGGTCTTTGATTCTTTTTTTACCAAACGGTAGGGCCCAAATCCCCTTTGACTTATCACTTTTTTTACCTTTTTTTCTTTCTTTCAACTTAGGGACTAACTTTAAAAATAAATCCCCTTTGACTTATCACTTTTTTTACCTTTTTTTCTTTCTTTCAACTTAGGGACTAACTTTAAAAATAAAGGATAAAAATAAAAAAAAAAAAGGAAAATTATAGGCATTACATATGTTTCTAAAAAACTTACTGTATGAACATGAAATAGAGACTATCCCAATTTTAGACGATCATTGTAAGTGTTTAGAGGTTCAAAATCGTTTTTATTTTATTTTTTAAAATTTTCGTCAAGCGATTCTAGTGTGCATTCAAAAAACTTTAGATCCAAAGGATACTCCTAAACAAGTATTGTACTTAGAGAGAGTATGTACCAGTGTGCTCCTATTGTAGCATAGTATACACACTACAAAGATATGGAAAAAGTTTATATAAGAAATCAATCTTATACTATAGAAGTGACGCGCACATAAAAATTTTTAAGTAAAAGAGTTGTTTTGATGATGAAAAACTCTCTAATTAATCATCTCAACCTTGATATGTATGGATTAAAAATAACACATATTATAGCACATTATCTAGAAAGTCGATTGTTGCAGCTGTCTTTGTACATAGGAAAGCAAGTGATGAGCATATCTTCATAGTCTTGTCAAAGGCCTCGTTATTGAGGGCTTTTTGCTCTTACGAAGCATTCTAAAATGAGTTTGATGTGTAGCCTATGCGGAAGATCAAACTTGGGGCTTGCTCGTTGCCTTCACTGGCTATGCTAGAACAAGCTACCATTAGCTTTGCTCGTTGCCTACATAACGAGTTTAGTCATCGGGAAGTTTTTTTATAAGAAGAAACTATTGTTTGATAGCTTGGTAGGTGGGTAAGGAAGGTTTGAAAAAAGAAACTATTGTTTGATAGCTTGTTAGTAGGAAAGAAGAATATATTCCCGAGTATACGGAATAGAGAGGGGGAGGGAATAAGAGGAATAACTGATGACTTTCAAAGTGTTTATTGATTTGTTCAATCTACACTATTTTTTTAGCCTTAAAATTCATAATTACGATAAAAATTGATTTTCAAACCATCATAAAACTTTTTGAAATTACAATTAATTGCAAGGTTAAAGGTCTACCTTACTTGGAGTACTTAAGGCGGGTGCCTGAAGGTATAAGGCAGTTTACAAATTAGGGCGCTATTTTAAACCCAAATTTTAATGAGCACACCCGTCTATTGCGTACATCAATGAACTGTCTAAGACCGTGAATTTTCAAATGGATGAGGTTACTAAAAACACAGGTGTAAAAGACTAGCCTTGCAAACATAATTTAGTAATTTAATTCACAAAAGAAAAAGCTCAAACTAATAAAGATGCATATATTATTTGGGGAACTACTAACAATGAAAACGAGATATATGTGCATTAAGCCAAACGGCATAAACTCAATACTTGTTGATGCCCTTATTCCAAATAACTTTGCAATAAAGGGTTTTTCTCGACTGAGTTTTTTAATAATAAAATCCATTTTTTTAAATCCTAATATGTTATTTGTATATTCTTTTTAGGTAGTTTGATGGAGATGAGTCTTCTACTCGTGATAAGAATAAGACTCAAGACATCATGTTGAAACTTCCCGCTACCCCAAGTCACAGTTTAATAGTTTGGAAGGAAGCTTACATGTGACACACCTCTCACATCAGGTTGTGTTTTTGTGAGCAGGATAAATACACAAAATATATGTTTTCTTTCAATAAAAAGAACATGTATTTAATTGAAATTCAAAATCTTGGGTTGCAAGCACACAAGCAATGACATTTTAGGGGGTGGTAAATTGGTAATGGGCCAGACTCGGGTTGGGTCCTTCTTTTATATTTAGACGTGCTGAGCCATGAAGGGCCATTACCGCCTTGCCTGGGCCTGGCCTTAGTCATCATGTACCCGGCCCATTGTCACCGTTCTAGTTTATTTATTTTGTTGGCTCAACTAAAAGAATTATTCATCAACAATGATCTAAAAAGTGTAAAAAAAAAATAGGGTTCCTACCCGGTCTTTGAAAGCCGGAATCAGTTGAATGATTCCAATAAGAAAAGTGTAATTCGGGGCAATGCAGATACGAAATAAATTTTAAGAAAAATAGATAACCAAGACAAATGGGGTGATTTAGGGGCTCCTCAAACGATAGTTTCTGACCCCTTGATCCAGATCTAGCATGGGAGATCCCATGTCAGATTTGCGATTTTCGGACACTTCACAGGTCTAGATGTATGCTATCACAAGCCTCTTTCAGGTGCAACGAAATCCACAAACATACCGAACTTCTTGCCCTACAAGCATATGCATTATGTGCTAGTGTTTTTCTTTTAAAAGAGGGAAAAATTTACATATGCTCCATAGGGCGGAACGCCAGGGAAGTATTTTGTGAATAATCTTCATTCATCTTAGATAATAATTAAAAACAAGAATAATATATATAAATTCTCACCATTAAAATTTAAAAAAACAAAAAATCCCATCCTAACAGGGTTCATGGTCCACTCATATAGAAACAAGAAATATATATATAAATTATCACCCTTAAAATTCAAAAAATCCCATCCCAACAGTGTGCACGGTCCACTCATATAGAAACAAGAAATATATATATAAATTATCACCCTTAAAATTCAAAAATCCCATCCCAACGGTGTGCACGGTCCACTCATACAGAAGAAATTGTTGAGAATTTCAAAAATGGAGAAAAAAGCCGACCACAGTGGGAGTCGAACCCACGGCCTTTTGATCCGAAGTCAAACGCGCTAATCCACTGCGCTATGCGGTCATTCGCTGTTAGGGGATCACAATAATAATAATAAAACTTAAAACTTCTTCCGCACCCCACTTCTTATCCGTATTTCTCCAACGGGACTAAAAACTGGGAATATTTACATTCATTCTGTTCCTCAACTAAAATCCTACATAGGGTTATTTTTAGGACTCAAACTTTGGTGATTTAACGTGCTCAATCCAGTAGCCCACCTAAAAAAAACTATGTAATATTTCTATATCTATTCCGAAAAAGTAGGAATCAAATTTAACTTTAATTGGCTAGCAGTTGAAGTTTGCAACCCTATATATTTTGTTCGATTCTAATAACTCACTTATACCTTCCCCTAGAAAAAAAAAACCAAAAAAGTAAGTTCTTGAATTCAAGTCTAGGAGTTAAAGTGCTCAAAATCCATTTTGTTTTCTAGTCAGTTATTTGAAAATTTATTGATTGTATTGTTAAAGTGGAACCCAAATTTCGTATCAATAAAATCCATCTTAGTAGGCCTTTTGCCTCAAAGAATAAGTGTTAAACCCACTGCGGTCTTTCGCCTCAAAGACTAAGTATCAAACCTACTCTCTGAGCATGCTTATACAGTGGGATACGATTGGTGATAGAGTTTAAATGGGAGTGGAAATTTCTTATTCAATCTATAAATAAATATTGTAAGGAAAAAGTTTATAAAATGTATCAACCTTATACTGTAAAAGTAAAAAGAACCTCAAGAATCCACCCAAATATAATGCTTCGATATTGAAAAACACTGCAACAGATCATCTTGACCTCCAGATATATGTATATGAAAAAAATACAAGTCCTAAAAACAATACATGTTGTAACATATTATCTAGAGCATTCATTTTCAAAAAATTAATTGTTTATAGATATGCTCAATTTACACCAATTTTACCTACAACCTTTCTTATCTGATCCCAGCTTACTTACTCCTTTATTTAGATTGCTATTGCGCCTCTCATCTTGTTGTCATACCCTCGAGAGCATAGTCGGTTGATTCGGTTTCTTTCTTGGTTTGAAATGGTCTTTCATTTCTTGTGAGGCCTTATGCTTAACAATGACTAATAAGGGCTCTCAAGAGCCATTGTTCCAAGATTTGGCGCCAAGAGGTTTTGGTCCACGTCCACCAATAGATGACCCTTGTTGATACAGCGGGGTGTGATACAACATCTCAGCTCATAATTCAGAACCATAGTGAGAACTCATAGCTCATGCCTTGAGAGCTCGTTCATAGCTATGCTCAATCTACACCAATTTTGGATATTTAAATTTCATAAAGATGTAAATAGATTTTTAGGCCATTGTAAGAGTCCGCTTTTAGCAAGACATAGTGGTGCACCTTAAGTCGATTATTGAATGTTGCACCTTACACAAATCACACCCTCGTTGTGATCTCCTCTATATGACAAGAGAAAGTTTTACGGCTTCTTTTCTTTCTATTTTAAAGTGTTATTAATCTTTTTCAAATAGAGGGTGGACCATATCAAGGGGCACTAATTTGGCTATCATGGGCATTATCAAAGGTAGTCATTCGATCTTGTTTTATTGTAGGGACCCGATTTTGTTCTTAGTTAAATGCACCAAGGGCCAATTTGATGTTAGTTTTACGCGCCTCCTACATGTACTGTTCAATGTAATTGTGTATTGTAGATTCCAAGTGAAAATCGACACAGCGATCACATGGTAAACGATATAGGCCATCACACACTTAGCACATGTTGGGTGCGTATGGCCATTAAAAGTTGTTTGTAAAATGAAATTATATAGTGGAACATGAATTCAGTGGGAGTGTGGTCCCTTGTGGACCATACTAAACAAACGATGTTTGTTGATATTAGATTGTGCTTGATGAGCTAGGTCGGTCTGGTTGGGTAAAACCCATGTTACCTGGGCTATGAGAATCGTATCGATGAGGGTAATATGGGTTATCCCTTGATGATGTCGGAGTATGGTCAGATGAGTGAGCCAAGAGACTGTGTGACCCTTGTATGTGATGGCCTTCAGAAACGGGGCCAAAGCCTCATCATTTGTACCATCACATGACATGCACATTTGATAGCCATTTTTGAAAAGCATAACACCTTTAAAGGTGAAGCGTATGCATGTGCAAGAGATAACCCTTGTGCACCATCGAGCTATAGATTACATCATGTCAGGATGACCTTGGGTTTCATCTCCAGGGGACCTAAAATCCATATACTGAGACTACGACCCATTTCCCATTGGTTAGTTTTTGGTGACCCACTAATGATTCCTTATATGGACTGTGGGTCATAGGAAACGCATGTGTGGTTCGTAGTTCGCGGTTGGACATGGAGTGTCCTAGTGGATATTTACTCCTAGACCATATGGATGTTTTTTCCATCAAATTTTATAATATTTTTTATTTAAATAATATATTATTTTAAGATTTGTTATTTGAATTTTTTTTTAATATCTGGATATTTTATTTATCAAATTTTGATTTATAAAAATTGTGATATTGATTTTATAATGATTTAAATATTCAAATAATGATTTTATGTTTTTCTAAAAATATAAAATAATATAATTGCATGGGAGGTCCAATAGATCTTTTGAGCTCACCATTGCATATTGGGTGGGGCCCATTATGTGTCCAAATAAGTAGCACGCCCCACCTAAAGAAATGTTCTATTTTGTGGAGATCAAGCTTTAGGCTTGAGAGATAAGTTTGTGTTGTTTTAAGTAAGCTTGAGCCTTGAGGAAATTTTGAATTATATTTTTTAGTATATATGCGAAGGCTTATGCATAAAATGAGAAATGATAATATTATGATATATTAATTTTTTATTTAAATTAATTGATAGGAAAATGGTTTAGAAAGTGAGGGATAATGGTCTAGCACTTTCTATAAAATATTGATGGCTCACCTATGGAATGGAGAGCTCATATCTCTCACCCCACAAGTTACCCAAGGTCAATGGTATATATTCATTATCATATGGGTGGCAAGCCAAGGAAAATCTTAACAAACCCTAATCTTGTTCAAATATTATAAGCAATGATTGTACCCTACCCAAATCTTTATGCTTTATCTTTCTATCTCTCTTTCATAACCTACCAAAAGGGGCACGCCTCACTTAAAATCTCTCTCTCTCTCCTTAGAAATTTTCGCTCTCTTGAAAGGCCCTAGGGGGCATGCCCCACTCTCTTTCATCCATAGTTCTCTTGTGGTGTCTCTCTTATGATCTCTCATCTTTCTTTGGGGTTTAGACTATAGGGTTGTGGTAGAAAAGAGAAGCATCTCTCTCTCAAACTAGGTTGCTAAGGGGATTCATCTAATGTTTGAGCTTGTGATGAAAGTGGTTAATGTTTGTGTGGCTTGTCCAAACTTGTTTTTTTGGTTGAGATCAAATGTTGACCATTACATCCCACGCTATCAGAACGTGGTGATTATGTGTGGGTTGTAAGAAGCTCGACTGAGGTAATTTCCAACACCCTCTTTTGTTTTTTTCATATTTATTTATTATATCTTTTATTCATAAGCATATGTTGTATCTTTTCTTTGTTAATGAAAAATGTGATTTTGAGTAGCTTCAAGTTCTTGAGATCTGCTTGTATTATTTTATTTATGGTTGTTATATTGAAAAAAGACTTCTTATGAGTGATCTAGATTGTGAAGAAAAGAAAAGAATTGCAAAAGAAAGAAAAAAATTATTATATACTCCAGCTAGATCACACATGTCATTCTTTCAGCACCTTCACTTTGTTGTGTAATTAGTGTTTGAAAAATTGAACTAGCCGTGGAAACCAAAACCAGTTAGGATTGGGTTCGAGTAACCGGTGAACCGGCTGGTTCAACCGGTCTAACTGAGCAGGTCCCAATCGGTCTACAAAGTGTTAAAAAAAATTAAAAAATATAAAACACATCCAACAAATTATGAAAAGTATATTTACAGCATGATTAAACAAACTAGATCTAGATGAAGTTGAAAAATAGTGAAAAGTATTCATGGCCAAAATACTTTCCAATCTTTGCCAAAATGATAAAAAATATTCAAACACGTTGCAAACAAATCTCTTGTGTTTTGAGATTTCATAATATTTTTTAAATATATATTTCAAAATATGCGGCCGAACCACCTAAACTGGATGGGCCGGTGCCCAATTCTGGTTTGACCAGTTGGTTCCAAGTTGGACCGGCTGAGTTTGCGAAGACTGTGCACAATAAGCAGTTTATGCTGTGCACAATCAGCAGTTTATGGTAGGTGATGGGGTAGTTTGCTTTCCACAATTTTCAGCACAGTGGTGATGATCCTCGGTATGAAAACAATGGAGATTCAAGTGAGATTACGGTTCATCTCCATCTTCTGTCCAAGAGAGTAGACGGTTGATGACGTGTTTACATTATTTGTACATGATCAATTTCCTATAGTTATCCTCTAGGAGAAAAGCGGATGAAGCATGCATACCTTCTTCTTTTTCATGTGGTGGTTAGGGTGTGGGGATATTACTATCATGACCCAGCCACTTTTCCGATCAGTGGGGGTCGTGTTACTGTCAATGGAAACCGCATCGTAGTGACTAGGGTATAGGGGTGCTACGACAACGACTCCAATCTCTTTTTTGGGATTTCAACTATACTTTTCATATTTTTTAACCTTGGATTTGATTAGGGGTGGGATTTGATTACTAAGACCTGGTATATATTAGTATAAAATTATAAATACAATGGGCAATGATTTCATGCAACCGTAGTATAATAATATGATGTAACAACCTTAAAAAGCTATCTTATGACTATTTGTTTGATCCAAAATTTGAAATATACATTCTTTTCATTCTAATGAACAATCACAAACAATGAAAAAATTGAAAATACAATATAAAAAGTAATTTTTTAGCCCAATTAACATATGCCATTCATTTTTTGTGAGATGCTTAGATCTAGGTCTTAGTTTCATTTCCAAATTTTTTGGATAGCTTTATTATCACTAGATGAATTATCTTAAAAAATAAAAAAAGATTTTGAGTTTATAAAGGATAAGATCTTGAAATTCACAAAATGAATGGTCTAGATTCGTTTTTGAAAGGGACTCATTTTGACCATATCTAGGGTTCAAAATGAACTTTTTTTTTGGGGGATTGATTATTGAGATGGAGAGAGTGTGTGTGCAAAATTTGGGGTCATACAAATACCACAAACATGGTTTTCTAGAAGTGTTATTGCATTAATTTGGGGTCATATAAATACCACAAACATGGTTTTCTAGAAGTGACGTTGCATTTTATTATGATACGACTTGCATTGGATCATTGCTCAAATACATATTACTAATATAAAGGGAAAAATTTATCTAGAGCCTAGGCTCTAAACTATCAAATTAGAGCCTACATCAAAAATTTCACTAGAAGAGGATGTTTTGATGCCCAAATACCCTCAAATTGATTATCTCAACATCAAGATGAATGGACTTGAGAAAAAAAAAGTATTTCAAGTTTTGGAAATAGTGCATCTTGTAACGCATTTTGGACCGTCAATTTTTAAGTTATTCAAGTTTTCATAGATCTACTCGATCTACACTATTTTTGGAGGCCTTAAATTTTATAATTAAAGATGAAAATATATTTTAATACCAATAAAAAATTTCCAGTATTGAAATCATATTTCTCGACACTATTTGAAGGTGGGCTCTGATTTGATTGTCTAGAGCCTCGGCTCTATACAAATGACACCCTAATATAAAATACAAACTAAACTAATTTTTTATTTTTTCTAGCCGACAAGGGTCTGGTCAAACTCATAACTAGTCAGGTAAGGTCCTGGTCTATCCCACCCTCGGATTTGATTTTCCATTAAATGCACTGTCAAGAGTTTGAGGAAGAATTGATTTTTTTTTTGGATTTTTTCTGTAATAGAAGTGATCTCGTGGGTGACTGAAGATGGTCTGAAAATTTCTTGACAGAGAAAATCTCCAACTATGTTTATTGGGGCTCGACCATTTGGTGATGGTGGTTGGCCGTGCCAATCCCTTTATAAAATGCTTTCCTAAATCATGTTTCTCCCCATGTAAATAGCAATGTAAAGAGCAAAACGAGGGTGGATAAAAAAAAGTGAGAAGGAAGAAAAAAAAGGAAGACTCAGTACCATCAAAAGTCCTACCTTATTATCCACAAACACTCTTCTGACAATATTTACCAAAAAGACAAAAAGAAAAAAACCAATAAAAAAAAAATCTATTTTCGTAGTTTCATGACAAAAGTACCAATGGAAAAAAGATAGGCAACAAGAGAAAATGCAAAAGAAATATTGTACAACTTCAAGGTGCAATGAGCACCAACTATGCTATGTTCTTGTCAATGTATGTCTACTGATATGAACATGATATTAATGATCAGAACATATTAAGCCATGTTCTTGAAACCCAAATTGAGTCCTGATTCATTTACATATTGAAACTAAAATAACCCGAGGCGGCTTTCCTGGCCTCCGAGCATGTTGAACACTCAGATTGTCTACCACCAAGACGTCGCCCTTTTGCCACTGTAGATCTACACTGTTCACGTCCAAGATTTTACGATAGATTTCCAGGGCTCCGACAGGGAGTGGAGTCCCATCACCAAAATGCACATCAATGTCCTCGGGGTTGTTGGTGTAGCCTAGAATTGGGTAGAACCAAGCCCTCTTTCCTTCATAGGTTCTTATAGGGTTCAAGGGGCCATAAACAAACTCTGCAGTCCCATCATCTAGGAATTCTAGGGAGCTACATCCAACCTTGAGCTGAGCCCTGGGGCAAAACAAGAATATTGAAGTTTATTGGATCTTTTGGGTATCAATTTTTGGATCTCATTAAAAGTTGAAAAAAATGATATATCCATAATGTTTTAAATTTCCAACTGGAATTACAAGTGTTAGAAATATCAATCTCAACTTTCGTCATTCAGAACTTCAGACATAGTATGTACATATACCTTTTAGTGTCAAACACGAGTGTTGTGCGCTTGTATATTGACATGCTTAAAAAATAATATGTCCCATATTATGTAGCTTTTGGCTAGGGCTCCATGAAACACATTTTTTCAATCTCTTAGAAAACATAGTTGATTTTGCCATGATATAAACTGGTTTGGTAATTCTTTCCATCTTAAAGTGAGAGTTGTAAGAGTTCTTTTCAATTGAAAAGGGGAGGTCAATGGAGCTTGGTTCCCTTACCTTCTTCTTGCTTCAACTTTGTCTTCAGTCTGCAACAACCATTGCCATGTCTTGCTTACAACTTTCTCAGAGGAGTTCTCTTTTGCAGTTTTTAGCCGCAAAACAGCCCCGACATTCTCCAATTTGCTGACAAACTCCGGCATGGCTTCCTCCATTTTCTCAACAACAACATGACTCAGAACTATCGAGGTCTCCCCGCCTTCAGGTGGTGGCTCAGAGCAGAAGAAGAAGATCTTGGAGGGGAAGTCTTTCATCTGTAGGTGAAGGGATGCAACAAATTTCCAATATTTAATATCATAATATTTTACACATTTTAATTTCTTTGTAATTCTTGGAACTGTGCTTAACACAAATACTGTCTCCAAGAAAAGCAAGTTCAAAGATTTAATTAACGGATATATATATTAGTCATGATTTCACTAGGAATGGTGACCTGGTGGGCTATCTTTTCATGGCAAAAAGGTGAGTGCTCCAATGCCCACAACAGATGTACTAATGTTTTTATGATCAAACCGGCCACTAAACTGATAAGGGGTCTCATCTAATTAAATTGGGGTCTCATCTAATTAAATTGGTTCAACTTTCAGACGAATTGGAAGGGCTGGATTTTCAAAAAATAAATAAAAGCAAAGAATAGTAGACTTTAAAAACATAAAATATATTCCAAAAGTTCACAAGGTCTCCACAAACTTATCCTCAAAACAATGAATAAATTTTAATACACATTTATATTAAATTAAAAGTTAAAAAAAATAGAATATATTTCAAAAGTTCACAAGTTCTCCACAAACTTATCCTCAAAACAATGAATAAATTTTAATACGCATTTATATTAAATTAAAAAAAATACCATCAGGAGCGTTTGAACCTTGCTCATAATCTACTCATCCCATGAGTTCTACAACTACTCCATTAAGTTGCTTGGAGACATATAATGGAAAATTATATTTTGCACTAAAATGTAAAATTTTGTTAGTAAACAAAGTAAATGTACGGACAAGTCTTGGCTGTGTTGGTTTTTCTACCAACAAACCAGACAATTAAGACAGTTATGGGCATACAAGGTCTAGGCCTCTGGATGCCCACTAATGTATAACGTTACAAATTGCTTGGGTATTTTTTATTCTTTATTTTTGAAGTAGTTCAACAATGACCACCATATATGCTTGTATGCTTCTCTATTTTGTTGGGGGGATTTTGAAAGGACTGAGCAGTTGAGTAGATGCACCATTGTCAAGCATAAATCATAACTGAAAGCAAAGCCTGTATTTATATTGTGAAAGGGATTCAGTTCAGCAGCTATTTACATTTTCCGAATAACTGGTGTTCGTGAATAGATGAAGAGAACATATTGTGAAATACTTCCTAAACTAGTGTGTTATGAACAGAGAATTAGTCATGTTTAGTGGTCCAACCAAACAGACTTAAAATTCACTCCTGGAAAATTTGATGTTTGAAAGATTACTGAATGATTATTCCACTGAAATTTTTGGAACTGAAAGGGATGAAATGTGGTAGGGATACACATAAAAATGGAACTTTGATACTGTTTCAAAACAGAGCTAATAGCGCTATCTAAAGATCACATTTGTCTCTCAACAGAGATGAAACTCAAATTTAAAAAGGATTATCAGCAATGTCAATGGATGAATGAAATAGAGAGAACAAAAATTCCACACTTGTTTTTTCCATAAGGACAAGGTATACTATTTTTAGGATTTGAAATTCTTTTTTTTCTTCTTCTATCGAGTTCGATAAAAATGATGCACCATTTTTAAGACTTGAAATTATTTTTCTTCTTCTTCCGTATCCGCACATATCGAGTTCGAGAAGATCAATTGGAGGGTATTTTAGCATCAGAACAACTTTTTTTATAGAAATTTGAAGTGTGCCTTACCAATATAAGGTTGACAACTTATCTATCAACAAAAGCACCTCATTAATACTTCAAAAATATGTTATTTATAGTACTCTCTCTATCGCCACAGGCAGCAAAATAAAAAATAACCAGTGTTGTCAAATTCGATTCGCTTCAGCCGAAGAGGCCGAAGCCTTCAGATTTTTGGCTTAGATCGAAGCGAAGCAAAGCAAAACAAAGCCTGGTGCTACTTTGGTCATATTCGAGTATGCTTCGGGCCGATTCGGCCAGAACTTCAACCTCTTTCGCTGAAGCAAATAAATCTCTATCTAAAAGTATTTTTTATTTTTTTTAAAATTTTTATTTTTAACTTTTATATGTAAATATTTAATTTTTTTATTAAATTAAAAAAAGTCCAAAATCTTTCCCTAATCGGCCATATTAATTCATTTTTCTCACCATGAAGAAGACTCCGAAGCGAATCCAACAACATTGAAAATAACCAGGTGGCAACGAAGAGGATCACCTCTAGTAAAAAATATGGTGAGAGAGAGAATCGGGGTTGGGTCAAGACAGTAGAGGCTGGGTTTTCATAGTACGAAGTCTCAAGTTCCATTTCTAGATAACCTTGTCAAGAGAGAGAGAGAGAGAGAGAGAGAGAGAGTATACCAAGGCCATCTCATGGTGGAAATTGATGAGCTGGTTAAGAGGAGCCTCATTGGCAGTGTAGACTCGATCTGCAACCTTCACACGTGTGGTGGCACCCATGTAATCCATATTCTCCCATCCAAAGGCCTCCACCACACTCCTAAACTCCTCAGGGGACCACATTTCGAACCCTCGAAAGAGGATGGCACCATGACTCCTCACTTGTTCCCTTAACCATTCACCATTTGCCTTGATGGCCTCCACCAAATGTGTTGCTCCCTTTTCACACGTGTGTGAGGGGTGGAGAGTCCTAGGGAAGACCAGGTTCCCAAAACCCTTCCCTTCTTTGATCTTCTCTTCAACAAATCCCATCTTTGAAATGTTTATGATCGAATGGAGGGAGATGACTTTTTTATACAGGGGGAATGAGTGTTTGATTACACTTGTGGCAACGGGTCGGGTCAGGACCTGACTTAAAAATTAAAATATTTATGTATTTAATTATATTCAAATATATTTCATATATTGGGACCCGAAAAATATTACCCATACTCGTACAAAGACCTAGACCTAACCTACTGGATGCATACCTAGATCGGGTCTACCCCTTGGGTCCTAGGTCAGTATGGGTCCATTGCCACCCCTAGTTGGACTATGGACAAATACATTATTTTTTATCATTTAAAAAAAAAAGATTCTGCACTTGGTTCGTTTGTCGTTTTCGTTTGATTTGCTTTAAATTTCATTCTCACATTATAACAACACCAAGAAGATAATAACAAACACCACCCAAGAAGATAATAACAAGAATAGTATTATCATATTTTTTGGGTATTTAAACAATATTATCATCAACATCATCATCTGGGTAGTAAGAATAATATATTGTTACGCTGGGTTCTCCCTCAAGCCATGATGCATTGGACAAGTCAGTAACCTCCAAATCTTGCTAAAAATGCATTTCATGAGTGTGAGAATATCCCTATCTTTTTAAAATGATAACGTGTCTTTATGATTAGTAAAAACATTTAATTGTATTGGACAGTGTACATATTCATCTCAATTTTTTTAGATAATTGTATTATCTAGTAGAAAGGCGTTAAAAGAAAATAAAAAAAAGGTTTTAATGCTAAAAGTGATAAGTTTTTGAATGAAACTTTCAAACGATTTATTTTACTTTTTTTTGGGAGAAACAATAATTCCACATCCATCTTTAAGATGGATGTTTGATGCGGGGATGTATATATAATTATCGGAAAATTACATAAAATTCTAAAAAATGGACTTTCTAAACAATTTACCCAACCTATTTTTTCTTAGTAACTTTTTTCCCAAAACCATGTTTCCTAACAAATACCCCTAACTCAAAAAAAGAAGAAAGAGAAACTAAAATACCCCTCGTTTGGAAAAAAAAAAAAAAATGAGACTAAATGGCGGTCCGAAGTTCCTGCACTTAAGTCTTGGCGGTCCAGTGGTTGGAAATGGCAGTCCGGCTTTTGGAGGAGGTAGTTCCAGTGTTTTACAAGTGCGATCCGGCATTTGTTTGTGTCTGGAATAGGCAGCCTGGGAGTGTACAATTTCGGTTCGGCAGAATGGATGGGTTGAACAATATACAACTGCTCTCCGACGTTTCCTTTTATCTGGATCGGAAAATGATTTGTTATGTATAAGAAGGGTATTTTTGTCAAAAACAAAGAATTTTTTGTATTGGGGATATCTGCTATAAAAGTTGACTTTTGATAAAAATATGAAAAAAAAAAAGGTAAAACTATGAAAAAAAAAAAAAAAAAAAAGAAAAACAAGGTGGGGTAAAGCGTAGAAAGTCTACTTTTGAGAGTTTTATACAATTTTTCCTATAATTATGCATCCCACGCATGAACTACTTTTCTATATCCGATTGGTTGAGCATCGGTTCTCTTTACTCCCAATTTGCAACATCTTTCGTATTGAGTTTTATGTTATAATCCTCATTTCCTCAGCCAATGTACGAAAGCACGACTCGGGGCCAGAACTTGGCCCTGGGCTGGGTAACTCTGGTTGAGTCCAAGTGACTTAGCTTGAGTTGGGCTGGATCCTAGCCATGGCAAAAAGTGTTATAAAAATAAAAAATACAAAAAAAACCCAAAAAAAAATGTTTAGAGTAAAATTAAACGAAACAAATCTAAATGAGGTTAAAAAAAGTATTGAAAAATGGAAATGTAAAAATTCAGTATCCATGGCTAAAACACTTCCCCATCTTCGTCAAATTGATAAAAAACATGAAAAAACATTACAAATAAATATTTTAATTTTTAGATTTTTTTAATTTAATTTTTTTAAAGATCCCAAGCTTGACCACCAACCATGGGATACTTGGGCTTTCATTATCTTGTTTCTTTACTTAGTAAATTATAATTATGTGCTTTCATTATCTTGTTTCTTTACTTAGTAAATTTTAGAAGAAAGAGAAGTAATCATCATGTTTAATTGCATTTTAAGACAAAAACCATTATTTTCTCCTCTATGTGACAAGAAACACTAGAAAATATCAACTATTTTTTACTCCATTTTCTTATGTAAACAAAATATTAATAACAATATAAAATGGTGGATCAAGCTTTTTCCATTTAAATTGGGGTGAACAATGAATTCCGGAGAATCGTCGATATTTTTGAGAATCGGGCGATTCCTCATACATACAGCAGTTCCGAACAGTAAGTAAGGT
Organism: Amborella trichopoda; assembly: GCF_054954075.1. Lineage (NCBI taxonomy): Eukaryota > Viridiplantae > Streptophyta > Magnoliopsida > Amborellales > Amborellaceae > Amborella > Amborella trichopoda. The sequence goes on along the minus strand of NC_142346.1, from coordinate 44,356,010 downwards.
CGATACAAGATTTTGTAGTGGAATCAGACCGGTCACTACTGATCCCGATTGAATCGGACGACTCTCATTCGATCCAACCCGACGATTTCTCAAGTACTGGTTATGTGAAACAACAATTGAGATGCAGCATGTTCTTTAGTAAGCTTGACATCAAAGGTAAACGTGTTGCTAAGTCGAGCCCTAGAGAGAGAGAGAGAGAGAGAGAGAGAGAGAGAGAGAGAATTCTATTGCTTTTGGTGTCCCTTGGGAGGAGTTGAAGAGGGATTGAAAATTGTTCTTGCTTTGTTGGTTTGGAACATCATTTGGTCCCACATCGAAAGAAAAAGATAAGTTAATGCTTAGAGGTCTGTATAAAAAGAAGGGGAGGTGAAGCTCAAAAGCATACTTACCTGGACGGGGTCAATCGGTGATCATGTGGGCCGATGGCCTAGGGTGGCTGCCTTCATTGCACTTAGAGGGTGGGTCCCCCTAGCATCTCCCCAAGTGGGAGAATGCACGTCATAATTTGTGGTAGGGGGGTACGCGTTCGCGCGGCCCCCACCCATCACAAATACTAAATGGTCCTGAACTGCGAAAATCCATTAATGAAATGGGCACTAAATCTAAATGGTCTTATACTGTGGAAATGGTCTTTTACTGTGGAATTCCATTAATGGAAAGGGGTAATTAGATAACGTCCTTTGATATACTGTGGAATTCCATTACTAGAAGGGGTAAGAATGAGATGACGTGTGTAGAAAAGAGGCTATTTAAGAAGAAGTGTAAGTTAGTTAGTTTTAGTGGTAGGAGTTAGTTTTAATGGTAGGAGAAGTGTAAATTAGTTAGTTTTAATGGTAGATGAACTGTATGAAGAGGCTATTTGATAAGGAGAGCCATAAGTTATTTATTTAATTGGGTAGTTATGAATATTTAATTGGGTAGTTATGATAATTTGTCTGTCCATTTGAGCAATAAATTATTTATTTAATTGGGTAGTTATGATTATTTGTCTGTCCATTTGGGTGGTTGTGATTATTTTTGTCGGTCAAATTTCAAATTGGGAGGTGGTGACTCTTGTGTTTCAAGACAAAATTCTAAAAAAAAAAAAAATTCCTTCAAATTTGTAGGCGCCAAGTTAGTAATTGTGACTTCCTTCTAAAAAAAAAAAAAAGGAAAAGTTTACATAGAGCCAATACTCTAAACTAATGGTTTAAAAAACCGATCGATGACCCGGATCGGGCACTTCAAAAATTGATCCGAATCGGCGATTTGGATGGGGTGAATCGGTCAGATTAAAGCTTCAAAAAAATCCGAAAAAATTATTAAAATTCATTATAAATATTTTTAAGGAATTCAATAAAAAAAAAGGGTACTCCATCAAGAATTTTCATTTCTTTGCATGAATATACGAATATTGATATGTTCTTTCCCTGCATGAACTACTATTTACCATTTAATTTATGTCATACAAAAAGATAAACATAGAATTATCATGGAATAAGTATATCAACATACATAGACGATAATAAAACATACAATTAGTAACATATGATCTAAAAATAAAATGACAGACGACGATGTTCTTCTTCTTGATCATGCTGGTGCCATTGATTAAATTCGTTTGATATTTCATTGATTCAATCTAAAAACGAATCATCGAGATATTAGCAAGCATCTGACTCTATTCAAATCCCCGAGTGTTAGTGTTCTGTTGTGTTCTCAATCCAAAATCCCCGAAGCTTGTCCATCCTTCATGCTCACCTACGCTGTCGTGCTCATTCCTACCCTGTTGCTGTTGGGACTCGATATGTGAATAATATGGATTACAAAAAATTCGATCATGGATTATGGATTACAAAAAATTCGATTATGGATTACAAAAAATTCGATCATGGATTACAAAAAATTCGATCATGGATTACAAAAAATTCGATCATGGATTACAAAAAATATTCGATCATGGATTACCAAAAAAAAAAAATTAAAAAAATTTTGTTCTTTACAGAGCCACCTTACATCAGCCATTTTAACTAAAAAATCCACCTCCAAGCGAATGAATTACATCCAATTGAGTACATTTTTTGATAAACAACAATATAATGAATCAAAATCCTAAATTATGAATACATTATCATCAATAAATTAAATCAAATCGATTAAATTGAGCAAAAAAAAAAAAAAACGTAGTTATTCACAGACAACAGTCATTGAATCTAAAAAATGAAGCTCAAATTGAATAAATCAATTCAAATTGAACACAGCTGATTATAAACAAGACTATAATGATTAAAACCCTAGAAATCTAACACATTATTTGTAATATATCGTGAACAAAAACCGAAAGGCGGAAAAAAAAAAAAAAACAGCAGAAATTTTTTTTCACAGACATCACTATGTTCATCTAAAAAATCAGGCTGTAATTGAGCAAATTAAATAAAATTGAATATGTTAAATGATAAAAGACACAATAAAGATTAAAAACCCTACAAATGTAACTCATTATTTTCAAAATATGTAGTGAAATTGATCATATGGCGGAAAAAAAAAAAAAACCCAAAGTTCTTACCTGGTTTCGTGAACCCGAGCCTTCAATCTCCAAATTACACTGTTTTTCTCAACGATTATCACAAATTCGTAACAGAATTGTTTGATGAACAACTTGACGATCAAGATGCCAACAAATTTTCACAGATTCATGCCCTATTTGACATGAAACACAAGGAAAGGCGGAAACCCTCAAAATACAACTTTCATGATCCAAAAACATGAAATTTATCCACCATTTAATCCATGAAAAGGCTGAAAAAAGCTACATAAAGCCTGCATATTCGATCACATGACAAAAAAAACAAGAAAAATGATAAAAAAATGACAAATTTTGTAGAATGCCGTGAAGAACACTGTGCAGCACGTGTTCTTCACGGGACTCACCGATTTCGTACAGTGAATCGGCAAGTCACTGTACAGATTCGCGCGGTTCTCTCTGGAACCGGGCGATTCCGTGTAATTTGCCCAAATCGGCACGTTCAGTACCGATTCCCGAGTCGAATCGGGCGAGTCCGGTTCGACTCGACATTTTTTAAATCACTGCTCTAAACAATTAAATTAGAGCCTACGTCCAAAATTTCACTAGAGGAGGTTGTTTTGATGCCCAAATAATCTCAAATTGATCATCTCGGCATCAAGATGCGTACACATGAGGAAAAAAAGGATTTCAAGTTATGAAAATAGTGTATTTTGTAACGTATTTTTGGACTGCCAATTTTCAAGATTTTTCACGTTTTCATAGATATGTTGATCTACACTTTTTCTGAAGCTTTAAACTTTATAAATAAAGATGAAAATATATTTTAAACCATATTTTCAATATATTTCCAATATTGAAACCATATTTTTCGACACTATTTGAAGTAGCCTCTAAGTTGATTGTTTAGAGCCTAGGCTCTATACAAACCGCACCCTAAAAAACATGTCTCATAATATACAATTTCTAAAAATACAATAATATCCGCCAACAACAAATTCAAACGTGTCTCAAATAAATTGTCTCATAATATACAATCTTTTAAAACAAAATAATTTCCACAAACTCCAAATTTCTTAATTAGTTAAAAATAAAGCAATCTTAGCTCAAATGATCAAATTTGTGTTAAGAAATAAAGTCGTGTTTTTTTAGTATTTTTCAAGAAAAGAAACTTGTTCCATTTTGAGCGTAAATGGAATTTAAGAAGGGGAAAGTATATGAAAAGAAAAATTACGTTGGAAAAATTACGTATGGTATTATGTAATAATCAAATATTTGTGGCTCGCTTTCTTTTTAATATTTCCGAAGGCCCATGTTGCGGTTTTTTTTATTTTAATGTTTTTTGAACTCCAGTTTATTTATTTTTAGTTATTTATTTATTCATTTGTACTCTTGACCTCCAGGGTTGGTCAAATGTTTATTGAGTTTTTTAGTTAAATTTTTTATTCTCTTCAACTCGAGGATTTTAATTTTAATTTTTTTATTCTCTTAGGCCCTAAGGCTGCCTGAGAATTTATAGGTCAGTTCTAGGCTGTCTGATGCGTGAAATATTAAGTTGTTCTGTTTGATTTCACAAAAATCGCACATCCCTTTATGGTCTTCCTCCCATGTTTTGGGGCAGTCCGATGTTCCTTTTCTTCCACTACTTTGGGGGTAGTCAAATGTTTTAAACACTCAGGCGTTTCTTGAACATGATAAAGATAACGTAGGAGGGTTCCATGTTTTGGATTGTGTTTCAAATGGAAAGAAAAATTGTTACGCCCCAAGAATTTACAATACTGATATTCTCGAGATGTGACAGTCAAAACATATATACATCTCTTGATAGGGCAAATTTACAGTGACGAATTCTTACAAAGTAACAAAAAAAAGCTTAGGCGCAACTACAATATCTTTCAAGGTTGATCTTGACGAGTACTCAAAATGAAACCGCAGTTATCCTGAAAAATGTTTACCATAGTTTGATGAGTTTGGCTACTCAGTAAGTGATCATCATAATCCTATAAAATAATCATCGATGAAAGGTATAAACAAACTTTCAAAATGGAGGTCAATTAAAAACAATGCGAGCTCAAGCATTTTCAGAAATACACAATTAAACATAATCCAAATGGTTGAAATGCATATAACATTTTAACGGCAGTGCATAATTCAAAAGATTCAACAAAATTACCCTATTGGCGTTTCAAGTAGGTCACCTATATACCCCATCAGCATCCTGATGGGTTCACTTAATCCCTATCGGTGTCCCAGATAGGTCCACTTAATCCCTGCAGGTCCACTTATACCTCACCGGCGTACCTGATGAGTCCACTTAATCCCTACCGACGTCCCGAATAGGTCCACTTATACCTCATCGGCGAACCGGGTGAGTCCACTTGCATACTTAAAGTACTTCTAAATCTCTTTAAACATTCGAAAGCAGCAATATCGTGCACTCAATATATCACTGAAATCATTAATATGAATTTCACTGAAACCATTAATAACAGTCACTTTAAATAACATTTCAAAAATAACCAATCAAATATTTTGGGCTCAAATTTAGAAAGGTAGCAGTTCGTAGAGACATTCTAGCATAATTGCCAATCTAATATGTATAGAAATTCAAGAATACAGAATTATCACAATTTATGGGATGTTAATTTGTAAATAAACATTTCACAACAATGCTATAATCAATTGCAAAAATATCAATTTTCAAATAATAAGGCAGTTATTTGCACATGAAATTTACAATGTCTAAATATTAAAACACAGTAGAAAGAAATCTCACAATTTTACTAACACACAAAACTTATAAAATAAATATCCTGGACAGAAATATCACTATTTATTAAAAACATACTATTTTTCAGGAAGATGATCTCACTTACACAAAATATTTGAGAGGGGGCTTCCGATAAAAATTCGGCTAGAGAGAGGATTTCACTGTGTTTCGACCAGAGAGAAAGATCTCAAAAATTTTCTAGGGTAGGAGTCCTCACCACTTCGAATTCAAATTCTAATAACATATTATTTTATTCTTTCATTACGTTACAGGTGTGAGCGTTAACTTACACTTTAAACACTTAAAGCCCACGTCCTTTAGTGGACGTGGCAAGAGCAACGAAGCAAAAAAGCTTTTAAAAGTAGCGATGGTCCCTAAGGACCATCATGTTCAAACGAATCATCATGTATTAAAAGTTTCTTTTCTTCTTCTTCTTCTTCTTCTTCTTTTTTTTTTTTTTTTTTTTTTATTTTTTTTTATTTTTAAATTTCAGGATTATTACAAAAACAATGAATCAATCCAATATTTGAAACAATGGACTGCACTATAGGGGAGGATCAATAAGGGGTGGTCTGATATTAGGATATCGAGCAATCAATCTTTAGGTTATCTGATGTTTCAAACATTGGATTGATAAAAAACCAACCTTTGATAGCAGCCCCAAAGCTCGAGAAATTTTTTTTTTTAAAAAACTTGATCTGATGTTTGCAACATTAAATGACACGAAAAACTTAAAAAAAAACAGCAAAAGAGTAAGGACCTCTAAGTAAAAATTTAGGAAAACTAGATCATGATATAATACTAAATTTTTTTTCCAGTCCATATGTAATTTTTTCAAAATTAATTCATGTCAGGGAACACACTTTCCCACAAGCATCCCCGCACACATCCAAATAAATAAAAAAATACTACTAATATATTTTTAGAAAATTTATTTGCATCCAAATACATAAAGGAAAAATTTATATAAGGATGCAACCTTATAATGTAGAACTACGGATGCGCCTCAAAAATACATCGGAAAATGTAGTTTTAATGTTGAAAAACCTTTTGATTGATCATCTCGGCATCGAGATGTATGATCATAAAAAATAAAAATATTTTAAGTCTCAGAAATAGTGCATTTTTCAACATATTATCTACAATGTCCATTTTCAATATTTTCATATGTTTATAGATCTACTTGATTTTAACCATTTTTTAAATTTATAATTTTATAATTAGATATAAAAATATATTTTGAGATAATCTTAAAAACATTTTATATCAAAATTATATGCCATGATAAAATTTGAAGGTGCACCTTACCTCTATAGGTATATATGCATCCGTATGCAAACTGCACCCATACATAAAAATTATCATTATTTATTTTAAAATATATTTTCTTTTTTATGTTCATGTTTACCACGGTTGAGATTCTCAAAGCATGACTCTTGAATTCAAAATCCATTTCTAAGATGGTTTTAGAAGGAGGACTCGTATAAATAGATGAGTTGGTGGGATCACCGAAACCCTATCCTTTAAGAATGAAGTTACTGTTATCTCAAGAAACAATTACAAGTAGTCTAATGTTTTTTATTGTGTAATCCAAAGTGTAGGTCTTTTTTGTAGTTTGTTTTTAATTATCAAGTTCAAATATGATAAAGCATTTTGTATGGGGTCATACGATTTTTTTTTCGTTGTTTTGAATTACAATGTTTGTGGATGGAGTTTCTATAGGGCATAGGCTTTATGAAACAAAATAAAACCTTGCCTCAAATCCTCACTGGGAAAGTATTTTCGGCATTGGAAATCTTCATGATAGTTCTAAAACTAATTTTTCAATACTGACAGTAAAATTTGAAACTTAAAAAATAGTACGGATCTTGTGGGTCCGTTAATACTTATTTTTAGGGCGAAATGAATGGTCTAGATGATTTGTTGTAATATATACTTTTTTTAGAATTTGAAATCCTAATGTTTTGTACAACCATGATGTTCAGGTTGAGATTATCGATTTAATGGTTTTTCAACACTTAGAGTTATAATTTTTGATGAATTATGAGGTGAGGTTTTACTTATTTTGATAGGGCCGCAGCCCTATCAAACCATTTCCCTTTAATTTATCTTTGTTTCACATATGTTACGGGGAGTAATATTGATTCTCCTCTAAAGTTTAAATATGGGAAAGTGTTATGTAAGTCTATGGAAGTGAGCTTTTAAAGTCGTGGTTTTTCTTAGAATTACGACTTAAAATTTCACAATTTTCATCCAAATCTCACCATGAAATGCAATTCAGCTTACATGCACTTCGGGTGTAACCTGCAAATTAATTATTTTTAATTTTCATAATTCTCATTCAAATCTGAACAAAAACTGCAGTTCTGGTGTAACCTGCAAATTAATCAATTTTCACCTCAAGTATTTTTTTTGGGTAAGTATTTTCGCCTCAACTATGGTAAAGCTTGGAAATGAATCATAAACCCATCAATGATCATGTAGCTAAGGTAAATTCATCTTGTCCACGTTATGAAATCATGAAGCTATGATATGAAAAGCTAATGGACTTCAAGCCCAAAAAGTTGGGGTCCGTCTTGAATGATGTTTTTTTTTTTGGACAATCTAGTTCAAGACATCGTAGATCTGCCAGATCCAAGGACACAGTTTCTATGAGTCCATGTTGAAATGAGTTGTCTCTTAAAAATCTATTTTTGAGATGGATTTTTGGAATTAATTTTTAAGAGCATGTAATCACTAACATGGAGATCATGAATGTGAAAAAATAAATAAATTTCAAAAATTACAAATAACAATTTTATTAAGAAAACATTTAGATCATTAGTTCGAATTGTTTTTAGATGGACCACCTATTTGCATCCATATTTAAGATGAATGCTTTATATTTGGGATTGCATATTGTAGAAATGTGCTCCAACCCTCATGAAGCAATTCTCCTAGATCTATATACTATTTTTGGAACTTCAAATGCTACAGCAGAAAGGGTAATGGATTTGCTGGTTGTCATAAGGCTTTAGTTGCTAGAATTACATTTTTCATGGAGTTTTGAGGAGCAGCTTTATGAAATCTTGTAAAGCTCAGCCGTAGAAAAAACTGCAACCTCTTATATTAATGGATGGTTTCATGGGCCTAATAAGTAGAAATTTCAAAATTTTAGATAAAAGCTTTGGCGGTTTCAATATTCCCAAGGTGGCAATGGATCCGGACTTGATTCGAATAGTGATAATATTTAAATAGTATTTATTTTATTTTAACAATGTTTAAATAAATATAACTATATATTTTAGTTATAATATTTAAATACTATTTGTATATATTTAACATAATATTTAAATATATTGATATATATTTTTAAATTTTTGGGTCAGGTTCAATCAGGTCCGAGTTTGGGCCTAGGTCCGGTCGGGGCCAAGTCCGGGTCCCATAGTTTTTTTTTCAAGTCTGGGTTCAGGTCTGGCCGGACACGGACCGACCTGACATGTTGCCCCCCCTAAATATTTATAGATTAAGTATCATCCTATTGCATATTGTTGGATTGTCAACTTGTATTTTAGAAGATTTTGCTGATTTAATATCTCTATTGTTTGGCTGACAAATTTAGAACTCATAAGCAATTAAGCTTCTTTTAGCTAATTCTCTAGAACTTTGCAAGGCGATTGTATATCAAAATATTACCACACATCAACCAAAATGTTCTCAAATTTTCATAGTCATAGCAGGAGCTACTTATTTGTCTCACACAACGAGAACTGCAAACGATTCTTGGAGAATGATAGGATAAGTGGGATTTAAGGTTGGTATTAGCGAAATTTTCTTTGGTACCTATGTGATTATAAGGTTGGTGAAAAAGACTTTACCCACACAATTATTGTTGCGTTGGTTCTTTCATTCAATATATAATAATAATATAATGATGTAATATGAAATTTTCTATCTTGTTATTTATAATATACACTTTCCTATCTTCTTACATAATCTTCTAAAAAAAAGCAACGCATTTTCCTATCATTTTTTAATTTTTGTTTCTGTTAGTTGCTACGTCCCATCTTCCTTTGATCCAAAAGGGTCGTTGGTCACTCCATGAACGCTCTATGATAATGGTTAGTTGAGAACCCCTCGCTTATGTAATAAGGATCCCTAGATATGGGCTCCCATTCAAAGATTGGGTACATTGTTGCCAGATTATGTATGTAATTAATCTAGGCCGATTTAATAGTCATGTATTTTATATTTGAATTTAAATTTTTTTTATATATATTTAAATCACTGAAAATTTGGAGCATATATTCTTAAAAAATAATTGAATCTAATAAAATATATAAAAAAATTCATCATAAGTAAGTAGACAAAAATACACTTGAAATTTTCAAGGTTATTTTGGTTAATTTAATTTTTACAAAATATTTTTATTAGGAGCAACTTGATGAGAAGAGTGGACGCCCCAAATATTATGTGATTTTAATTTGTATAATAATTATTAAAATTAAAATATGACATACAATTGTGACCATCAGATTGACCCAAATTCAATCTAGGTCAGATGCATCGGTAGCTGTAGAGGTAAGGTGTACCTTCAAATTTTATTATGGTATATAATTTTGATGTAACATGTTCTTAGGATTATCTCAAAATCTATTTTTATATCTAAATATAAAATTTCAAATTTCAAAAATAGTTAAAATCAGGTAGATCTATAAACATATGAAAATCTTGAAAATGGACGGTGCACATAATATGTTGTAAAATGTACTATTTCTGAGACTTAAAATCTTTTTATTTTTCAAGATCATACATTTCGACGTCGAGATGATCGATCACATGGTTTTTCAACATTAAAACTCCCTTTTCCGATTGATTTTTGAAGTGCATCCGTAGTTCTACATTATAAGGTTGCATCCATATATAAACTTTATATATATATATATATATATATATATATATATATATATTTGGAATGCAACCATCTTAAAAAACTATGTTACAAACATTTGTTTGACAAGAATTTTTAAATGTGCACTCTTTTCATTCTAAAGAATAACCACGAAAAAGAAAATTTTGAAAAAACGCCTTAGAATCTAGCCCAATTAATATAAGCCATCTACTTTAGTGATATGGTTAGATATAGGCTTCAGAAGGATTTTTTTATTCCCAAAATTTTTATATAATATTATAGTGTAATCATTATTAGATTAACAATGCTGAAAAAGAAAAAAAGTGATTTTGAATTTGTTAAGACCTAGATCTAGAAATTCACCAAATAGACGGTTGAGATTCATTATTGAAGGGTACTTATTTTGATCATATCTAGGGTGCAAATTAATTTTTTTTTTTTTTTGTAGGATTGTTTATGAGGATGAAGAGAATGTGTGTGCAAAATTTGGGATCATATAAATCCCAAAAACATAGTTATCTAGAGGTGTGGTTGCATTATACTACTTTACAACGGTTGCATGAAATCATTCAACTATTATATAGATATACATAAGAAGAGAGAATTTACTGGAAGCTAAAATGATGAGGGGAAGCTTTCCAGCCCTCCAAGCACGTTGAACAGCAGAGCATAGAATTCACTTGCACAATGAAAGCTAAAATGACGCGAGGAGGCTTTCCAGGCCTCCGATCATGTTGAACAGCAAGGTTGTTAAGTAGCAAGATGTCACCTTGTTTCCATCTTATATTCACATTGATTTCATCCCTAATCTTCTTGTAAGTTTTGAAGGCATCATCAGGAAATGGAGTTCCATCTCCAAAGCTTACTTTCATGTCATCGAGCTTATCACTGTAGCCTGTGATGGTGATGAACCATACCCTCCTCCGCCCTTGAAAAGTTTTTATTGGATTTAAAGGCCCATATACAAATTCAGCACTCCCATTGTCAAAGAATTCAACTGAGTTGCACTTCAGCTTGAGCAGAGCCCTGTATTACAAAATGGAGCGTGAAAATAGGAAGGGTTATGTGTTTCAAAATGCAGAGGCAAACAATAGGAAAAATATCGAAGCTGATGCTTTGGAAGCTAATAGAAAGGGGATTGCAAATGATAAGACCTTTTGCCTTAGTAAGATAAGGTCACCATCAAATTTCGCTGCCAAATGTCATGTATGATACTTTCCAGAGTATCACACAAAAGTCACACCACCAAATTTATCCGTCAAATGCTACATATGATACTTTACAGAGTATCACAAAGTTCAAAAATTTTTCATTTGAACTTTAAGCATGGTCATGATCAATGTCACACCCTAAGCCACAGGATTTCAAATCTAGAAGCCTAAAGTAATTATGACCTCTTTTTATTAGAAGTAATGAATCTTTATTATAGTATTCACAACAAAAGTATATGTCTTACTATTACGGGGAGGCAAATATAGAAGTTGATGTTTGGGCAAAATTAGGGAGGCAAATATGGAAGTTGATGTCTGGGGCAAAGAGGGCTCTGGGCACATAATTTCGGTAGTCCTAGATATCTTAACTTTCTAACTTGCTATGCAAAACCTTCATAGAATTGTACATTTTTTAGATACATTAATTAAAGTAATACAAAATATTTATTTAATAGAGTGAGCTTTTATTATCATTAGATGAACAATGTTAAAAAATAAAAAAATGATTTTGAGTTTATAAAGGCTAAGATCTTGAAATTCACTAAATGAATGGTTTAGATTCGTTTTTGGAAGGGACTCATTTTGACCAGATCTAGGGTTCAAATTGAACTTTTTTTTGGGGGGGGGAAGGGGGGGAGGGGGGATTAATTATTGAGATGAAGAGAGTGTGTGTGCAAAATTTGGGGTCATACAAATACCACAAACATGGTTTTCTAGAAGTGTCGTTGCTTTATATTATGATACAACCGTTGCATTGGATCGTTGCTCACATATATATATATATATATATATATATATATATATATATATATATGAAAACTCTAGAAAAAAATGAATAGATATTTCGCCTACTCTCATCACCATCCAAACTTCATCACACGGTCACAAGTTTTTAGTAATGTTTTGTTTTTCATTTTTTTTTACAAATCTAAATTACTTGAAATATGGAGCATATGTACATCTTAGTTAGGCGCACCTATCAACAATATGCAAAAATAATTCTAAAAATATAAATTTACCAAAATACCCTTAAACATTTATGGGGGTATTTTGGTCAATTTATATTTTACAAATTATTATTATTTTCATATTTTTATTAGGTGCGCCTCACTAAGATGTACACACGTCCCAAATTTCAGATTAGTAAAAAAAAAGGAAAATGAAATACTACCGGACAACTATGATCGTGCAATAAAGTTTGGATGGTGATGAGAGTAGGCGAAATCACCGTTTATTTTCGCCTATAAGCGTTTTTTAATATCCTATATATATATATATATATATATATATATATATATATATATATATATATATATATATATATATATATATATCATGTAACCGTTGTATAGTAATATGATGCAGCAACTTAAAAAAACCATCTTATGGCCATTTGTTTGATCCAAATTTTGAAATATACACTCTTTTCATTCTAATGAACAATCACCAAAAAAAGAAAAAATTGAAAACATAACCTAGAAACTATTCTGAAAAAATTACAAAAAACACCTTAAAATGGACTATTTATGCAACTTACCCCATCCCAATCCTTTCTCTTACTTTTTTTCCCCAAACAACCTGTCCTCGCAAATAACCCCCCAACCCAAAAGTAGCATGAAATAAGACTAAACTACCCTTGTTTGTTTTCACATGGCCTTCTCTCTCCTGTTTTCACACGCGCTCCTACAGTACAAACACACGCTCCGATAGTACAAACATGCGCTCCAACAATACAATACATGCACTCCGGCATTCTTAATGTGCGCTCCAGCAATGCAAGTCTGAGCCGCAGTGCTCCGACAATGCAAGTCAAAGCCGCAACGCTCCGGCATTATGAGAACTCGCTCCGATAGTGCAAAGACACGCTCAGGCATTCCGCTTCGGCAATAAAGTCTCTGAAGCCACAACGCTCCGGTAATGGAGGACTGCGCTCCAATAGTATAAACAAGCGCTCTGACATTCTGAATGTGTGCTCCGACATCGCAGTTCTGAGCCACAACGCTCCAGCATTATGAGAACGTGCTTCGGTAGTGCAAAGACACACTCCGATAGTGAAAATATGTGCTCCGGCAGAAGGATACTTGGGAACCCGCAAATTGATTTGGTTTGTACAAGAAGGGCATTTCCGTCCAAAAAATACCGAATTTTTACCTTGGGAGGATTTTGCGAGGAAATGTTGTTTTAAGGAAAAAAGTGAGAGAAAAGATTGGAGTGCGGTTAAGTTGCATAAATAGTCAATTTTAGGGTATTTTTTGTAATTTTTTCAAATATTTCTTTAGCCCAATTAAAACAGGCCGTTCATTTTGGTGAGATGCTTAGATCTAGATCTTAGAAGGATATTTTTTTATTTCCAATTTTTTTAGATTGCTTTATTATCGTTAGATAAACAATGTTAAAAAAAAAAGAAAAAATTGATTTTGAGTTTATAAAGGCTAATATATTGAAATTCACAAAATGATGGTCTCGATTCGTTTTTTGAGGGGACTCATTTTGACCATATCTAGGGTTCAAATTGAACTTTTTTTTTTGGGGGTTTGATTATTGAGATGAAGAGAGTGTGTGGGGAAAATTTGAAGTCATATAAATACCACAAACATGATTTTTTAAAAATATTATTGTATTATACTATGATACAACCCTTATAGTGGATCATTGCTTTTATATATATATATATATATATATATATATATATGGGGGTAAAGCTAGCCTACGCGACCTCGCGAACAGAGAGAAAATACGCGAAAACACTCGGGTTTTCTAGCGTGCATCTGGGCAGGTTGTGAACCCTAGCCCATCGTTCAAAAACGAATTAAAAAAACAAAGATGGATGTGGTCAACAGCCCATAGGTTTATACTTTCTGTCATATTACAGTACATCAGGACCTCTATTTCTCACAAAACAAAACTGCAATCCATATGCGTCTTTTATTCCCCTCTCTCCTCTTTCTACATTCCTTCCACTGGTTCGCACTTCAGCCCCTTTCCCCCTCTCTCTCTCTCAACCCTGACCGGCCTAGAGCTCTTCTCGCTCTCTCTCTTCGACCTCAAAAATGGGTTATCTAAAACCCCTCGCTCTCTTTCTCTCTCTAACCCTCTGCCCTACTCCTCTCTCCCTCCCTCTCTCGCTCTGTCCTGATATCAATGGATTGGACTAAGATCCAACAAATCCCACCTTCAATAGAGCATAGAAAACGTACATTCGATTGGCCCACAAAACTGGTTGTTCCAGCAAAGAAGCCGGAACCACTACTGTCTTTCTCTCTCCTTTTCCCTAAATCAAAAGTCCCTACATCTTTTTGAAGCTGGTATTATCGAGGCAGAGAAGTAGCTCTTTGCTCAGATTTAATGGAGGAAAAGCCAGGTTCTTTATGCCCATTAAGAAAAGCCACGTTATTGAGGTGGGTATCAAGGACCCATTTCTCAGAAGCAAGCATAGTGCAGACTCTCCACTTCCCCATCTCAGTGGAGACATCTTAAGAGAGAGAGGCTTACTGCTAAGACATGAGATATGCAGTGAGAGAGAGGCGGGGGATTCGTGGGTAGAAAGAGAGAGCAGAGAGAGACGCACTACCCAGAGGAAGAGAGAGAAAGAGAGAGTAGAGATATAGAGAGAATGCGTGGGTTCACGCGTAGAGAGATAAGCACTGCCTTGTCAGGCTATGAGCTTTTTTTATGACTTGAATTTCCTTTCAGAGTTAGAATGAGAAAGAGATACTTCTATAAAAGTTATCCCATGGTCGAAAGGCTTGAGTTTTTATACAGATCGATGTCAAATTTAATAATAATTTGTTGGAATTTTATACATACGGATGAGAGAGGATCCTATAGAATAATTATATATATATATATATCATATCAATTCACGGGCTGATTGTTATAGTATCAGCCAATGACTCAGATTCAATTTGGACAGATATAACTATTAAAATTTCATTTCATATTTAAATTTTTATTTTTTTATATAATTTCAAATCACTTGAAATTTCAAACGTTCATTCTTCTTATCAAGATGCATTTAATAAAAATATAATAAAAAATAATTCTTAAAATATAAATTAACCAAAATACCCCCACAACATTTTGAGGGTATATTTTACGAATTTGTTTTTATATTTTTATTAGATTATTCTATTTTTTCATAATAAACCTTTCAAATTTTAAATGAATTAGATTTGTAGAAAAAAATGAAAATTCAAACACAAAATGAAATCGTGACCGTCAGATCTGTTCAAATTCAATCTGGACCATTGACTGATACTGTAGCTATCACAAAATCTTTATATATATATATATATATATATATATAAAACATGGCTACATGACCGCCTTTGCCCTACAAGGGGGTTTGGAGGAAAGCACAATTTAAAACATAATACTCAAGCAACATGTACTATTCATAGCTCTTGGGAGTCGGATTGGATTCGCATATCCCAGATGGATGGTATGTCATAAAATAGGCAGGAAAATATGATGATTTTTAGCAGTACTGTGGCAGAAATCAAACTTGATATGTAGCATGAAAACATTATAACTCGGTTACTAAAATATCTACGTCGATATTGGTATCATTAAAAGTGTGTGGACACTCCACCTCTGAATTGGCTGAATTTTAGATATCTGAACCCGAAACTAAGAACCTAAGTACAATTAAATCTTAACCCCTAAATCCTAAGTCTAAGTTTTTATTTCCTATAGCAAAATAGCGTAGTACAATATAAGAAGCAACTCTGACCATAGTTAGTAAGTCTCCGTTTAAAACATGATTTTTTCAACAAATCCTTGATTTTTTGAAATCCGTTTAGAATTCTGAGTTTTTCAAAAGATCTTCAAAAAATTGTGTTTTTTTAATGGAACCCATTTAAACCCGTATGTTATATTTTTTCAAAAAAATGTCTTCCCTATTACTTTATTTCTTCATTAACTTAATATTATTGAGTTTTAATTTAAAGATAAGTAAATTAATTGTAGGAGTAAATTAATAATCTTGATTTAAAGTAAAATTCTATAAAACGCTTTACCAATAATTTCCCTTAAAAAAGTTTACAAAAAATTACAAACAATATATTCTCTGAAAAATAAAATATCACAACAACCGTATATCTCACAATAATAGGCAGAGTTAGAAGATTAACCTAATGAAAAATCTCTTCTTCTTTTTTTTTCCTTTAAACTCAGTGCATCATTATAAAGAGCATTTTGTGTGACATTCGAAATTGTTTAAAGATTTTGTATACTAAAGATTTAAGCAACTGAGAATTCCACGTGAGATTCGAATTTGTTTAAATATTTTGTGGTTTTCTTTATATATAGAGAAGTTTGATTATTTTAAATTTTAAATTTTAAATTTGTAATTTATTGGAGTATACAATAGAATTTTGGATGGATTACTATTTTATGTATTTGGGTTTGTATTTTGTTTTAGTTAATTGCAACCCTATACTAAGGATCTTTTTTGTGTTTTTGTTTTTCTTCAAATGATAATCCTATATCTTAATTTACAGTTATTGTGTTAGATATTATTTATATTTTATTTTATGCCGCAAATAAATATGTGATATGTTTCGTATGATGGCAACAGAGTAAGCATTGTTGTTGGGCTCATTGAAAGTTTAAACCAATGGTTTAAAAAGCGGATCGGTGACCAGGATCGGGCACCTCAAAAACCGATCTGGATCGGGAATCGGGCGAATCAGTCAGAATAAAGTTTCAAAAAAATCCGAAAAAATTATTAAAATTCATTATAAATATTAGTTTTTAGGAATTCAATAAAAAATGAGGGTACTCCATTAAGAATTTTCATGTTTTTGCATGAATATACGAATATTGATATGTTCTTTCCCTGCATGAACTACTATTCAGCATTTAATTTACATCACACAAAAGGATAAACATAGAATTATTATGGAATAAGTATATCAACATACATGGACTACAATAAAGCATATAATTAGTAACATACGATCTAAAAATAAAATGTCAGACGACGTTGTTGTTCTTCTTGGTCACGCTGGTGCCATTGATTGAATTCGTTTGACAATTCATTGATTCGATCTAAAAACGAATTATCGATATTAGCAGGCGTCTGACTATACCCAAATCCCTGAGTGTTAGTGTTTGTTGTGTTCCCAATCGAAAATCCTTGAAGCTTGTCCATCCTTCATGCTCACCTACACTGTCGTGCTCATCCCTACACTGTTGCTGTTGGGACTCGGTATGTGAATAATATGGCTGGGATAGGGTGGCCTCAGAATTATCGTCTTTCTCATTTTCTCTTAGACCCCCTTCCCACTCTCCCTCATTAGGTGCAATATCACCGACATCTCCGATGAATTGTGGATACGTTGGCTAGCTGCTTCCTCTTTCATGCTGCTCATCACCTTCTTCAAGATCTTCCTCACCGATAGCCTCAAGGAAAGCTCTCTTGTGCAACACTGGCTCCTCCTCTTTTACTACCCATTGGTCTGCTGTGTCTGTGACAAATATTGTGTCTAAGTCTATCGGCCTATAGTCTTAAAACTTCATTCTTATTTGTCGCTCTTGGAGGTTTAAATTATAATGAACGTATATTAGTTTATGAAGCTTCTTAGAAGCAAGTCGATTCCTCCTAGTAGTGTGCAACCATTGAAACGTATTCCAGTTGCGCTCACAGCCAGTAGCAGAATATGTCTGGGAGAGCACCTTGATTGCTCTCCTCTTTAGGTGAGGTGCATCAGTACCATATATCTCCCACCATTCAGCTGGATTAAAATGTAAAAAGCATTGTAAGGGCAAGAACAATTCATAAGATTAAATATATGAATGAACAAAATATTAGCGAGGGGATAACCTGGATCCATCATAGTTCGAGAATTCCTGGCAAGTCTAGTTTCGAAAGATCCTATAGCATCCCTATACATAGCAAGCTAAAACAAATATATTACGTTTTAGTGCATTATTCCTCACAAATATAACAACTCAATGAAGTTCTTACCCAAACATTAAATAATACATCTTGTATTGCTGCTACTTGGTTTCGATGGCTTCTCTCCAACCTTGCAATAATGTATCTGACTCTTTCCATAATCTTGTAGGGATGTTCAGGTGTCAAATAGAAAAATTTTGGGTTGAAGTAGTAACCTACAAAATATATAGATAGAAAAATGTCATTTACAATTTCATAAAAAAATAATTTAAAATGAAACATTGTAATGATATAAATATATACTTACCAACATAATGAATTGGACGTCCAAATTTGGTGTTCCACCTCCTTTCTATAATATCGATCACTTTGTTAGCAAAACTACACTTCTCCCCAATAGCTGATTTTGTCCTCTCAATACTTTCATAAAGGATACCCATGGTAGCTTTCTTGTCAGCATCCATCATTCTTAACACCATGACCAAAGGGACAGTGGCCTCTACAACACTAGAACATCGAGATCAGAACCGCCTATTTGAGACTATGTTGTCTACTTTTATACCGGTACTGGACTTCGAGAGGCGGTCCTTTAACCACTCTTCATAGGTAAACAATTTCTTTAATGCACCTTCAGATTCTCGAATGGAGTCCACAGCTAAGTAATCGGTCGCAAAGCGGGTTATGATAGGCCTAATTATATCTTTTTTCTTAGAGTGTTCTCTAAACAGAAATAAAATTTTAGAGTGGTTGTATATAAATCTCGACACCAAGCTTGCTTCCTCTAGAGTCTTCTTTACAATTTTGATCTCACCGATCTCCTCTAACATAAGATCGATGCTATGTGCAGTACACGGGGTCCATACTAGATGCTTCCTCTTATCCATCAACTTGCTGCCCGTAGAAACACATGCATGCTCATTGTCCGTAATAAACTGGACTATATGCTTATCTCCCACCTCCTCCACTATCTGATCTTATAGTCGTACGTAGAAGTTTGCATCCTTCTTCGTCCCTGATACTTCTTTGCTAAACAAAAAAGCTGTACCTTTTGGGAAATAGGCCAAGAAGTTTAAAAACTCATTGTTTCTAACTTTATTCAACCAACCATCACTCATGAGAGTAATGCCTGTCCTTGGCCAACTCTGTTTATATTCTTCAATCCACTTTTTAACTTCATCCACCTCTTCATCTAATATGGGCCCACTGAGCTCATATGCTGTCGGGGGTTTTACCCCGGGTCCGACTCTCTGGATTGCACTGACCATAAGTGGAAAATATGGGCTATCATCTACATCAAAGGGAATCCCTTTATCGTAAAACCATTTACCAACGTATCTCCTCAACATGTTTCTTGTACCTTTAACCATGCCTTTTAGGGTCATCTATTGTGACTTAGGCTTTGAGAGAAATGGGTCTTTACGACCATGACCTGCAATACTGGCACTCCTAGGTAACCTAAAAACAATTTCTTCAACATCTGATTCTCCTTGATACATATTGCCATCAACCCCTCCATACATATTTGAGCTGGGCCCACCATACATGCTCGAGCTGGGCCCGCCATGCATGTCTGAGCTAGGCCCACCATGCATGTTTGAGCTAGTCCCACCGGGCATTCTAAACCCACGTTCCCTATGATATTGTTCATGTAAGCTCAATCTAGTGGCCATGTCCAGGTCATTATTATATTGCTCTTCTAGGTCATTATTGTATTGCTTTTCTGTATCATTCCTTCTTGATGGCGTACATAAATTAGCTATCTCCTAATTTATCCTATGTTTGGCAATTTTTTTATCTTTGTTAGCATTAAGAATTGCCGCCATCTGTTTTTTTACATTACTAGGGATACTAGTGCATGCAGAAACATCTCCCTTAACCCCTACCAAGTGTTGCTTGAATCTATGTACCCCACTACTTATCACACTTTGACAGTAAATACAAATAATTTTATCTTTTTTGTTGGGATCAAGCTTGACCCCATGTTGTCATGCAGGGTCTTCTGCAGATCTTGACATGATTCAACTGTTTTAAGTTGTAAAAAGTTAAAAATTAACCTGACAGTTCAACAAGAAAAATAATCACCATGTGTAGTGATAATATGTTGGGGTAGTTCATGTAGTCATATTCGTTGTTATTTGTTATTGCAAAATACCTCTATTGACAATAATATTTTCGTACATATCAATTACAAACATTCAGGATAATATAATACAAAATGCAAGCTTTAAACATGGCTACAACTCAATTATCAAGAACATACATTTTTTGCATTAAAAAATTAATAATAAAAACAATTCTTCACAGAGCCACCTAACATTAGTCATTCCAACTAAAAAATGCATTAACAACAGATTAAAAAAATATAGTTTTGCATTAAAAATATAATAACATGCATTTTTTTGCATAAATAATCTATTAACGTACAATTTTTTCAACAAAAACTTAAACAATAAAAATTTTAAATATGGTTTAATAACTCATGATAATTAAAACCTTGTCACGATTTTCACATCTTTTCGGAAAATCATCATTTTTCAAAAAATTCAATGGAAAAAAAAAAAAAAAGGACAGCAAACTCAAACAATAAAAATTTAAAATTGGTTTAATACATCACGATAATCAAAACCTTATCACGATTTTCACATCTTTTCGGAAAATCATCATTTTTCAAAAAATTCGATCATGGATAAAAAAAAAAAAAAAAAAAAGTTCAGTAAATTTTCAAAAAATTTGATCATGGATTACAAAAAAAAATTCGATCATGGATTAAAAAAAAAAAATAACAAATTTTCAAAAAATTCGATCATTGATTACAAAAAAAAATTTGATCATGGATTAAAAAAAAAAAATCACAAATTTTCAAAACATTTGATCATGGATTAAAAAAGAAAAATCACAAATTTTCAAAAAATTCGATCATTGATTTTAAAAAGAATTCGATCATGGATAAAAAAAAAAAAATCACAAATTTTCAAAAAAATTCGATCATGGATTAAAAAACAAAAATCACAAAATTTCAAAATATTCAATTATGGATTAAAAAAAAAAAATCACAAATTTTTAAAAAATTCGATCATGGATTACAAAAAAAAATTCGATCATGGATTAAAAAAAAAAAATCACAAATTTTCAAAAAATTCAATCATGGATTACAAAAAAAATCGACATGGATTACAAAAAATTCCATCATGGATTACAAAAAATTCAATCATGGATTACATAAAATTCGATTATGGATTACAAAAACAAAAAAAAACAAAATATTCGATCATGGATTACAAAAAAAGAAAAAAACAATTCGATCATGGATTAAAAAAAATTCGATCATGGATTACAAAAAACTCTATCTTGGGTTACAAAAAAAACAAAAAACAAAAAATTCGATCATGGATTACAAAAAAAAAAAAAAAACATTTCGTTCATGGAGTACAAAAAATTCGATCGTGGATTACAAAAAATTCTATCATGGGTTAGAAAAAAAAAAAAAAAAAAACGAAAAATTCGATCATGGATTAAAAAAAAAAAAAAAAACAATTCGATCATGGATTACCAAAAATTCGATCATGTATTACAAAAAATTCGATCATGGATTACAAAAAAAAAAAAAAAACTGTTTGTTCTTAACAGAGCCATCTTACATAAGCCATTTTAACTCAAAAATCCACCTCTAAATGAATAAATTACATCCAATTGAGTACATTTTTCTGATAAACAACAATATAAGGAATCAAAACCCTA
Organism: Amborella trichopoda; assembly: GCF_054954075.1. Classification (NCBI taxonomy): domain Eukaryota; kingdom Viridiplantae; phylum Streptophyta; class Magnoliopsida; order Amborellales; family Amborellaceae; genus Amborella; species Amborella trichopoda. The sequence continues at coordinate 44,333,996 of NC_142346.1, read as the reverse complement.
AATTTGAACACATTATCATTAATAAATCAAATCAAATCGATTAAATTGAGCAAAAAAAAACAACGCAGTTCTTTTATTCACAGACAGTAGTCATTGAATCTAAAAAATGAAGCTTAAATTGAATAAATCAGATCAAATTGAATACATCTAATTATAAACAACAATATAACGATTAAAAACGCTAGAAATGTAACACATTATTTGTAATATATCATGAACAAAAAATCGAAAGGCGGAAAAAAAAAAAAAACTGCAGAATTTTTTTCCACAGACTTCACTGTGTTCATCTACAAATTCATGTTGTAATTGACCAAATTAAATAAAATTGAATATGTTAAATCATAATAGACATAATAAAGATTAAAAACCCTACAAATTGAACTCATTATCTTCAAAATATGCAGTGAAATTAATCATATGACGGAAAAAAAAAAACCCAAACTTTTTATCTGGTTTTGTGAACCCGAGCCTTCAATCTCCAAATAACTCTGTTTTTCTTAACGATTATTACAAATTTGTAACAGAAGGTTTTGATGAACAACTTTACGATCAAAATGGCTACAAATTTTGACAGATTCATGCCCCATTTGGCATGAAACACAATGAAAGGCGAAAACCCTAAAAATGCAACTTTTGTGATCCAAAAACACAAAATTTCTCAACCATTTAATCCGTGAAAAAGCTGTTTAAAGCCTACATATTAGATCACATGCCAAAAAAAACAAGAAAAATGATCAAAAAATGACAAAATTTGAAGAATTCCGTGAAGAACACTTTGCAGCCCCTGTTATTCACGGGACTCGCCGAGTCCGTACAGTGAATCGACGAGTCACTGTACAAAATCGCCCGGTTCTCTCTAGAACCGGGCGATTCCCAGATTTTTGAACGATTCGAGACGTCTCCTGTCGATCCCCGAGTCCAACCGGGCGAGTCTGGTTCGACTCGGTGTTTTTTTAATCACTGGTTTAAACAATAAATTGTCAAGTATCACTCTAACGATACTAGGTAAGGTCATAAAATTATTGCTCAATGGCTTTGATGTATCTATACAATAGCCGGAAATCATAATCCTATTTTATGTCATCTTTACATATCAGATTTTTTCACTCCGTTTTTTTGAGGCAAATCTGAATTGTTCACGACTTTATAACTTACCTCATTTTTTGGCGATCCATATTTTTTACTTGATTTTTCCACCAACTTTTTAAAACAAAACCGATTCATTACTAATGTTTTGGCTTGCTGATATATTATTATTCCCCGACTTGCTAACTATGCTATGGACCACCTAATCAAATAGTCCACAGTACAACAAAGATTACTATACTCCGCACTCCCTAGACAGCTGAAACATTTTAAAAATCCCGGCCAAGTCCTACCTTGAACGCACTCATATCAAACGTAAATCCTTCTCAATTTGCTTAAAGCCACCTAACCTAGGTCAATACAAACTAAGTACAATTAGCTTAGCTTAAACATAGACAATTTGACCATAATCACACCTAAAACCTACCTAAATCTCCCTAATTCATCCCCAACCCTGGTTGGACCTTCATTAGAGCCTCAATTACCATAAAAGACAACAAATCCTAATTAGGGGCAGAAAGCCCTTAAATGGGCTAGGATGGGGCTGCCACCCCAAAGATCCCATGTGACCATTAGGTCCCCTAGGTTTCCCTAACCCCATCTAATACATATTCAAATCTAAGTTCAAGTCAAGCCCTAGGGCCCCTTCCCTAACCCCTTCAAGCCCTTTTAAGTTCAAGTTACAAAAATCATGGGCCGATTTAGGTGCTGAAATAATGGGCCCAGTCTCAAATACAAGATTTCTCCTTTATTTCCCTCAACTTTGCATTTTTAAAAAATGTTTTCGGTATTTTTATTTTGTTGTTTTGTACTAGCGATGGCTTTGTTTCGTGAACCCTTAGCTAGCGATGCGGTGGATCTCATCTACAAAGTCCACTTCCTCTGGATTGCAATTTAATAGAGCTAGTTTTCTCTATTGCATTTTTCATTTTTATCTTGTTTAAAGCTTAAATCAGTGTGTTTCCGTAGGTGATTTTTCAAGATTTAATTTTCATGAAATTTTAATATCCTAGCAACTGAGCAAACCAAACTATAGATTTTAGTAATATCCAAGATATTAAAATTCCATGCTCCAAAATCTATGTGTCCAAACACGCCCTCAGATCTTGAAGGTTGCGACTTTCTTAGCTAAAAACATGATATGTTCTTGGAGGAGAAAAATATACACGTCCTCCCTCTCGCAAAATCTTAACTAAGAGTAAATAAAATACTAAAATGTAAATAAAGATGAATGAACTTATAGGACCTTCCTCCACCCATGTGTGTAGGACCCCAAAGGATCACCGTTAACTTTGGCAAGGATCTATAGAAAAATCTAATCCTACACCCATGTGATAACTTTTCTAGATATCCGTATTAACTTTAATGGTGACCCTTTAAGGTTACACACATCGGTTGGAAACCGCCCTATAAGATCAATACTCATAAATAAAATACATCATTAACAAGATAAAATGGTCGATCAAGATTTTTCCATTTTAAAAGGGGTGAAAATTGAATTCTAAAGAATCACACAGTTTTTTAGAATATGACAATTCATGATATTTGTACAAGAATCGGCTAGTTCTCAATAGCAAACGAGATGATTCTATCAGATTCGGGTCAATACCAAGTTTTGTATTGGAATCGGACCAATCACCTACTAATACCTATTGAATTCGACGATTCTTCGAAAAATTTTCAAATGTTGGTTATGTAAAGCAACTCTTGAGATGCACCATTAAAGGGGCTAAGTCACGGTGGTAGCACCTTATACTTAGTTACCAAATTGTTGTTTTCAATCCCACTGACACCATTTATTGATACATTAAAAAAATAAAAAAATTAACTCCCTAATCTATTTGAAATAATGGATAAGGCCTGTTTTTTCCATTAAATTATTTAAAAAAAAAAAAAAAAGAAAAAAAAAAACACTTGTGAAATGCACCGCGTTCTATAAAAGCTTGGGAATCATGAAAGCCAAGTTGAACCTTATTTAGAGAGAGAGAAAGAGGGGGGTGGTTGGCCTTTGGGGCTGGGAATGGGAAGCCAAGGTATGGGGACGGGAAACGATTCTAGAGAGAGAATGGGCTCATTGAGAGAGAGAGAGAGAGGGGGTTTGGTCTTTTGGGCTGGGTATAGGAAGGGAAGGGAAACGATTGTAGAGAGAGGATAAGATATTAGGGGGAAGAAAAGGTAAGGGGAGCTTTGGAGAAAAAGATCCATTGATTGATTTGTGCGGTAGGGAGGAGAGAGAGGGTGACAGAATTTCTATTGCTTTTGATTTTCTTTTGTAGGTTGGGTTGAAGAGAGAAGGAAATTTTGGTTGTAGGTTGGAAAAATTAGTCCCACATTCAATTAGAGAAAGAGGACAAAAGATGAGGTTTGAGATAAAAACAAGGCAAGAACATCAATCGACGACGTACTCACCTGGACGGGGCCAATTGGTGAGCTCGATGGCCTAAGGTGGCTTTTACTTAAAAGGATATGGGTCCCCTTGGCATCTCTCCCCTAAGTGAAACATCATCATCACATGTGCTTTTGGGGCAATATCATATTCAAATATAAGGTTGCAACCTTTAAATGTTTAAAATGTAGAATTCTAGGTGCCCGTAAAAAATTCATAGGAAAAGGTTGTTTTAATATTGAAAACACCTCAGGATATGAATATGAAAAAGATGTATGAATATAAAAAAATAATAAAATTTAGAGTCCCAATACTTCTAATTGATTATTTCGACATCTAATTGATCATTTCGACATTAAGATGTATGAATATAAAAAAATGATAAAATTTAAAGTCCTAGAGATTGTGAATCTTTCAATCCATTATCTAGACCGTCTATTTTTAAAATTTTCATAGGTTTATAGATCTACTTGATTTTAACCATTTTTAGAATTGAAAATTTTATAATTAAATATAAAAATAGATTTTGAGATAATCCAAATAATCTTTTTTATCAAAATTATATATTACGATAAAATTTGGATGTGTGCCTTAATTGGATTGTTTAAGGTTACAACTTTTTAGAAAGCACACCTTTTAGTTTTAGCCAATCTTATTTGTAGAAAAAAGTTTCAACTTTAAAATGTAGAATTATAGATGCACCTCAAAAATCTATTGGAAATGTTGTTTTAATGTTGGTAAACCTTTTAATTGATCATCTCGATATCAAGATGTATGAATTTTAAAAAAAAAAAGGTTTTGAGTCCCAGAAAGAGTGCATATTGCAACACATTATTTAGACTGTCTATTTTTAAGATTTTCATGTCTATAGATCTACTTGAATTTGACCATTTTTGGAATTTAAAATTTTCTAATTAGATATGAAAATTGATTTTAAGATAATTCTAATAATTTTTTACAACAAAATCACATATTTAATAAAATTTGGAGGTGCACCGTAATTGGATTGTTTAAGGTTGCAACCTCATAGAAACTGCATCTTTATTTGTATGTATAGTTTTTTATTAGGGAAGATTATAGACACCCCTCAAATTGGAATTTCTAGACAACCTCCCTCTGACGAATATTTTTATGGCAACTTTTATCCCAAACCAAACTTTTGTAGCAAATACCTCCAATTCAAAAAGTCAAAGTTTTGTAAACCACGCATCGGGCTTTTTAGAAAACCTCCCCCAACCAATATTTTTATCGTAACTTTTACCCCAAAAAAAACTTTTTTAGCAAATACCCCCAAGTAAAAATATCTTAGTTTTTTGAACCAAAATGCCCTCCCCTTGATCGTTGAATGCCGTTAGTCCAGTCCTTGTAAATGCGGTCCAACATATTGTTGTTGTGGTCTGGCAGTTGTAATGCCTCGGTCCAGCAGTTGTAAATGCAGTTTAGCATGTTGTTGTTGTGATCTGGCATTATGATGCCTCAGTCCGGCATAAGTTGCATGCGGTATGGTAGTTAATGCGGTATGGGTTACAGTGCCGCAGTAATATGTGCCATACTGTCTTTGGTGATTGAGAGTCTTCGGGAATGCACCGCCTTCATGTATGGGCAATGGTATTTTCGTCCTCCAAACTATGCATTTTTTATTTGGTGGTCTTTGCTATACAAGTTTGTCTTTGGGTAAAAGTTGCGCTAAAAAAATTGGTTAGGGAAAGGTTATAAAGAAAGTTGAGTCAAAGGGCGTTTTTGTAATTTTTCCTTTTTATTATTTTGTATTTATTTTATATAATATTAAAAATTTCCTACTCATATAGAGTATACCTTCAAAATTTCCTACTCATGTAGGAGTATACCATCACTTGAGTACACACTGACTTCCTTATGTAAAACTCACGTCAAGCTACTCCCTTGGGGAATATCTTTTAGATCCCTAATTTTTGGTCAAACGAATAATAATAATAAAACTTGCATTAGGAATAGCTTTTTAGATTCTTAATATTAAGCTACTGCCTTGGGGAATATCTTTTACATCCCTAATTCTTGGTAATAATAATAATAACAAAACTTGCACTAGGAATATTTTTTAGATCCTAATTTGTTTAGGGATGTGATCGGTAGAACCGGGTTCGTCAAAGGCAAAAAATAAAATAAAAAACTCACTCTCTATATGCCTAAAAAAATAATAATGAAAATTGGCATCCCAACATTGCATTGGAACCATCTAATTTTTTGAGGGAATTATTTAGATGTTCAAGAACTCAATATCCTTTTTTTTTTCTGAAGATAATCATCTAGTTATAAATAAATGGATCCTGAAATTTCAAATAAAAAACAATCTGGCAAGTAAGCGTGTGTTTGAAGAAACAAAGCTATTTTTGAGTTTTTTCAAGAAACTGAAACAATTTCATTCTTGTGTTAAATCGATTTTAAGTAAAACGCTTTTATAAATTGACCCATACACCTATTTAAATGAGTCCTCTCTCCAAAATCTATTTTAGAAATGGATTTTAGATTCAAAGTTTTAGGGAATGAAAATCTCAACTACGATGAGTAGAAACCTGGAAGATTTTTTTAACAAAATAAAAATCTTTTGACATAGTTTTAACATCATCAATTTGAAATTTTTTTGGGGCTACTATTTTTTATCATCCATCAGCAAGATGGATGTTACATGACTATTATAGAGGTACGTCCCTTGACACACAAACTGCTTTTCGTCTAAGCAATAAAGCATTGGATCATTGTTCTAAAGTAATTTTTAAGTTATTTCAAGAAGCAAAATATTTTGCCCCTAGATTAAACAAAACCTTCCGATTATTGGAAGGTTAGAAGAACTCAATCCACTTTTTTCCTTCTGAAATTTATCACATGGTGATTCTTTCTGAAATTTGTCATGGTGATTCTTAGGTGGATCCTAAAATTTTAGATCTAAAAATTGCTCTTGAGTAGCGTTTTTGCCTGAGAAAAAAATGTAAATTATGCTCATGCGCAAAGCAAATAAACACACTCATACAACAAATTTCTGAACAAGGGAAAATTACAAAATGGAAAATGTCTATAACGGGCTTCCATGGGAACACACTGAAAACTAACTCCCTATGGTACTACTTACAGAATTGACTAGCGAAAGAGACTATAGAATTCACTTGTACTCACGCGCACACACACACACGTACAGAGAGTGAGAGACTGGAATTCACTTGCACAATGAAGCTAAAATGACGCGAGGAGGCTTTCCGGGCCTCCGCGCATGCTGAACAGCAAGGTTGTCAAGAAGCAAGATATCACCCTTTTGCCATCTTATATTCACATTGATTTCATCCCTAATCTTCTTGTAAGTATTGAAGGCTTCATCAGGAAATGGAGTCCCATCTCCAAAGCATACACTCATGTCATCAAGCTTGCCAGTGTAGCCTACAATGGTGAAGAACCAGGCCCTGAGCCCCCCTTGAAAAGTTCTTATTGGGTTCAAGGGTCCAAATACAAGTTCAGCCCCCCCATCCTCTAGAAATTCAACTGAGTTGCAAGCTAGCTTCAGCAGAGCCCTATGTTGGACAATGAAGAGTCGATGAGGAAAGGTTTGCTAGGCCTCCAATTAAGATCACATTAAATTATTACTCAAAAAAACAAAATATACTTTTGTCATGGTAGCAAAAGCACAATTGAAATTTGGGTGTAGTTGTTGCAACTTTAAACAATCCAATTAAGGCGCACCGCCAAATTATATAATAATATATAATTTTGGTGTAAAACATTCTTAGGATTATCTCAAAATATATTTTCATATCTAATTATAAAATTTTAAATACCAAAAATAGTTAAAATCAAGTAGATCTATAAACATATGAAAATCCTTAAAACATATTGTCTAGATAAGTGATGCAAGATGGACTATTTATGGGACTTGAACTCTTTTTGTTTTTCCATATTTATACATCTCGACATCGAGATGATCAATTAGAGGATTTTTTCAACATTAAAGCAACATTTTTTGATGGATTTTTGAGGTGCATCTTTAATTTTACCTTTTAAGGTTGCAACCTTGTATAAACTTTTTCCTTAAATTTTTCTTGAAATAATAAAGATAATTATTATACTAAGGTTCAAGTGCATTTATAATGAAAATACTATTGCAGTTTAAGAAGGTAATTTGATGGCCTATAGTTGCACATCTATTCTCACTTGAGAATGCATTTTCAATATAGGAAATCTTGCCAACCAATCATCTCTACTTTGAGAATTATGGATCTAAAAAAAAAATCCTGAATTTCTAGCCCTAAACATACTTTATATCTTGTAACACATTTATCAAACTTTTAGTTCACGAGTTCATAGATCCTCCAAATTTGCAATATTTTTTGAGCTTCAAATACTATAGTTATGGGTAGATATAAATTTTGAAAACCATTACAAGGGTTTCTTGTAGAGTTGAGTTGAGGCTTTATCAAGTATCTTCAAAAGCATGAATGGGGCAGACTAGTTGATCCTGGCCCGATCCGATTAGTGGGACCAATTCTAACTAAATCGGCCAATTAGTGCCCCGACTTTTGTTGAAAAATAAAATTTGGGTAAAAAATCCCAAAAAAAATTGTAAACAATGTTCAAAATTTACATGTATTGTTTTTTATATTGTGATATAAAATAAGCAAAACAAAAAAATGTTACATGCATAATTGGGTTTCGGAAAAAATTTTAGGCACCTGAAACAATACTTTTTCAGTGAACTAGTAATTAAAGGAGATTACATAATATTACAAAAGTTTGATACCTACCGCTGAACTACCCAAAAAAAAAAAACCTTGGCCTATTTATTTAGCCAAAAAAAGGTAGGACAACTTTAAAGCAATGGTTGTACTTTGGTTGCATACTAGTAGAAATTGAATCTCGGAAGAAGATACCAACAATTGAATTGATAAAATAAATCAAATAAAATGATTGACACAAGCTATTTTGTATGCAAGACCGTTTGTCTTTGATATAAGAATATTATCATCATCCCTAGCCATTAGACGGGAAATTGGTAGGCTAAGGGCACGCCACAATGTTAAAGAAGCTTTTTCTTTGACTTTGAGGTCAGTTAAAGATACACTTCCCAGCTAGTCAATTTTTCATCTAATGGCCATACTGTACAAAAAGTATACGCTTTACGTTTATAGAAGGGTGAGGCCCTAAACAATCAAATTAAAGCACAACTAAAAATTCACTTGAAAAGGTTTTTTGGATGCTGAAAAATTCTCAAATCGATCATCTTAACCTCAAGATATAAACATGAGAAAAACTGAATTTCTTGACTTAGAAATAGTACATCATGTAATGCATTTTCTAAACCATTAATTTTCAAGATTTTCATGTATTCATAGATCTCCTCTTTCTACATTATTTTTCAAGCTTTATATTTTATAATTAGATATAACAATAAATTTTCAGGCCATCACAAAGATTTCTAGTATTGAAACAATGTCTTTTGATACTATTTGAGGGTGGGTCTAAATTTGACTGTTTAGCGCCTCAACCGTACATAACCCACACCCCCTAAAACCCATAAAGGAAAACGATTATCTAAAGGCAAGGCCCTTAACAATTAAATTAAGGCGCACCTCCAAAATCCAATAGAAAAGGTTATTTCGATGACCAAAAATCTTCAAATCGGACATGAGAAAAAATGGATACCAAGTCTTGAAAATAGTCCATATTGTAATTTGTTTTTAGACTGTGAATTTTCGAGATTTTTCCAAGTGGTCATCGATTTTTAAATGTATTAACAATGCACAATTTGAGCTATCTTTACAATAAATTGTTGATTAGTGCACAAATCACTCGATTAATGCTCATTAGTAGAGATTAATATAGTAAATTGGCCAATTAGTAGACTACATGGACGTAGTTTCTATCAGTCCCCGTACTCATAGGCATAAATGTACCCACTCTTAATAATCTATTTTTGAAATGGATTTTGGCCATAATTTTTTAGTATATAATCTCTAACATGGAGATTATTAATATGTTAAAATAAATAATTTTTGAAAATAAAAAGTAATAATTTTTGAAAGAAATATTTGGACCAATGATTTTAAATTTTTTGGAGGGACCGCCATTTACTTCCATCTTTGAGATGGATGGCTTATGCCTTACGAAACACAAATACAAGAATGCGTCCCCCGATGCATATAAACCTTCACCTTTTAACATTGTTGATTGCATTTTGAAGAGTTATTAAATACAAATAAATCCGGGCTTTAATTACTTTTAGAAGTTACAGGGTTGTTGATTGTATTTTGAAGAGTTATTAAATACAAATAAATCCGGGCTTTAATTTTTTTTAGAAGTTACAGGGTTTTGGGATGCCAAAATGTGATGTCTTATTTCCATTCACATCACGAAAAAAAGACCCCTCGATGCTCAATCAACTACCAAAATAAACCAAAAAAAGTAAAATCTTACTGCTTTCCTGCTTCGTTCTTGTCATCAGTTTGTAGTACTTGTTGCCACGTTCTCCTAAACTGTTTCTTGGAAGCGATTTTTGGGGTCCATACTCGGATAATAGCTCCCACATTTCCCAATTTATTGACAAATTCAGGCAAGGCCTCCTCCATCTTCTCAACAACAATGTGGCTAAGTAGTATGGAGGTCTCACCGCCTTCTGGTGGGGCCTCCATACAAAAGAAGAAGATCTTGGAAGGGAATTTTTTGCTCTACGATAACAACAAAGGAGACAATGAGAAATAGGGCTCATTTGAGCAACAAAGGCATTTATGCCCTTCCAAAACAGAGAGACAAGGAGGGAGGTTGTTATAGGAAAAAGCGTGTGCTTGTTTTTTTTCCTGATATTACCAAAGACACATACTTGTGTGTGACAATTTAGAAATTTAGACATTTTTAAAACTATTTTTCTTCCATTTTTTCTATAAAATGATACAATGTTGCCTAAATCCCCTCCTCTCCCCGTTTTACTTTTTAAATGATGCACAGACGGATCGGGCCTAAAAGGCCAATTTGGAAACTGGTATTTCTGACTCCCCCATCCATTTCAGACATTAAAACGACTATGCTATGACTTTGTAATTTCCCTACCTTTTTATTGTATTATATGCCATTTTTTCAAGTCATAGATTCACGGTTTCAAGTGGCTATACCTTCTCCCATCGCAAGAAGTTGGGAAAAATTTGAGTGGATGCCATTTCACTTTGGGCTTAAAACCAAGTTCTTTCAATTTTTGTATGAAACAAAACCACACAGATTTAATCATAAATGCCAACAAACTCCTAGCTTTCTCGAGTTGTGACAACAGCTAGCAACAGAATATATATCAGTAGTTAGTATATAATTCTCCCTTAGGACAATAGTATACATTTATTCCCTCGGGCAAAACTTTAATTTGGGAGTTTGCAATTGCTTATATACGTTTAGTTTGTCCCACATCATTTTTATGGCCCAACGTTGCTGCAAAAGCGTGCACTTTATTTAAACAATAGTTACAATTTGTTCCAAATTATATATAGTGTTTGTATTGGGTAGGGATATGTGGGTTCTATAAATAAATCTTTCTCTCTCATATAAGGACAAATGAAATGGTCTATAGTTATTTTTAAGATTAATTATATTTATTTATTTTTAATATTTAATATTTTTAAGATTAATTATATTTATTTATTTTAAATATTTAATCTTTTTCAGATTCATTATTTTTATTTTTATAATATACAAATATAAAGTACATATAATTAATCTTTAATTGTATATAATTGTAAAAATAAAATTTCATATAATAATTTACAAAAATTAACATAATTATATGAAATTATTTTATTAGCTCATAGGATATTAAAAGAAACAAAAAATAATATTAATATTGGTTTATAGATGATTAAAAAAATACTAGTTTATGAGATATTTTAAGAGCGAAAAATAACACTAGCTCAGACCGCTTTAGAATTTATTTCAAGTTGCTTTATCAATTATCTCACATTAATATAAATTTCTTTATTTATTTTTCTAATTTTATTAAAATATGATTGTAAATTTATATTACAAAATTTTATTTTTATATCAACACCAATTATTATACATTATAATTATTTATTTGTGAGGGTCATACCCTTGTTTTTAATCACATTTATTATAATATTGTAACTAATAATTATACTAATTACAACGATAATAAAATCTTGTATTTTTTATATTAATTTATTTACATTCGAATTATGCAATATATTATTTTTTTTTGTAGTTGTAAATTAGATTTTTAAATCAGATGATAATATAAGACAAATTTCAAATTTATTATTATTTGTATAGTAAAATGATGATAAAATAATAAAATACAAACCAATAATTCTAATTTCAATATATAATATTGTATTTAGTTAAGTTTTAATAAATGTTTGATAATATTCTTCATACAGGAAACGAACATCTCAATATTCCCATATTGATGCAAAAAAAAAAGTTATTAATGTAGTACCCTCATTTCTTATTGGATTCTTAAAAAACAACATTTATAATGATTTTTAATAATCTTTTTAAATTTTTTTAAGGGTGAATCCGACCGATTCGAGATTTTGGTGGCCATTTTTAATCGTTTTAATCCATTCTTATTGTAACCCATGTATGGTTATATACTTCATCCATGATAATTCTATAATTTTTCTTTTGTGTGATGTAAATTTAATGATTAACATAAGTTCATACAGTGAAAGAACATTTCAATATTCACATATTGATGGAAAAAAATGAAAGTTAATAATGTAGTACCCTTATTTTTTATTAGATTCCTAAAAAACAATATTCATAATGAATTTTAATAATTTTTTTAGATTTTTTTAAGGTTTAATTTTATCGATTCAACCGATTTTCGATTCGGATTACCGATTCACCGATTCGAATGGATTTTTGGGATGCTCGATCCGTTTTTTAAACCAATATATATATATATATATATATATGAGAGATATAAGATAGTAGAACCAATTGAGATTCATCCGAGTTCACTCGGATTCATGACTCTTGCAATTTTGGAAGGGATTGACCATAATGTTGGCCGATTCTTCGGAGCCTCGAGTCCTTCCCCAAAAAAACTTGGGTGGGTCTCCTAAAACTAGGGCATGTATTGTAATTTTCCCAACAATTGGTGGGCCTTAGGGAGTGGCGAGTCGGAGCCGAGTTTATATTTAAAGAGAGAGAGAGAGAGAGAGAGAGAGTACCACCAAGGAAATTTCGAGACACAAGGAAACAATGTCATGCATGAAATCGCATAAAGAGAGGAGAGAAGGGGAAGGGGGGGGGGGAGGAGCTCACATATGACATCTCATGATGGAAATCAATGAGCTTCTCAGGTGGAGACTCATTGGCAGTGTAGACACGATCAGCAACCTTGGAGCGCACGGCGCCACCAGCCTCGTAAACCATCTCCTCCCACCCAAACGCCTCCACCACGCTCCCAAAGTCCTCTGCACGATGCACATCAAACCCTCGAAAGAGAATAGCACCGTGCCGGCTCAACTGTTCATCGAGCCACCCACGATTTGCCCTTACGGCCTCTGCCAAACGCGTTTCTCCCCCTTCATGCGAGGGAGTAGAAAGCCCATCTTCAAATCCATGAGAGGGTAGGAGAGTCCTAGGAAACACTATCTCACCAAACCACTTCTCTTCTTTCACTTTTCCTTCTACAAACTCCATTTTTGGTCACTAATGTGCTTTAGCTAACCTAACCTGATCACAGGCCCATGCATTCGTTCATATATATAGCCAAGCTGTTTAGCCAATCATATTAGAGGACATGCTTTTCCATATATGTATTGACAAAAGTGACGCACAAACTAGTTAAAGATTTGGAAACATTTGCCCATTAATGTACATCCGGCACATATTTATCATCAAAACGTGAATGCATACAACTATGATGACAACTGTCATCACAATGCATGGCAACAAGAAATAGCGGCGCCTATATGCAACCCAAGGTAATAACCATCACTTATGTCGCCCAAATCGGGCTCCCCAAAAATCTCGGTCCGGATCGATGAGTCAGTAGTTCGGATCATTGTTTTACTGTGTGAAAAACGTGAATGCCTATAACTATGATGACAACTGTCATCACAATGCATGACAACAAGAAATAGCGGCCCCTATATGTAACCCTTTCTTGGGAAGGTAATAACCATCACTTATGTCGTCCACATAGGGCTCCCCAAAAATCTCGGTCCGGATCGATGAGTCAGTAGTTCGGATCATTGTTTTACTGTGTGAAAAACGTGAATGCATACAACTATGACGACAACTGTCATCACAATGCATGACAACAAGAAATAGCGGCACCTATATGTAACCTTTTCTTGGGAAGTTAATAACCATCACTTATGTCGCCCAAATCGGGTTCCCCAAAAATCTCGGTCCGGATCGATGAGTCAGGAGTTCGGATCATTGTTTTACTGTGTGAAAAATTAGTGAACCGACAAAAAAATACATGAAACAATAATGAACTGGACATAAACTGAGCCAGATCAGTGGACTGACGGTATGGATCACCATTTTACTGTGCGGCACTATCGGTTGCCTTCTAGAATATATACGCAAAACCAAAATGGGGTGATCGATTCTCAAGTCGGACCTGTTGATTTTGTAGCGAACCAGTGTTGTCTACATCATTGGTGCATATACCATGCTCCCAAGCGAGCATGGTGTACATTTACTCCTTCATGAGAGAAAAAAAAGCTACCAGCGGATTTTTCTCATCTGGAGTTTATCACATGGTGATTTCTTAGGTGGATCCCAAAATTCCAAACCTAATGAGTACTCCTAAATGGTTCTTTCGGAAACCTAAAGAGTACTCCTAACTATTTCTTTCGTCTAAGATAGTAAATATACAATATTGCTCTTATGGAGTGTTCGAAAATCTTTGATCCGATCTGGATTTGTTTGATCTGAATCGGGTATTGGTCTAACCATTTCCGATCCATTAACATTGATGATATCATGAATTAGTAAATGACGTCATGGATAGGCAATCGCCTATTAAGATATCAGCAAATCCTGTTATGATGTCATACTTTTTTTTGAAATTTTTTTCCATTTTTTAGACTTTTTTTTCCTAATTTTTTTATTCTTTTCCAATTAAAAAATAGGTGCTTGTGGCTAGTCCATTTTTTTTACCGGTGAACTTCACGAATTCAATCACAATGTCACGTCTTTACACTATTTTATTTTTAATGTTTTTTTTATAAACTATTTTGACACCAAATTTTGGATGTCCATTCCTCTATTAAACTCGCACAAGCGAAAAATATTAAAAAAATATTTTCAATAAAATAAAATAACCAAAATACCCCTGAAAGTTTTAAAGGGTGTTTTGGTCATTATATTTTATCGAAAAATTATTTTTAATATTTTTTATAGGTGCACCCCAATGAGAAGATGGCACGTACCAAATTTTATTTTCATACAATTTGTATAAAAAAACTAAAAATAAAATATCTAAGACATCGGATATAAGATCAAACGGTTAGTGACTTTCTTGATCAAAATTGGATGACTAGATGGTAGGGGAAGCATAGATCATCTATGCTCTAGGGGAAGTATAGATACCTTTCCCTAAATTCAATGGTAAAAAAATAGTGCTTTGTCTTTCTCCCATATACACAATGACGTAATAATTAAACGGTCTATAAATAGCGCTCTTTCTTTCTCTCTTATTATATAAGGACATCTATAAAATGAAATGATCTATAAAATAAATTTTCTTTTTCTTTTTTAGATTATATATATATATATATAGTTGCAACAACAAAATTATATATAATATATAAAATTAATAAAATTATAATGAAATTAATGAAATTATATATAAAATTACAATGTACAAAAATTAATGAAATTAACATAGATACGTAAACCAACAATTTCAATTTCAATATGTAATATTATAGTTAGGTTCTGATAATTTTGGATGAGTAAAGCAAATTAATAAATGTTTGATAATTTGATGTGATATGATTTTTATTTATATAAGAAATTATTTTTTAATCTTATAATATGGAAGTGTTTTCTAATATGTTTAAATTATTTGATGATATATTATGATACTATATTAGAATTAATAATTATATGAACATCCAGACATGAAACAAGATTTCATTATTCATCTATTTTTACAAAGTAATGAAAGTACATAATAAACCACTTTTAATTTCTTTTAGAAACTAAATAACATTATTTTTAGATATTTATAATGATTTTTTTAAAAAATATTTTGGACAAAATTTACCAATTTTGCTAATTCTCTGATCCAACCCGCCGATCTGACAAGGGTATGAGTGTGAACAATTCAACTCACCGATCTGCTTTTTTGAACGTTGCTCCGATGCATAATGTTATAAGGATCGGACCGGGTAGGATTAGGTCCTAGGTGAGTCCACATGGACTTGGATTTGACCCAATTTACTATTCAATTCCAAGATTTGGACTTGAACCGACCCTCTAGGTCCAAATCTTGGACCCATACTCGGATTTGGACTAGGCCAGGTAGTCGAGTCTTGGGTTGGGTCTGAGTAATTTCTAGCTTTAAAACGAGGCTACTAAACTGATAAGGAGTTTGATCTAGTCAAAACTAGTCCAACCACTAATCGAACTGGTTGGATTGAATTATAAAAAAGTAGAAACAAAATTCGGTATAATAATTTAAAAGATGTGGTTTGTATAAGGTTGCAACCTTAAACAATAAGAAATGCACCTTAAAAATATTTTAGAGGTGCAACTTAATTCTCCAGTGTCAACTTTATCTAAAATTTTTCCTAATCTAAAAAGGTAAAATGTATCAAAAAATTTGCTAAACCTTACTTACCTAGTTGAACCCATAAAAACTTGCTGATCCGATTAGTCGAAACCGATCAAATATTGATCCTGACCAATTTTCGACTAAAGCCAGTTTTTACCTTGGACTAGAATGATTAAGGCATCAATTGGCAGTCCGACCAATCGAATTACCGGTTTGGTCAAAACTTGACAACCGAGAAAATAAACACACTTATACAACAAATTTCATAATGAAAAAGACAGATTAAAAAATAAAAACTGTGGTTTGTATAAAGTTGCAATCTTAAACAATCATTAAGACGTACCTCCAAATTTTGTCATAAATATAATTTTGGTGAAAAAAAAAATAGGATAGCTTGATAATTTACTTTCATCTCTAATTATAAAATCTTAAATTTTAAAAATAGATCACATCAGGTGGATCTATAAACACTTAGAAAATTTAAAAAATGGACGGTCTAAACAATATGTCACGAGATACAATATTTTTAGAACTCAAAATCTTTTTTTCTTTTCATATTCATACATCTCGACGTCGAGATAATCAATAAGAGGGTTTCCCAGCATCAAACAACCTTTTATGATGCCTTTTTGAGGTACACCTTAATTCTAAATTTTGATATTGCAATCTTAGATAACTTTTTCTAAAAATAAAATGCGCATATAATGTATAATGCGCTTCCATGGAAAGCACTCTATAAACTAAGTAAATTGGGTACTAAGGAGTATTTTCTCATTCTGAAATGTTAGGATTCACTGTAGGATCACCAGATGAGTATTTACAAAAAAAACAAAAACAATTGGATTTTAAGAGTTTCTATCTACTTTAATCTTGAAACATTATTTTCTCCAGGCGCATACATTTGCCTACTCTTTCCTTGTTTGCTTGGTTGAGGTAGTTCCATCCCCAGAATTTGGTTACCCTAAAATAACTCCTAGAACAGGGTTCACTTGAGGGGTAAAAATGTAAAATCTTATGATAACAAAAATGGCATTGTTTTTTTTTTTAGCAATAATGCTATTGGAATAAAACATTCATATGGCCAAACCATCATTGAAAGAGTTTGAAGAAAAAAATGCGATCGCGCGCAGGGATCGTCCATTTAGACGGTTTGTATGTGGCTAGCATGTATATTGTAAAAATACGGGCTTGGCTATAAATATATTTTTTAAATATAATTTGATCCTTTAGATAAGAAAAAAATTTATATAAGTTGCAACCTTACAATGTAAAATTACGAATGCACCTAAAAATCCATCGGAAAAGATTATTTTAATGTTGAAAAACCACATCTCGACATCATGATTATGAAAAATAAAAAGATTTTAAGTCTTAGAAATAATGCATCTTACAACATATTATCTACACCGTCCATTTTCAAGATTTTTATATCTTTATAAATCCACTTGATTTTAACTATTTTTTGAAATTTAAAATTTTGTAATTAGATATAAAGATAAATTTTGAGATAATCCTAAGAACATTTTACATCAAAATTATATATTATGATAAATTTTGAAGGTACACCTTAGTTAGATTGTTTAAGGTTGCAACCTTATGAAAACCACACCCCTTAGATAATATATAAATTTTAAAAAAATTTGAAAAATTAAAAATAATAATTATATTAAAAAAACATTTGGACCGACAATTACACTTGTTTTTAGATGGATCACCTATTTGCATCCATAGATGCTTTATACCTCTAAACCGCATATTATAGAAATATAGTCCAATCCGCATAAAACAATTTTCTTTTACCTTATGTACTAGATATCAAATTGGATGGCTTGGTGTGAGTTACGAAGTCGCGAAATTTTAAAATTGATTGGAAGTTTGTAAAATTTACTTGCATAATGAAGCAAAAACAAAGCACGCGCGCACACATACAAAGAGAGAGAAACTAGAATTCACTTGCACAGTGAAGCTAAAATGATGCGAGGCGGCTTCCCGGGCCTCCGAGCATGCTGAACAGCAAGGTTGTCAAGAAGCAAGATATCACCCTTTTCCCATCTTATATTCACGTTGTTCTCATCCCTAATCTTCTTGTAGGTTTTGAAGGCTTCATTAGGAAATGGAGTCCCATCCGCAAAGCTCAAACCCATGTCGTCTTCAGGCTTGCCACTGTAGCCTACAATGGTGAGGAACCAAGCCCTGCGCCCCCCATGAAAAGTTCTTATTGGGTTTAAGGGCCCATATTCAAATTCAGCTCTCCCATCCTCTAGAAATTTAACTGAGTTGCAACCTAGTTTCATCAGAGCCCTATGTTGGACAATGAAGAGTCAATGAGGAAAGGTTTGAAATTTTGAATTGGCTTATATCCAAATAGCATCTCTAATTTACTCAAAAAAACCAATGTCTAAATAGAGAAGCAAAAAGAGGACCAGAAATAGTCTGAATTTTATAACAGCTTTGGTTTGGAGTTGTTTAAAATGATTCTCATTCTAAGAGCTCATAATTTTATAACAGCTTTGGTTTGGAGTTGTTTAAAATGATTCTCATTCTAAGAGCTCATGCAGGACCAGATAGGGACCAGGCGATTCTTGGCTGAAGAACCAAGGAATTGCGGGATCCAGGTCCTCCTTTTTTTCTTTCTTCATATTCAAATTTTCTATGACTACATAATCACAGGTATCACACTACATAAGTACTCCCTTGAGCAAAAGAGTTACTTAGGTGGGCTTTTCCAGCTTAAAAATCGGGATCTACTTTAGAATTACTAGGAGACTATTTAACAAAAGGACCTTGTTTCTATGCGGCCAAGCTCGCATATGTAGAAATACGGGCCTCTTAATAAGCCTATTTTTGAGATGGATTTTTAGACTTAATTTTTAAGGATATGTAATATCTAACATGGAGATCATGAATATGAAAAAGTAAATAAATTTAAAAACTAGTAGTAAAATTATAGTAAAAAAACATTTGGACCGTTAGATTTTTTTGTTTTTAGATGGAACACCTACTTGCATCCATCTTTAAGATGGATGCTTTACACTTTCTAGACCACATATGTAGAAATGCGATCCAACCACTTGAAACAATTTTCCTTAACAAAAATATTACAGAAAAAGATTTTGTGTTCCTAAATGCTTAGATTTGATCACTTAAAAAATCGGCAATCTATATTCAATCTTAGTGAAAATGACAAGAAGTCGGGCTTGGGCCGAGGCAAAAACAAAGGAAGAAAAATAAAAGAAAAAATAAAGAAAAAGAAGAGGGTTACTTGGCCTTGCATTGGCCCAGCCCGACCCTAAGGCCATAGTTCGTGGCATAAGCCACAAGTTTTGAGTGTAGGGACGCCCCACCCATTGCCAGCCCCAAATCTTAGAAAGGTATTTCTTTTTCAGGCAAGTATAATGTCACTCCGAATTGGGCTTGCCTCAGTCGGATAAGGGGAATTCCGGCTTGACACACTGGCGACTCAGAGCCCAAAGGGTTGGAGGGCAAGAGTACACTCACTAGATCTCAAGTCCAAGCTCCCTCTAGAACAACTCATTGAAATAGGGGTCAGCACTAAAGAAAATTGCTTTCTATGGACCATGCTGCCGACTTGCACAACATTGACCACGCCCCAAATCACCTTGTGTGAAACCTATGCATTACCTATGAATCTAGACTGTCCATATTTTAGATGATCAAACTTACAATTTGAATCCTAGTTATCAAGACAGGACCGGACTGGTAATCCGACTGGTCGAATCGTTGACCAGTGCCTTGGTCATTTTAATTAAAAGTAAAATCAGATTTAATTAAAGACAGATCTAAAATGGTATTTGACCAGTTTTTACATGTGTGACTATCCGATTTTGACTACCAGATTGGCTCAGATTCAGTCTGGACCATTAGACTTATACCATTTATGGCTAACATGATCTTTTCTCATATATATGTATGGATATAAAGTCTTACCGCTTTTCTGCTTCGGCCTTGTCCTCAGTTTGTAGTATCTGTGGCCACGTTCTCCTGAACATTTTCTTGGTAGTGTAGTCCTTTGGGTTCCACAATCGCATAATAGCTCCCACATTTCCCAATTTATCGACAAATTCTGGCATGGCCTCCTCCATCTTCTCGACAATAATGTGGCTGGGTAGTATTGAGGTCTCACCACCTTCTCGTGGGGGCTCCATACAAAAGAAGATGACCTTCGAAGGGAATTCTTTTCTCTATAAACAATAAACAAAGGAGAAAATGAGAAATAGATAAATTTTCATTTGAGCATTTATGCCCTAGCAAAAGAGAGAGAGACAGGGGGAAGAAGCTTCGTCTTTGCAATATGGCCATGGGTCTATGGCTTTTATTGACATATGAAGGACACTTTAGGAACCTTGGCAATTTTTGAACATTTTTCTTGAAGTATTTCTGTGGAAGTATATAATGATGCCCAAGATCCTTCATCTCCTATTTTATTCTTTAATTGATGCAGAGACGGGTCGGGCCACATACAACAATTTGGAAATTGGTATTTCTGTCTCCCGCATCCATGTCAAGATTAAAAGATCTATGTTATGAGTTTATAATTTCCCTGCCTTTTTTTCGCATTATATGCAATTTTTTCAAGTCGTAGATCCACGGTTTCCTATACCTTCTTCCATCACTAGAAGCTGGATAAATTTAGTGGACGCTCTTTCATTTTGGGCTTAAAACCAAGTGTTTTCGACTTTCATATGAAATAAGGGTCACAGATCTAACCATAAATGCCAACAAAATCCAAGCAATCTGGAGTTAAAAACAAAATATCTATCAATTAAGGGTTTATTAAAGCTTATTGATGAACTTTTTCTAGTCGCATCCATCAAAAAGCTTTTTGTTGTTGTAAAATGCAAGAAATGTGGGGTGTTATTTTACAGTGAGGCCGAATTTTGTTAGTAGTTGCAGCCCCATTTGGGTGCATATCTTGTATTCATTATTTCTTAAACACCACCATATTGGTGTCCCCGTTTGGTTAGAATTAAAACGCATTTCGGCTTGGTCCGCAGTTATTCATGATAGAAAATATTTTTGCAACCATGTTTGTTTACAAAACAATGCTAAAACCCCAGTAAGGCTACCAAATAAGAAATTTTTTTTTTTTTTTTTCGTATTCTCTATGATAGGGACTTTTTCGACATGACCATGACCGCTTCATACTACAATTTTTCATGATTGAAGATAGGCGTCATTATTTATTTGATATGACTATGACGATGTCCCAAACAAGTCCTTATAGATAAAAATGAAAATAGAAAAATGACTTGTACAATCCAAGAAAACAGGATAGTAAAAGAATTGGATTCTAAAACGCTTAACTCAGGAAAATCCCTGATATTAATTTTTTTTTTGTTTAACTTTTTAGTGTGGAATATTAGCTTCCACACCCCAAAAGACACAAATTTCGGTCTCTTAGACTTACTTTGTGTTAAGGCTGGCAATGGCCTGGCCATGCCCTGTTAGGGCCTAGGCAGGCCCTATGAGGACAAGGGCCAAGCCAGGGCTAACACTAGCCCAGTCCATAGCGACCCTACTTCACAACTTTAACGTTTGCTATTAGTTCTAGTTATATTGTCTAAGGTTAGCTCTAACCCTTTATGGAACTTTACTTTTCTTAGTTTCTTTAATAAACTAAACTACCACTCGAAAAATTTGGAAGACAGAGAAGTTCATCAGCCTTCATGACAATCCCAATGACTACAATGATCTTTTTAAAATGGGATTGTTTATAAAAAGATCATTTATCTTTTATACATGAAGATCACATGGACAAATTGGATGGCTTGGTGAGTACAATGATCTTTTTAAAATGAGATTATTTATAAAACGATCATTTATCTTTTATCTGTTGTACAGATCACAATTATTCTTGCTCATATCAAATTTGATGGCTTGAGATGAGTCATAAAGTGCGAGATGGGTGAAACATAAAGTCCGAGATTGTTAGATATTTTTTTTTTTAACTTTGTATCTGACACTCTTACAACCACCCATTTTTTTAAATTTAAGAGACAAAATGATTATAACTTCTTTGTTTAACAAAAAAAAAAAAGGGGTCTATTTGTACACAAGCCCTTTTAAAATACCTAATCTGCCCTCAAGTAGTTTTATAACCAAGCTGCTTGTGTCATCCAATCACTGCTCTAAAGAAATGTCGTTAGGATTGATGTTTTGGAAGCAATAGTCATCCACTAGGAGTGTTGTCTACTTGACTCGAGAGAGAGAGAGAATTGACTCCTAAATTGGTTGAACCAACTTGCCTGAGTTGGCCTATATTTCGATACCCTAGCAAAGTTGGAGGGAGTTGCCCAAAAATTTGGCCGATTCTTTTGGGTAGGGCTAATAATGGGTTGAATCGGGTCAGTATCCACTGCGATTAATTCAGACCCAAAAACTATACATAGGATTTGGATATGCATTTAGATCTGAACCCAAATCGCGTCTAGAATATTTGAATCCACATCGGGATCTGAAAAGTATACATAGAATCTGAATCCACATCCGGACCCAATCGGATCCAACAAAAATATTTTATATATTATTTTATATCTATAAAATAATATATTACAAAACAAAACACTATATAACATGTGTATCCATGTAAAAAAAAATATAATATTTAATAACTGGGTTTGACACATGTAACCAGATCAAATCTTAATTACCATTTGGATCAAATTGACCCGGTCGGATCCAAATCATGGATCCATACCTAGATCCTAATAGGATCTGAAATTCGGATTTTGGATCTAAGCCAGGTAAATTATCAGCCCTAATTTTGAGTCTGGTGTACGGTCCCTATTTATAATTTTCTTGATAAAATTTCAATGAGTCACTTGAGTCTGGTGTCTGTATCGTAATTTCCCCAAGAAATGGTTGGGCTTGGGAAGCGGCGAGTTTGAGGAGATGTCAATATTTTTAAACACTAGGAGAGAGTAGCAGCAAGGACACTTTTGAGAGACAAGGAGGTCATCTAAGACGACGAGCACGGACGCGCACACAAACAACACAGAAAGAGAGATAGGGAGAGGGCTCTCACATTTGACATCTCATGGTGGAAATCGATGAGCACCTCGGGCGGAGCCTCGTTGGCGCTATAGACACGATCGATAACCTTGGATCGCGTGGCGTCGCCAATCCCATAATCCATCTCCTCCCACCCAAACGCCTCCACCACGTTTTGAAAGTCCTCGGCACGACGGACATCAAACCCTCGAAAGAGTATAGCACCGTGACGACTCAACTGTTCATCGAGCCACACACGATTTGCCCTTACAGCTTCTGCCAAACGCGTTTCTCCCCCTTCGCGCTCGGGAAATGAAGGAGAAAGCGTTGTGGCTCCATCTTCACATCTATGAAAGGGGAGGAGGGTCCTAGGGAAGACTGTCTCACCAAACCACTTCTCTTCTTTCAGTTTTCCTTCTACAAACTCCATTGTTGTCTGCTGAGGAACTTTAGCTAACCTGATTAAAGGGCCATTCTTTCATATGCATAGAGGAATAAGTATTTCCCTAACCAGGCTTTTATATATAAAGGAAAATATTTGGAAACATTTGGCCATTAATGTACTTGTGGCACATACTTTATTGTCCACTTGTGAATTGCATGCAACCAGTGACCCCACATTGCATCAGAACAAAATAAATAGGGGTGGGATTTCTATAGAGCCGAGCCTCTAAGCAATCAAGGTAAACCGCACCTTCAAATGGCGTTAAGTGGCTTAATATTAGGAATCTTTGTGATAGTCTTAAAATATATTTTAATTTTTAATTATAAAATTTAAAGCTTAAAAATAGTATAGATCAAGCATTTATGAAAATCTAAAAATTTTAAAAATTGACGTTTTAAAAATGCATTACAAGATGCACTATTTCTAAAACTTGAAATCCATCTTTTTCTCATGTGCATGCATCTTGATATCGAGATGATCAATTTGAAAAAATTTGAGCATCAAAACAATCTCTTCTAATGAAAAATTTGAGATAAAATCTAATTTGATTGTTTAGAACGTCGGCTCTACATAACATTTTCCAATAAATAGTGGCAGCTGTAGTCGTCATGACAATTAGCAACTATGACCCCACAATGTATAGGACAAAAATGCCGGTAAGTAAAATTATTGCATTTGCTATGTTCCCACGCGAATATAGTGTACATTTGCTCGACTCTAAGGGGTGATGAGTACAATTGTTGCATATGCTATGTTCCCACGTGAGTATAGTGTACATTGGCTCCCTCGAACGATTGAAAGCGCCCCCTTGGGATGATTTCTTTTATCCAAAAACCATTAGATTCCGCCTAATAATCATCCAGGGAATATTAAAATAAACAATTTAATTTTTGAGTTATTTAACACACTTTTTAGAAATGCGTCATTCCCATTCTTTAAATATCAAGCGGATGGCTTTGGGTGAATCATGAAGTCTGAAAAATTTTTGTTTTTGGAAATTTATGGCTATTCAATGACACTCTTACACCACCCATATTAAAATTCAAAGGACAAAAATAATTATGATTTTTATGCACAAAAAAAAATAAATAATCTTTTTATAGACAATCTCTTTTTTTTTTTTTTTATGGTAAATAGATTTCAACATTTTTTTTTATAAAGGCAGTAGCTAGGTAGAAGAAGTGCCATGAAGTTTGGGAAACTCTCTTGGAATTTGAGTCCCTTCACCCCCAATTGCCCTGTTTCAAACGCAATTGCAGGGTTGTTTAACGACCTTACACCAAAGAGTAAATAGTTTTGTTGTATGCTTTTCTCTAATTTAAAATAGTTCTTGAAAAAATCTTTCGCCCAAATGGGGAATCGCATTTGTTGCATCAGGTTGGACCAAAAAAATTGAGAATCGCTCGAGTTTCCCCTGTCTTAATAGTTATATTTGAGATTCCATGTCAAAAAGTTCTCCGAACTGAGACAAGCTCGCCAAATCACAGTGAAGGCCCAAGATTTTGACTCGATGATTCCTTAACTGAGAGTGAATTTGTATCATTGATTGATTTATAGAATGAAAAGAGAAATTAAACCAAGTACCTAGGATATTATATCGCAAGATCATGGATTAACTATTTTTTTGAATAGTTCATTTGGAAAGCAATCCAATATCTTTAGTATGAATGAAATTCAAGACATCATTGTGGAACCCTATCACCATGACCACCGATCTTTGAGTACATTTCTAGGGATGTATTAACTCACATGTGACAAATATCTCTACAGGAGTGTTTTGTTGGCATATTCAAAACCTAGGTCATCCATCCAAGTGGAAAGTATGATTATGGTCATCATATTTTTGTGTCGAGAAGATTTTTTTGCGTAGAATTGAAGCATTTTGTCTGTTGACTTCCTCTGACAAAACCCAATCTAAGATTAATTTTAAAATTCAAAATTTGGGATATAACTTCTTCAAGCTACCGATCACCCCCGCACCCCCACCCCCACCCCCACCCCCACACCCACCTCTACCTCCACCTCCACCTCCACCCCCAACAATATATATATATATATATATATATATATATATATATATATATATATATATATATATATATATATATATATATATATATATATATATATATATATATAAGGGCCTTAATAGACTCAATAATGCTGTCATATTTTCAAAATTCGATATGAAATCTGAATATCGACAAATCCAAATTGCTGGAAACGATAAGTATAAAACTGCTTTTACGATTCTATTTGGGCACTATGAATAAAACATAATGCCTTTTGGGCTAAAAAATCCCCCTTCAAAATTTTAAAATATTATAAATAATATTTTTAACCTTTATACTACCTTTACAATTGTCTATATTGATGATGTTTTTATATTTTCATAATCATTAAACCAGCATTGGATTTGTTATTACCATCTAATAACACGTGCATTTGTATTATAAAGAAGTGTGTAGTTTGTATTATATTTTGACACGTGGATTGTCTCTCGTGTTAAAATATTAGTTTGTATTAGATTTGTACCACTTTGTATCTTCTATGGTCAATAATCTAGACCAAAAAATATCTTTATATTATTTGTAATGCGAAAGAGTATGACATTTTAGATTTGATAATAAATCATTTCATTTTTCTAGTTGTAAAGTATTGATGCCTATAAAATGCAAGGTAATTGTGTAAAGCAAAAGTCTTTACAGCATCATCCTTAATCATCAAAATAATAAACAATGCCTTAACCTTTCTTTTGTAAGCAGTTATAAGATTTGTACCAATTTGTTATATATATATAGCGGGTTTGTCTAGAGTTAACAATCTCTCAACATACAAAGGTTAAAGTTAGATTGGGATGTGATGGATGTATTTATCAAAACAATTGTTATTTTTTTATTAAAAAATTATTTAAATAGATAATTTTACCATTAAACAAGGATAAATTTGAAATTTTTATGAAAATTAGCATCCTCTAACTTTATTCGTAGAGTGTCATTGTTTTTTTGTTAAAATTTCAATTTTTACCTCTTATAAAGATTACAAAAATACCCTTTGAGACTTGATTTCTTCCAAAAATTTATCATGTGGATTTTTTTTAGAGATATATATTATATTTAATAGTGATCCTTCGAAATACGTGTGGAAAGGTCTTATATAATCATTACTATATATATATATATATATATATATATATATATATATATATATATATATATATATATATATATATATATATATATATATATTTTTTTTTTTTTTTTTTTTTTTTTTTTTGTAGGACTGTAACGTAATTAAAAACAAGTAGGACAGCAGCCTTCCTCACCATCCAATAATTTGGACGGTGACGATTTCTTGAGTAAAGTCAATGGAAAATGGGGCCACCGAGAAATCCTTTTTAGAAACCTTCCGTATTCTTCCCCAATATCTCTCTCGGCATTTTACTTGGTTTTCTCTCTCTATCTGCTTCACACGAGCCTACTGTAGTCTTCTCCAATTTCTCTTTGAGCATTTTACCTGATTTTCTCTCTCTGGGAGCTATCTCCCTCTCTCTGCAACTACGGTTTTCTCTCTCTAGGCGCTATTTTCCTCACGCTGATCTCTCTGCAACTAAAGAGAGATTAATTGATATCTCTCTCCCTCATGATGATAGCTCTTTCCAGGCGCTCTATCCCTCTCTCTT
Source organism: Amborella trichopoda (assembly GCF_054954075.1). Taxonomy (NCBI): domain Eukaryota; kingdom Viridiplantae; phylum Streptophyta; class Magnoliopsida; order Amborellales; family Amborellaceae; genus Amborella; species Amborella trichopoda. The sequence goes on along the minus strand of NC_142346.1, from coordinate 44,306,623 downwards.
CTTTGGATTCTTTCCTCCTTCTATGTGGATTTACATTCTTCTTGCAATTTTTCTCTAGCTAAGTTTTTATTTTCTTGTTCAATGTCACAAAAAAATTAGATCTTTTGATTTACTTAGTTTTCTCTTATTCCTCAATTTCTCCATGCCACTTTTTAGTTACGTTAGCCTTTGATGTGAATGACTCACCTGTTGTGTTTTGTTTGTGGGTTTTTTTATATCATTGGATTCATATTTTCTGTTTCCATTTAGTCTCCATATAATTTTATAAGAAAAACCAAAAATTTGAAGAGATTTCGATGAGTAGATGGAGACCATTGAGAAGATTATAATGCAGTTTGAGAGAGATAAGAAAGGGGAATTTCTTCTGACGTCCTATTTTCCTTGGTTTACCCTGCAAGTTTGAAGTAACATGAGATGCTCAACAACTTAATCATCGAGTGCGCATGGTTTTAAGAGAGAGCTATCTTGAATTAGTTTTTCTTTTTTCCCCCAAATCATGGTTCTTAAATTAACATGAAAGAACAATCTAGTAGAGTGAAATTGGCATAATCAAAGGAAAAATTTCAGATAAAAAAGAAACGTAGACGCTCTGTCACTCTGTGTTGTATATGTGTTTTTATTATGGATATGACAAATGACGTTTTAGAATTCGCAATGGTAGCCTCATCCAATTTTTGAAATGCTTCCAAAAAAACTCAAAAGGAGACTTCAATTCAATAACTTTGAAATCTGAAGCCAAGCAACTAACAGTAATACTAGCGTTTGAGAACTCAAAACTCAATTTTTTATTTTTCAAAATAATTACCTAATGATTCTTAGATGGACCTAAACTTTTGAAAAAGAAAACTTAAGTCGCTCAAAGGGACTAGTGCAACGGGCTCCCGAACAATTTTCATGCTCTTTATGTTTTTATTTATTGTTTAGCAAGACAATTCCATTGGTGTGACCGGATTCAGTGAAAGAGCATGTATAACATGCTCCCGCAGGAGCAGAACATATACTGTATATTAATTTCCTCTGGCAAAACGGTTGTTTAGGAGGATATTTTTAATATAAAATTATGGGATGTACCCAAAAAGGCTCGAGACAATTAATTTCCAATAAAATTATTTTTATTAGACCAAGTACAATTACAAATTACAATAAATATATTGTAATCTCAATTAATTACTGGATTAATAAATAAATATTCATATTTTAATATAAAAAATTGATTTATTATTATAAGAAAAAAATTAATTACTAATAATTTATAGTGGGTTTTGATAGTTACTTCATGTATGAAAGATATTTAGATAAATTTCCTTTTATTAATTTATTGTCTCTCTCAATAAATCTAATTGCAGCAAACCCACATACTCTTTATTTAATATACTCTAAAGGCGTTTTACCTACTGCAAGCAATCAACAAAAAACAAAAAGGTCCACGTCCTCTCTCTTTAAAGTCCATATTGCCCACTACCTTGTTTGTAAGTGACAGTTCACACGGTTTCTTCAGGGGTTTAGTGGCTTGCTCAATATCACTTAAATTATTGCATTGCCAAGTCAGATATGGACAAGGTTTGTACGAGAGACACGGATTCTATGCGGCAAACCCGCATATTGAAGAAATACTGGTTTCGTAATAAATATAATTTTAAAATATAATTTGATCTTAATTTTTAAATTATATATAATTTTTAATATGGAGATCATGAATATGAATAAATAAATAAACTTTTAAAACTATAAATAGTATTTATATCAAGAAAACATTTGAACGGTTAGTTACAATTGTTTTTAAATAGATTATATGTTTGCATCCATCTTTAAAATCGATGCTTTATACCTATGGACGGTATATTTTAGAAATGCAGTTCAGCCCGTATGAAACAATTTTCCTTATTTGAGTCCATGTAGAAATAAGTCACCCTTTAAAAATTTATTTTTGACGCGGATTTTTGGACCTATTTTTTAAGGATGTGTAATCTCTAACATGGGGATAATGAATATGAAAAAATAAATAAATTTTCAAAATTAAAAATAATAATACTATTAATAAAACATTTGGACCGATAGTTTCAATTGTTTTCTATGGACAACATATTTGCATCCATCTTTAAGATGGATATTTTATACTTCTGTAACAATCCTAAACTTTCAAATATATATATATATATATATATATATATATATATATATATATATATATATATATATATATATATATAGTAATAATAATAATAATAATATTAATGGTGTTAACAGAAATAAATACAAAAAAAATAAACATAAATAAATAAATAAAATAATAAGTATATATTAGTAATGATAATAATAATAATAATACTCATATACTGTTAGGATATTGTTGCTTTTATATTAACAATAAATAAAAGATATTATTGTTAATATATTTGAGGGTTCAATTTTACTTGGGTGGACCTTAAGTCCACCACCTTAAAGTTTTACAATAACACTCCTTTAATGGACACCTTGCATTGTGGTGTTTCTTTTTTATACGCCTTTCTCTCTCTCTCTCAACACTAAACTCTCCCTTTCATTAAATATCACTCTCCCTTTCATTAAATATCCTGTTTTCTCATTTCATATTTGTAAACCTTCTTTGCAAAATCCTCTTTTGCAAATTCCCTTCACATTGATCCCGTCCAAGTTTTTCTTTCAAGAAGCAAAATTTACATCTGGTCCAAATTTCTCTTCCAAATTTCGTCCCTTTGCGAATTTTGTTTTGTATCCCTTAAAATCTACCTTTTGCTTTTGAGCCTATAAGGCTGTTGGGCCACAAGAGCCTATTACAAACAGATGATTTGTATAAGGTCACAATTCTGGTTAAGTTGATTTTATATGTTTTTTTTCTCTGGAAAAGATTCTTCATTCACATCGCGTCTCTGAAGAAAGTACCGATGTTTTTGTGTGAGATGGAACTGATGCTCCCCCATGTTAATGTAAGTGACTTCATTTTCTTGAAAAATAATCCGTTATTTTTAAAAATGAAATGAAATAATTACTTCTGCCTATTATCATGAATTTTACGTAAAGGCGTTTTACCTACTGCAAGCAATCAACAAAAAACAAAAAGGTCCACGTCCTCTCTCTTTAAAGTCCATATTGCCCACTACCTTGTTTGTAAGTGACAGTTCACACGGTTTCTTCAGAGGTTTAGTGGCTTGCTCAATATCACTTAAATTATTGCATTGCCAAGTCAGATATGGACAAGGTTTGTACGAGAGACACGGTTTCTATGCGGCAAACCCGCATATTGAAGAAATACTGGTTTCGCAATAAATATAATTTTAAAATATAATTTGATCTTAATTTTTAAATTATATATAGTTTTTAATATGGAGATCATGAATATGAATAAATAAATAAACTTTTAAAACTATAAATAGTATTTATATCAAAAAAACATTTGAACGGTTAGTTACAATTGTTTTTAGATAGATTATATGTTTGCATCCATCTTTAAAATCGATGCTTTATACCTATGGACGGTATATTTTATAAATGCAGTTCAGCCCGTATGAAACAATTTTCCTTATTTGAGTCCATGTAGAAATAAGTCACCCTTTAAAATTTTATTTTTGACGCGGATTTTTGGACCTATTTTTTAAGGACATGTAATCTCTAACATGGGGATAATTAATATGAAAAAATAAATAAATTTTCAAAATTAAAAATAATAATACTATTAATAAAACATTTGGACCGATAGTTTCAATTGTTTTCATATGGACAACATATTTGCATCCATCTTTAAGATGGATGCTTTATACTTCTGTAACAATCCTAAACTTTCAAATATATATATATATATATATATATATATATAATAGTAATAATAATAATAATAATATTAATGGTGTTAACAGAAATAAATACAAAAAAAATAAACATAAATAAATAAATAAAATAATAAGTATATATTAGTAATGATAATAATACTAATAATACTCATATACTGTTAGGATATTGTTGCTTTTATATTAACAATAAATAAAAGATATTATTGTTAATATATTTGAGGGTTCAATTTTACTTGGGTGGACCTTAGGTCCACCACCTTAAAGTTTTACAATAACACTCCTTTAATCGACACCTTGCATTGTGGTGTTTCTTTTTTATACGCCTTTTTCTCTCTCTCTCTCTCTCTCTCAACACTAAACTCTCCCTTTCATTAAATATCCTGTTTTCTCATTTCATATTTGTAAACCTTCTTTGCAAAATCCTCCTTTGTAAACCTTCTTTGCAAAATCCCTTCACATTGATCCCGTCCAAGTTTTTCTTTCAAAAAGCAAAATTTACATCTAGTCCAAATTTCTCTTCCAAATTTCGTCCCTTTGCGAATTTTGTTTTGTATCCTTTAAAATCTACCTTTCGCTTTTGAGCCTATAAGGCTGTTGGGCCACAAGAGCCTATTACAAACCGATGATTTGTATAAGGTCACAATTCTGGTTAAGTTGATTTTATATGTTTTTTTTCTCTGGAAAAGATTCTTCATTCACATCGAGTCTCTGAAGAAAGTACCGATGTTTTTGTGTGAGATGGAACTGATGCTCCCCCATGTTAATGTAAGTGACTTCATTTTCTTGAAAAATAATCCGTTATTTTTAAAAATGAAATGAAATAATTACTTCTGCCTATTATCATGAATTTTAGGCATGATAAATTTTATGCACAAGCGACCTCTTTATTTTGAAAAATAATATTTTTAATAAAATTGTGATATTGTATCTATGTTATAAATTTTAAATGCTGTAAATTCTTAGAAATAAATTTATTTATTTTTCTTGTCTATTGTTAGAAAATTTTAGATACTGTAAAATTATTAGAAATAAATGTGATAATTCTGCTTTTACTAAAATTGTGAGATTTCTTTCTACTGCTTTTTTTTTATATTTAGACATTATAAAATTCATGTGCAAATGACTGCCTTATTACCTGAAAACTGATATTTTTGCAATTGATTATAGCATTGTCTGTGAAATGTTTATTTACGAATTGACATCCTATAAATTGTGATAATTCCGTATTCTTAAGTTTCTATAAGAGTTTTTCTATACATTGGCAATTACGCTAGAATGTCTTTACGAACTGCTACCTTTCTAAATTTGAGCCCAAAATATTTGATTGGTTATTTTTGAAATGTTATTAAAAGCTTGAAATGTTATTAAAAGCAACTGTTATTAATGGTTTCAGTAAAATTCCTATTAGTGATTTCAGTGATAAGTTGAGTACATGATATTGCTGCTTTCGGATGTTTAAAGAGATTTAGAAATACTTTAAGTATGCAAGTGGATTCATCCGGTTCGCCGGTGAGGTATAAGTGGACCTATCTGGGACGCCGGTAATGATTAAGTAGACTCATCCGGTACGTCGGTGAGGTATAAGTGGACCTGTAAGGTTTAAGTGGACCTATCTGGGACGTCGATGGGGATTAAGTGGACCCATCAGGACGCTGATGGGGTATATAGGTGACCTACTTGGGATGCTAGTAAGGTATTTTGTGAAATCCTTTGAATTATGCACTGCCGTTAAAGCGTTATATGTATTTCAATTATACTTAATTATGCATTTATTGAAAGTGAAATTGTTGATGCATTTCTGTTAATGGATCTCCTGTTTGAAAATATTGATACCTTTCAATCATGATTATTTTTAGGATTTTGATGATCACTTACTGAGTAGCCAAACTCATCAAACTATGGTAAACATTTTTTCTGGATAACTGCGGTTTCATTTTGAGTCCTCGTCAGGATCAACTTTGGAAGATATTGTAGTTGTGCTTAAGCTTTCTTTTGTTACTTTGTAAGAATTCGCCACTGTAAATTTATCCTATCAAGAGATGTATATATGTTTTGACTGTCACATCTCAGGAATAATAGTATTATAAATTCTTGGGGTGTGACAATTATGGTATCAGAGCCATAGGTTTAAGATTTTTAGGAAATTTAAAAAGAATGTTCTTAAAATCACATTTATTGCATTTACAGATTGGACGAAGTCAAGATCCAGAATAGCTGGAGCTAATATGGAAGGAATTCACAAAGCCTTGGAAAATATGATTGCTCTAATGCAACATCAGATGGAAAACTAACAATCCACCCAAGCAGTCTGTTACGGGAAATGGTGGGAGTAATATCGAACAATTTAAAAAATTGAACCCACCTTCTTTTAAGGGTGTTGTAAACCCACTGGAAGCCGAGGGATGGATTATGCAATTGGAGAAAATATTCGAAGTCATGGAATGTCCTGATGATAGGAAGGTGGCCTTGGCAGTTTTTATGTTAGAATGTGAAGCACAACACTGGTGGCGAATGGCAAAAGGAGCAGTGGTCAAAGAAAATAGACCATTGACTTGAGAAGTATTTCTAGAGGCATTTAATGAAAAGTATTTCCTAGATTTTATTCGAGACAAAAAAGAAATGGAATTTCTAGAATTAATCCAAGGAAATTGGACAGTAGCACAGTACAAGACCAAGTTTACTGAATTGACCAAGTTTGCACTACATATGATTAATAATGAGGCAAGAAAGGTGAAAAAATTTGAAAGGGGTCTCAGGCCAACTATTAGAAGTAGAATATCAGTCTTAAAATTGAGAACTTATGTTGAAATAGTGGATCGAGCCCAAATTGTTGAAAAAGACTTCGAAGATTACCAAAAGACAAAAATTCAGAAAAGTCATGTTAGACCTACGCCATCTAACCGACAACAGTTTGTAAGGCCAAACAAGAAGCCAAGGCCCTTACCACTTCAAAGCCCAATAGAACCATGTTGAAAATGTGGGAAAAACTATGGATCAAACCCTTGTTATTGGAATACCGGAGCCTGTTTTAAATGTGGAAAATTGGGACACTAGATTAGACAATATCCTCGCTTACAGACGCAACAGCTTCCAAAGCAGGGAGAGATAGCTCCAAAGCCTCAGATGAAGAGAAGAGTATTTGCGATTACCGAACAAGACGCTCAGGCCTCAAAATCAGTGATCCAAGGTACTCTTATTATATTCCAAAAAGGCGCTCATGTTTTGATTGATCCTGGATCTACTAGTTCATTTGTGTCATAACACTTTGCATGCGACTTAAAGGTAGAATCAGAACAATTAGAATGCATTCTAGAGGTAGCCACACCGATGGGAAATTCAATTGACACTAATATAGTATACAAACCTTTGTAATAAAGATAGAAGAAAAGGAACTGTTGGTTGATTTAATACTCCTAGAAATTCAAGATTTTGATGTAATCTTAGGCATGGATTGGCTTTTTGCATACCATGCAAGTATTGATTGTTACAAGAAAATGGTTACCTTTAGTATTTCGAATCAACCAGTATTTTACTTCAATGGCATCAAAGAAGACCTTGTATTCAAGCTTGTATTTACTCCTCATTATATTTAATCCCCTGTATTCGAGCTAATCGCCTCCTTCGAAAAGGGTGTCAAAGCTTTCTTGATTATATCAAAGAAGATAGGAAGGAAGAGATAAATTTGGATACCACTCCGGTTATCCGAGAATTTCTCGACGTTTTCCCTGAAGACTTGCCCAGATTGCTGCCTGACAGGGAAATTGAATTCTCTATTGAATTATTGCAAGGAGTGGCCCCAATTTCTAAGGCATTTTACAGAATGGCACCTGCAGAACTTAATGAACTTAAACAACAATTGGAAGAATTATTAGATAAAGGTTTTATCAGGCCCAGTGTGTCACCTTAGGGTGCTCCGGTATTGTTTGTTAAAAAGAAAGATGGGACTATCAGATTGTGTAATGATTATAGACAGTTGAACCAAGTGACAGTGAAAAATAAGTATCCATTACCTAGAATTGATGATTTATTTGATCAATTACAAGGATCACAAGTGTTTTAAAAAATTGATCTTAGATTTGGATACCATCAGCTTAAGATTAAAAGTGAAGATGTTCCCAAGACACCTTTCAGAACAAAGTATGGCCATTATGAATTTTTAGTCATGACTTTTGGATTAACCAATGCACCGGTTGCATTTATGAATTTGATGAATCAGATCTTTAAGCCGTTTTTGGATAAATTTATTGTGGTATTCATCGATGATATTTTAATTTATTCCAAAAATCAGAAAGAACATGAGCAGCATGTAAGAATGGTATTGCAAATATTAAGAGAAAAGAAATTGTATGCCAAACTTAGTAAATGTGAATTTTGGCTTGAACAAGTGACATTTTTAAAACATGTCATATCAAAAGAAGGTCTATCAGTTAATCCTTCAAAAGTTGAAACCATTGTTAATTGGAAACAACCAAGTAATGTGACTGAAGTTCGAAGCTTTTTAGGATTGGCAGAATATTACAGAAAATTTGTAGAAGGATTTTCTCGAATCGCAACCCCATTGACTCGATTGACACAGAAAAATGTCAAGTTTGAGTGGAAAAGTGAATGTGAGGAGAGTTTTCAAGAACTAAAAGTTTGATTAACTTCAGCACCTATTTTAACTATTCTTAAGGGGAGTGGGGGATTTGTGATTTATAGTGATGTTTCACATAAAGGCTTGGGCTGTGTATTAATGCAATATGGGAAAGTAGTGGCATATGCATCCAGACAGTTGAAAGAATATGAGAAAAAATATCCAATTCATGACTTGGAGCTGGTTGCAATAGTATTCGCTTTGAAGATATGGAGGCATTATCTATATGATGAGCAATTCGAAATATATACGAATCATAAGAGCTTGAAATACCTCTTCTCTCAGAAGGATTTAAATATGCGGCAGATAAGATGGATGGATTTTTTAAAAGATTATGATTGTACAATCCATTATCATTCAGGAAAAGCTAACTTTGTGACCAACGCTCTAAGTAAAAAATCTACAGGAGTCTTGGCTCATCTAATGATTCAAGAAATGAGATTGTTAGAGGAAATAGTGGATTGGCATCCGACCCCGTCCATTAACGGTGTGGTAAATATGATTGCCAACATTAAGGCAGAACCCCAATTAATCCAACAGATTCGATTGCCACAAAAAAAAGACCTTCAGCTTATAACAATTATAGAAGAGGTAAAGCAAGGAAAGAGAGACGAATTCTCTATGTGTAGTGAGGATTTGCTAAAATTCAAAGGTCGGATTTGTATCCCGAATGATGAGAGTGTGAAGAAAACTATTTTGGAAGAAGCACATCACTCTCGTTATACGATACATCCCGGAAGTATTAAAATGTATCAGGACCTGAAGAAAACCTTTTGGTGGATTAATATGAAAAAAGAGGTAGTACTATTTATATCTAAGTGCCTAACATGCCAGCAAGTAAAAGCTGAACATCAAAGGCCCGCTGGGTTGTTACAACCTTTACCAGAGCCAGAATGGAAATGGGAGCACATCTCTATGGATTTTGCCTCTAGCTTGCCTAGAACAAATTCAGGACATGATAGCATTTGGGTCATTGTAGACCGGCTGACCAAAGCTGCCCATTTTCTGTCGATTCACACGACGTACACTTTGGATCGACTGGCCCAGTTGTACATTAAGGAAATAGTGCGGTTGCATGGAGTTCTGGTCAGTATTGTATCGAACAGGAATACTCAGTTTACTTCTAAATTTTGGGCTAGACTACAGTCAGCCATGGGGACGAGACTCACCTTTAGCACTGCCTTTCACCCTCAAACTGATGGACAAACGGAGAGGACCATCCAAACATTGAAAGATATGTTGAGGGCCTGTGTCATTGACTTTACAGGAAGCTGGGATGACCATTTACCCCTGATTGAGTTTGCTTATAATAATAGCTTCCAAGCCAATATTCAGATGGCACCATATGAAGCCTTGTATGGAAGGAAATGCAAGTCACCCATCTGTTGGGACGAAGTTGGTGAAAGAAAGCTTTTGGGACCAGAAATTGTCCAGTTAACCTCAGATAAGATAGCATTAATTCATGAAAGGCTCTGGACAGCTCAGAGTAGGCAAAAGAGTTATGCTGATAACCAAAGAAGAGATCTTGAATTTGAAGAAGGTGATTGAGTTTTCCTAAAAATCTCACCAATAAAAGGCATTATGAGATTCGATAAGAAAGGAAAGCTGAGCCCACGTTACATCAGACCATTTGAAATCCTGAAAAGAATCGGAGGTGTCGCTTATAGACTTGACTTACCACCCGAATTGACAAATGTCCATAATATCTTTCATGTATCTTCACTACGAAAATATCAGCCCGACCCATCCCATATCTTGAAATATGAACCTTTACCGATTAGAAATGACCTATCCTTCATTGAGCAGCAAATTTTGATACTGGATAGAAGGGTGCAAGTGTTGTGCAAGAAGGAGACTCCTTTGGTCCGTGTATTATGGCAGTACCATTCAAGAGAAGAGTCGACTTGGGAACGAGAAGACGATATAAGAGAAAAATATCCTTATCTTATTCAGTAATCAAGTACATAAATTTAGAGGACTAAATTTCTTTAAGGGGGGAAGAATGTAATAGCCCTAAACTTTCAAATATATATATATATATATATATATATATATAATAATAATAATAATAATATTAATGGTGTTAACAGAAATAAATACAAAAAAAATAAACATAAATAAATAAATAAATAAAATAATAAGTATATATTAGTAATGATAATAATAATAATAATAATACTAATATACTGTTAGGATATTGTTGTTTTTATATTAACAATAAATAAAAGATATTATTGTTAATATATTTGAGGGTTCAATTTTACTTAGGTAGACCTTAGGTCCACCACCTTAAAGTTTTACAATAACACTCTTTTAATCGACACCTTGCATTGAGGTGTTTCTTTTTCATACGCCTTTTTCTCTCTCTCTCTCTCTCGAAACACTAAACTCTCCCTTTCATTACATATCCTGTTTTCTCATTTCATATTTGTCAACCTTCTTTGCAAAATCCTCTTTGCAAATTCCCTTCACATTGATCCCATCCAAGTTTCTCTTCCGAATTTGTATCTCCGTCCTACACAGCAAAGCTTGCATGATGTGTAGCAAAAATCCTCTTCGCAAGTTTGTCCTCCAAATTTGCACAAATCATTACCCATCTCATTGATTCTAGCACAGCAAAAATTTACATCTCGTCCAAATTTCTCTTCCAAATTTCGTCCCTTTGCGAATTTTGTTTTGCATCCCTTAAAATCTACCTTTTGCTTTTGAGCCTATAAGGCTGTTGGACCACAAGAGCCTATTACAAACAGACGATTTGTATAAGGTCACAATCCTGGTTAAGTTTATTTTATATGTTTTTTTCTCTGGAAAAGGTTATTCATTCACATCGAGTCTCTGAAGAAAGTACCGATGTTTTTGTGTGAGATGGAACTGATGCTCCCCCATGTTAATGTAAGTGACTTCATTTTCTTGAAAAATAATCCGTTACTTTTAAAAATGAAATAAAATAATTACTTCTGCTTATTATCATGAATTTTATGCACGATAAATTTTATGCACAAGTGACCTCTTTATTTTGAAAAATAATCTTTTTAATAAAATTGTGATATTGTATCTATGTTATAAATTTTAAATGCTGTAAATTCGTAGAAATAAATTTATTTATTTTTCTTGTCTATTGTTAGAAAATTTTAGATACTGTAAAATTATTAGAAATAAATGTGATAATTCTGCTTTTACTAAAATTGTGAGATTTCTTTCTATTGCTTTTTTTTATATTTAGACATTAGAAAATTCATGTGTAAATGACTGTCTTATTACCTGAAAACTGATATTTTTGCAATTGATTATAGCATTGTCTGTGAAATGTTTATTTGCGAATTGACATCCTATAAATTGTGATAATTCCGTATTCTTGAGTTTCTTTAAAAGTTTTTCTATACATTGGCAATTATGCTAGAATGTCTTTACGAACTGTTACCTTTCTAAATTTGAGCCCAAAATATTTGATTGGTTATTTTTGAAATGTTATTAAAAGTAACTGTTATTAATGGTTTCAGTAAAATTCATATTAGTGATCTCAGTGATATGTCGAGTACATGATATTCTGCTTTCAGATGTTTAAAGAAATTTAGAAATACTTTAAGTATGCAAGTGGACTCATCCGGTTCGCCGGTGAGGTATAAGTGGACCTATCTGGGACGCCGGTAGGGATTAAGTAGACTCATCCGGTACGCCGGTGAGGTATAAGTGGACCTGTAAGGATTAAGTGGACCTATCTGGGACGTCGATAGGGATTAAGTGGATCCATCAGAACGCTGATTGGGTATATAGGTGACCTACTTGGGACGTTAGTAGGGTATTTTGTGAAATCCTTTGAATTATGCACTGCCGTTAAAGTGTTATTTGTATTTCAATTATTCGGATTATACTTAATTATGCATTTATTGAAAGTGAAATTGTTGATGCATTTCTGTTAATAGATCTCCTTTTTGAAAATATTGATACCTTTCAGTCATGATTATTTTTAGGATTTTGATGATCACTTACTGAGTAGCCAAACTCATCAAACTATGGTAAACATTTTTTCAGGATAACTGCGGTTTCATTTTGAGTCATCGTCAGGATCAACTTTAGAAGATATTGTAGTTGTGCTTAAGCTTTCTTTTGTTACTTTGTAAGAATTCGCCACTGTAAATTTGTCCTATCAAGAGATGTATATATGTTTTGACTGTCACATCTCAGGAATAATAGTATTGTAAATTCTTGGGGTGTGACAACTTTTGAGACCACAAATATAGAAATGTGATCCCTATTGCTTGAAACAATTTTCCTTCACAAACACATAGACATTATGGGATTGTCTACGAAGAGACCATTTATTTTCTTGTACATGGAGGTCATAATCATTTCCACTCATTAGATGTCATATTGGATAGCTTGGGTAAGTCCTGAAGTTCGAATTTTTTTTTTTTTTAGATTTTGTATCTATTCATTGACATCCTTACAACAACTCATTTTAAAATTTAAGAGACAAGAATGATTGTGACCTCCATGTACAAAAGATAAATAATCTCATTGTAGACAACTCATTTTCATATGGGTGATATTACAATCTATGTGGATGATATCACATCCTTTCTAAAGACCAAAAACACATTACTAAAAAATATTGTATTACAAAACAAAGGTATATAAGTACCCAAAATTTATTGAGTACAATCATAAAATGCTTTATAGTGCTAACACCCTAATTAAATGAACTTCGCCAGATTGTATTTAGAAGTAGAATATGCATAATGGATTAGTTAATCATGGCTTACTAGACAACCATAATTATGTGTTACTCTTTATTTTTTTTGTTTTTGTTTTAGTTTTTACAATATGTTTTGCCTGATGATTTGGGCATCTACTCATATCTCACGTATCATAAAAAAATTATTTGTCAAACATATATTAACCAAAGGGAAAATATCATATTATCCCTTATTTTTTAACTTCTATATCTCATCAGACTTAAGAATTGAAAATATTACTTGTAAGCAAAAAGACTCCATCTTTTTTATTTTCCAACCCCTTAAACCTTTTTTACCATATATTATTGACCTCAACAATTTATGAAATGACTCTCTCTCTCTAAAACTCCATCTCTCTCTCAAAACTTTATCTCTCTCTCAAAACTCCATCTCCATCTCTCTCTCTCCCACATCATCATCGCTCTCTCTCAAAACTTCATCTCTCTCCCTAAAACTCAAACTCCATCTCTCTTTTTAAAACTCAAACTCTCTCTAAAACCCAAACTCCATCTCTCTCACACACATAAGAAAGTGTGCTCGTTTTCGAGCTCAAGCTAAACCCCTTGGCTGGTAAACTCAACGAGAAGAGCAGAGAGAAATTGAGTTTTAGAGAGAAAGATAGATGGAGTTTGAATATGATGTTATTTTAGTGTTTGTTTGGGTAAAAAATTTATAGTCAAAGGGATCCAGGGGGTTCTAAGATAGAAAAGATGAGACTTTTTGCTTCCAAATACTATTTTTCAATTCTTGAGTCTCATCAGATATGAAAGTTAAAAATAGGGGATAAGGAGATATTTTCCCTTAACCAAAATACCTTGAATATTCCTGAGTATTTTGGTGCTTTTATTATTTGAATTATTTATTTTATATTTGTTTTAAGTTCTTCCATGGAACAAACATAAAGTCTTAGGGAAGGTGCGTGCACATGCGCACACGCTCACGCACATTTTATAGAATTGATTAGAGAAAAAAGTCAATAGAATTCACACGCACATATATATATATATATATATATATATAAAAGAGAGAGAGAAGAATTCACTTGCACATTGAAGCTAAAATGATGCGAGGAGGCTTCCCGGGCCTCCGAGAATGCTGAGCAGCATGGTTGTCAAGAAGCAAGATATCACCCTTTTCCCATCTTATATTCACTTTGTTCTCATCCCTGATCTTCCTGTAGTTTTTGATGGCTTCATCAGGAAATGGAGTTCCATCTCCAAAGCTTACAACACTCATGTCATCAAGCTTGCCATTGTACCCTACAATGGTGAAGAACCAAGCCCTGCGCCCCTCTTGAAAAGTTCTTATTGGGTTCATGGGTCCAAATTCAAATTCAGCTGTCCCATCCTCTAGAAATTCAACTGAGTTGCAACCTAGCTTCAGCGGAGCCCTGCGTTTGACAATGAAGAGTTCTCTTCATTACGAAAGGTTTGAATTTCTTATATCCAAATAAGACCTCTAAGTTACTCAAACAACAATTTTAAAAGTTAAAGCAATAAGAGGAGGTCCAGAAAGGGTTTCAATTTCATAACGGATTTAGTTTGGAGTTGTTTAAATGATTCCCATTCTAAGAGCTTATGCAGGACCAGATCGGGAGCCAGGTGATTCTCGGCTGAAATACCGACAAGTCGCTGGGTCTCTTATTTTACTTTTTTCTTCGTATTTAATGACTATTCATATTCATGTAGTCTCGTACCATAATTATTGGGAGCTAGAGCGGGAATGGCTCCGTGGTTGGAAGCAGGAGCATCGAATCGATGGCTGCCCAAATCTCCGGCTCTCATGAGGGTAAAAGTAGCAGAATGAGATCCATATGAAGGTGAAACGCGGTCCCAACACAACGGGATCTAGATATTTACTTAAGAGGATGCGATCCATATACAGTGGGATCGTGTTCCCATATGCAATAGGATCGTAATCCAATTTGAAGTTGATCCCATTCCTTTTGGGGATCTTGATCCCGACCTTTTGGGATCTTGATCCCAATTTTTTTGGTATCTTCTTACCATACTTAAAATATATGATAATATAATATTATGTATACTCTTTAAAGTAGGGATCTCATTATTGATAGTAAGCAAGCAATAGTTATGTTACTAGTTAGCTATATACAAAGAAAATCATCAGTTTAATTGTTGTTTTAATCTTTAAGATGGGGTTGAGATCCCTAACAGCAGGATTTGAGATCCCAAAATTTAAAAATCGAGATCCCTGAGTGATCTATTTTGAGAACGACAAAATCTAGATCCTAAAAGAGATCACGTAGGAGATCCCGGTATCATGGCGAGGCCAACTTTGTTTGAAGAACTCATATTCAATTTTTTTTTCAGTTTAATAAACTCTCAAAGTGAATCAAGAGCTATATGAAAAAATCAAAGTCATACACATGGTTTCGGGGGTTTGGTTAACCCTATAGAAGTGCATCACGTGGTCCATTGGCACGTTTTCCCAATGGCTTTTTGAACTTTTACATCACTTTTGAAGCATAACCGTTAATGCTTACCATGAGAACTTGCATTCAAAATACATGTACCCATATTAGCATAGGATGTGGAGTGTGAACTTGGTAAAAAAATATGTTTGGTTTTTATTGAAAAATATTAATAAAGAACACATATGAGATTATCACAAAAAAAGAAAAAATAAGAAAAAGAAGATATGTTTATCATGTTAACAAAAGCACAAATTTTTTCTTGAGATGATAAAGACATATACCATAATTAAGTTCAAGCGCATTTACCATGAAAAATGTTATTCCCCTTTGAGAAAGTATTTTGATGGCCTATAATTGCACAACAATTCTAGCCAAAGAATGCACTTTTAGTCTAAAAAACTTTACAAATCAATCACCTCGACCTTGTAATTCATAGATCTGAAAAGATAAATGGATTTCTAGCACTAAGGATGTTTATATCTTATAACACATTTACCAGACTTTTATTTCAAGGATTCACATATCCTCCCGATTTCCAATATTTTTGGAGGTTAAAATTCTACAACCATGTTAGAAATAATTTGTAAGCCATTACAAGGGTTTCTAGTAGAGGTTTGAGTTAAGGCATTATCAAATACCATAAACACACGACCCTACCAGAATTATATCCTTCCAAGTTTATGCAACTTTCAAATATGCCTTAATTAAGGTAGTGGTAGAGAACAACTTTTTATTCAAAAGAATAACTTTTTGGTAAAGGTTCAGCTTGTATAGAGTCGAGGCCCTAAACAATCAAATTAAAGCCCACCTTCAAATAGTATCGAGAAATATAATTTCAATATTGGAAAGTTTTGGGATAGCTTTAAATTGTATTTTTATCTTCAGTTATAAAATTTAAAGCTTCAAAAATAGTGTAGATTGAGCAGATCTATGAAAACTTAAAAATCTTGAAAATTGACAGTCTAAAAATACGTTACAAGATACACTGTTTCTAAAACTTGAAATCCATCTTGATGTCGAGATGATCAATTTGATGATATTTAGGCATCAAAACAACCTTTTCTAGTGAAAGTTTTGAGGTAAGCTCTAATTTGATTGTTTTGAGCCTAAGCTCTATATAAACTTTTCCTTTGGTAAATGCACATATCACAAACCATTTTGACATTACTACTTACATTTTGAAGGGTTATTAAGTATGAACAAATCTGGGCTTTAATTACTTTTGAAAAATACATTATGATGGGTAGCGGGTTGCCGCAACGTGGCGTCTTGATTTTCATTCATATCATGGATATATATATATATATATATATATATATATATATATATATATATATATATATATATATATATATATATATATATATATATATATATATATATATATATATATATATATATATAGGGTGCTCACACTATGGTGTAATACTCAACAAAATTTGGACACGTATATACCCATGTTTATTACATAAAGCTTTTTTTTTTAACAATGGTATTTTTAGTCATTAGGAGAGATGTGACGTCATCGACATGGGTGTGATATCATCAACATGGAGTAATAAATGTCATTAGTGTGATCTATGTGGGTGATATATCACCAATATAAAGCATTAAATGACATTAGTGTACTCCATATGGGTGATGTACTATCCTATGTGGATCCTGTCATACTCATCCTAATGACAAAAAATATCCTTATTAAAAAATACCCTACATACAAAACAAAACTATAAAAAACAAAACTATAGAAGTGTCTAAAATTGTTAAGTATAATAATAAATTACTTCTAAACATCCTAACATAACCTATATATATATAAAGAAGATAAAGGTCTTACAGCTTTTTTGCTTCAACTTTGTCCTCAGTTTCTAGTATTTGTTGCCACGTTCTCCTAAACTCTTTCATGGAAGCATTGTCGTTTGGGTTCCGCACAAGGATAATAGCTCCCACAGTTCCCAATTTATGGACAACTTCTGGCATGGCCTCCTCCATCTTCTCAACAATAATGTGGCTGGGTATTATTGAGGTCTCACCGCCTTCTCGTGGGGGCTCCATACAGAAGAAAAAGATCTTGGAAGGGAATTCTTCTCTCTACAAACAATAAATGGGAAAATGGAAAATATGCTTTATTTGAGCAACAAGGACATTTAAGCCCCTAAAAATGAGAAAGACATATAATAGAAACATAATTAAAAAATTCGAGCTTTTGGAAAGATCACAATATAAATATTGCAACCCTCATTTGAGATGAGAATGAACAAAGATATGAAAATACATATTGCATATAACGAGATAAAAAAGTGTATGGTATACTATTGTATCATTATTGTATACTCAATAAAAGAACATGGCACAATTATTTTTCAAAAGTTCCATTCTCTCTCTAAATTTTTTTCACATCATGACAAATACTAATATGTTGGCTTGAAACCCACTCACCTCACGTCACCTCATGTAGTTTTCAAAGGAGATTGAAACAAGATAGGAAAGTGTATATATTTTTACTTGTGGATATATTTTTACTGTAGGCTTTCCAAAAGCTGGAATTTTTTAATTTTTGTTTCCATTAACAAGGAGGGAGGTTGTTATAGGAAGGAGTTTTTTTTTGTAATATGGCAATGGGTCTATGGTTTTTGTGACATATAAACCTTGGCATTTTTTAAACATTTTTCTTGGAGTATCCCCATAGAAGTAGATAATGCTGCCTAAAATCCCTCCTCTCTCATTTTATTCTCTAAATGATGTACAGATGGTGGAAATTGGTATTTCTGACTCCCTCATCCAATCATACATCGAAACATCTGTATGTTTGTAATTTCCCTGCCTTTTTATTGCATGATATGCAATTTTTCGAAGTCAATAGATCCCAGGTTTCCTAATTCTCCCATCCCCAGAAGTTAAATTTAGTGGATGTTCTTTCATTTTTGACTTAAAAACAAGTTTTTTCAACTTTCATATGAAATAGGGCCACACTTTCTGGAGTGATGTTAACAACTTACAACAATACATATATCAATATCTTGCTCATTTCCTTTCTAGAAATTGCGCTAAAAAATCAGCCAATTAAGGGTATATTATAGCCTACTAATGAACTTATATAGTTGCATCTATAAAAATAAAACTTCTTGTTGATGTCAAATGCAAGAAATGTGTGGTGTTTAATTATTTCTTAAACGCCTTTTTGTTGGTGCCCTAATTTGGAATCCCCTGCATTAAGATTCAAAGGCATTCTGGCTTGATCTGCAGCTATTCATGATGGAAAATATTTTTATAAATATATTTTTTTTCGAAACAGTGCTGAAAATCTAGAAAAGCTACAAAAAAAAAACAAAAACAAAAAAGGAAATAAGTTTCCCATACTTATTTGACATTACTAATTTAATACCACACTTTTTTTGGATGAAGTTTCTATAGGGCCTAAGCTTTATGAAAACAAAATAAAATCTCACTTTAAATCCTCATCGAGAAAGCACTTTGGGCATCATAGATCTTCATGATGGATCTATTACAGATCTTGCGAGTTTGTTAACACTTATTTTTAAGGGGATTTGGATGGTCTAGATGATTTATTACAATATGCACTATTTTTTAAATTTGAAGTCATATTTTTTTTTTTCACAACCATAATGTTCAAGTTGAGATGATTGATTTAAAGGTTTTTCAACACTTGAATTGCAATTTTTGATGAGTTAAGCCGCGAGGCTTTACTTATTTTAACATGGTTGCAGCCCTATGAAACCACTTTCCTTTTCATCATTGAAGCTAGGTGTGATTATTTTTCATATGACTATTAAAGTGTCACAAACAATACCTTACTAAAAACAAAATGTGGAAAATGATTTGTACAATTAGAAAACAAGATAGTAAACGAATTGAATTCTACAATGCTCAAGTCAAGGAGTTGATATTAAATTTGTTCACGTTAAATTTAGAGCAAATTAGTGAGGGATATTATCGGGGAGGGTTAATTACCATTTGGTGTCTCTTTGGTCCAAAATTATGAGCACCACCTTTTTTTACCCATAGTTTATTTTATTTTGTTTTATTATTATTATTACTACACCCGAAAAGATTCGGGTTTTGGGCTCTTGACTTAATTCTCATTAGGGCTGGCCATGGGCCAAGAGGCCTGGCCAGGCATAGCCATAAAACGTAGGGCCTAAGCCACAAAGTGTGATGCTCTTGTTTATTTTTCATTTGCCATTGGCCCAGACCAGTTAGGCCAGGCCCTTTGGGGACAAGGGCCAGGGCTAGCACGGCCCTGGCCAGGCCCATTGCCATCCATACTTCGCATCTTAGTGTTTGTTATTAGCAATTTAATATTTCGTTATGGATTCTAAGTTCTAATTATATTGTCTAAGCTTAACTCTAACCTTTTATGTCTATGCCTGAAACTTACCCCTAGTAAACTGAACTAGTCGAACTGTTTTTGCAAACAAAGAAGTTTATGAGCAATCCTTCGTGACAATCCCGTTGAGGACCACGATATTTTTAAAATAGCTAAACTACACTCAAGAAGTTCTATGACCAAGCTTCTTGTGTCATCTATTTACAGTTCTAAGAAATGGTGTTCTTAGGATTGATATTTTGGAAGCAATGGTCGTCCACTAGGACTGTTGTCTACTTGTCAATGTTAATTAGAGGGAGAGCATTGACTCATAAATTCGTCGAATCAACTTAGAATCGTTTGAGTCGGTTCGGATTTATTAAACATTTTGAAAAGAGTTGTCCAAAAATTTGGCCGGTTATTCTGAGTCCCTTTTTATAATTCTCTAGAAAACTTTAAGTGAGTCTCCTGAGCCTAGGGCCTGTAATTTAATTTCCCCAATAAATGGTTGGGCTTAGGAATTGGCAAGTCTGAGGAAAGTCCATATTTTTAAAGACGGGGACAAAGTACTAGCAAGGACACTTTGAGAAACAAGAAGATCATCACATACACGACACAGAGAGAGAGAGAGAGAGCTCTCACATTTGAGCTTTCATGGTGGAAATCGATGAGCAACTCGGGCGGAGCCTCATTGGAAGTATAGACACGATCAATCACCTTGGTGCGCGGGGCATCGCCATTCCCGTAATCCATCTCCTCCCACCCAAATGCCTCCACCACGCTTCGAAAGTCCTCGGCACAACGCACATCAAACCCTCGAAAGAGTATCGCACAATGACGACTCAACTGTTCATACAGCCACACACGATTTGCCCTAACAGCTTCTGCCAAACTCGTTTCTCCCCCTTCATGCTTGTGAAATGAGGGAGAAAATGTGGTGGCTCCATCTTCACATCCATGAGAGGGGAGGAGGGTCCTAGGGAAGACCATCCCACCAAACCACTTCTCTTCTTTCAGTTTTCCTTCTACAAACTCCATTTTTGGCTGCTAAGGAGCTTTAGCTAACCAGATTAGAGGGTCATGATATCACATATTTATATATATATATATATATATATATATATATATATATATATATATATATATATATATATATATATAAAACAAGAGCAGGTTCATGACTAGGTGGCAATCAAAAAATTCCTCTTAGATTTTGAGTTTGATTCGGATGGAGATTAAAAATAATTAAGTTAAAGTTTGGATGGAAAGAATTAGCTTGACATGAAGGAAGCTTTACCTACGTGACAATCAATAAATAGTTGAGAAGTATGTGCGGTTCAAATTTGTGAAATACAACATGGGTTCATTATTACATCTAAGGGTTTTGTTACGCTACACCACTTGTGGTGTAAATCTTTTAAAGTCATCAATATTTTTGACACTAAAATATCATTGACTTGTAATACAAAATTTTTCAAATAGGGGTATTTTTTGTCATTTAAAGGGTAGAATATATATTTTTATAAAAAAATAGTGGCATTCTATTAGTAGTTAAAAACAATTAATACGTGGATGATGTTACACACCACATCGATAATGACATTGTCCACTATGATTAATAAATGTTTTTGTTTCTATTAAGAATTTTTAGTTTACTCTTAACTAATTACTATATAATAAAGGTATCTAAATGTTTAAAAATGTTTAGCATTTCAAGGGTCTACACTACAAGTAGTATAGACTAACAAAGCCCTCTACATCTAATATACAAAGTCCATAAGTGAGCAAACTCAAATAGAACTAACGGTAACAATATAACAAGAAGCTGATCTTATGTGCCCAATGGTGTATGATCTCTCGCCACAAAACTTTTATTAAGAACTCAAAATTTAAATTTTTTTCTTTTTAAAATATACTTTTAGCTCCTCATATATAGCATATATAAAATACTATTAATAAATATTTTGCTTCATGGATCAAATATAGAGTGTATTCTAATTAGTGCACTTTAGACAATATACTTTTACGTCTTCCACATTCCACATGTGGGAGGAGTGGTGTACAACAATAAAAATATTCCCCTTATCTTTAATAATATATAAGTATATAGTATTTTCTTTAATATGGCACTTTATTGATGTTGTCAAATTGATTCATTATTTATTAATTTTTATGTTATAATTAAAATCGTGAAGATAACATGTAATTACAAATTTTATGCAATACTAATCAATTATGCTTTGTATTTTATTCTCACTTTGATAGAACTAGTTGGATTACATGTATTGCACGTAGAACATGATGATTATTAATCATATAAATATACAATATTAATGTGCATCTCTACATTGATCGTTTTTCAAAGAACTCTTACTAATTTAGTGGTTTCTAGGGTTACGACCTATTTCCTATTATTACATAGGCACTACAAATTTTGAATATGAATTTAACACTAATTCAATAAATCATACAACAAATAAGATATGAATGATTTGTAAAGTTATGATCTATTTCCTATTACATAATATCGTTACAAATTTTGAATATGTGCTGAATGTACACGACAATTATGACATGTCTCAAAGCCTAACATATTTTGCCAGGTATTTATATCAATATAAATATAATTATCGGAATAGTAATTTTCCACATTAAGACAATCTTTTAACATTTTTTGACAATAAGGAAAAACAATTATTATCGTAGATAAATATTGCACTACATAATTGTGAACATATGTCATTTGATTTCATGGAAGTGCAACATGATGATGATAATAATAATAATAATAGTATGCATTCATGGGGCCAATTCCATTGATGTCGATAAATATTGCATTACATAAAAATGAACAAATGTTATTTGATTTTATGGAATCACAACTTGCATGATAATAACAAAAAAGGAAAAAAAAAGAAAAAAATAGTGTGCATGCATGGGCCAAATCGATTGATTTTGAGTAGTTTTATGGGTGTAAGCATGGACTATTACGAATTAAGTAATTGGTAAGTGATTTTATCAAAAAATTTATTAAATATAATGGAAAACTATGAAAAAAATAAAAATTTTATGTCATTATTTTATTACAATTATTGTCTCTTACCTTTAGAGATGTAAGAAATGACCGTTTTTGGTTCATGTGATCGAAAAGATACTCAAGGATATTAAACAAATTTTAAAATATAAAAAATCGCACAAACATAAGAAGTCAATTTGTAATATTTTTTTATGTTTTCTATCATTTTGGCAAAGATTAAAAAATATTTTGGCCCAGCACAAGGATATTTAAAAATATAAAAAATCTTAAAAATAAGAAATTTATTTGCAATATGTTTTTTAGTTTTTTATCATTTCGGCAAATATTAAAAAATATTTTGGCCATGAAGACTTATATTTACATTTTTGTAAACAAAGACTCTCACTTGCTTCAATTCATAACTAAAACATCCCTTGAAAAATATAATATAAAATCACACTGAAACTATTGAATGTTCAACATGGAGAACACACTGATAATTAAAAGTTATGGTTTGTATAGATCCAAGACTCTTAACAATCAACGTAAGCTCACCTTCAAATGTGCGAGAAATGTGGTTTCAATATTAGAAATTTTTGTGATAGCCTCAAAATATTTTTTCTATTTTTAATTATAAAACTCAAAGTTTCAAAAGTAGTGTAGATTGAGCCGATATATGAAAATTTGAAAATCTTGAAAATTGATGGTCCAAAAATGCGTTACAAGATGTACTATTTTCAAAAACTTGAAATCCATTTTTTTCTCATGTCTGTACATCTTGATGTCAAGAAGATCAAATTGAGGATATTTGAGCATCAAAGCAACCTTTTCTAATGAATTTTTTGAGGTGGGCTCTAATTTGATTGTTTAGAGCCTCAGCTCTATATAAACTTTTTCCATAAGTAAATTACCAAATACGAAGAAAAAAGCAAAAGAATCTTACCTGATTGAGAGTAAGGAATACATATGCAGCAAAAAGAAAGAGAAAGGTAACAAATGATTCGTAGAAGAATAGTTTATATAAGCAAATGGCTTGGGCATGTCCATCATTAGGGTTTTTTAATTTTTATAACATCAAAACCCTAACTAATGAGAGAGAGATAGAGAGTGGTGCTTGTGCATGCATTGAAATAGATTATCCTATTCTTGGATGGGCAATCCCCTTGGATACGGAAACAAGGATAAATATGTAATGCATATCTTTCTCTCTTGAATTTGAATTGGGAAAAGGTACCCATTTTAGAAAGTGTGAACCAAAAAATAGAGAAAAAAAAGATCTTCTATTTCTCAAATTAAATATGGACTCTCTCTTCCTCTTCCTAAATCTCTACTTTAATATCTCTTATTTTTCAAATTAAAATATGAAATAATCTCTCTCACTTCTTAAAACCTCTACTTTTTGTGTCTCTCTCATACTTAGCAAGTCGGGGATTATCAATAAATCGTCTCACTATGAAATCGGAAACTAATCGTTTTTATTTTAAAAATTAGGATAAAAAAATCGGGTAAAAGTTATGGATCGACAAAAATACTTCATGTGAAGAGAATGCAAATATATCAAACTAGGCTAAAAAAATTGGAGTCAAAAAATCGGATATATTTAAAATATTAAAAATTTTGAAACTATATATATATATATATATATATATATATATATATATATATATATATATATATCACTTAGTATAGAAAAAATTAATAGTAGTGAGGAATACTTTCTAAAAAAAAAATAGAGTATATTAATAGAAAAATTAAATTAAAACGATTTTTCAAATTTTAAAAAAGTCAGCTTTTTAAACTTCTTCCGGGAAAGACCGCGTATTTTTACCGATCGATTGAAAAAGTTTCCAAAAAATGTTGATTTTATGAAAAAGTCTCGATTAAATCCGCGACTTGCTAATTATAATCTTTCTTCCTAAAATATCTACTCTTCACGCAAACAATCTTAGATATATATGCATATCTTTCTCTCTTTTGAATTTAGTTAGGGATAGATACCTATTTTAGGCAGTTTGAACCAAAAATAGGGAAAAAAATCTCCTATTTCTAAAATTAAGATATGGAAAATTTCTATCTCCCCTAAAATATCCACTTTCTCTCTCTTCTTAAAATCTCTACTTTTTCTTTGGGTGAGTCCGTGGCGGAGAGGACCCCAACCCTAAGTAGGAATTGAATCTAGAACAAAATCTCTCCTCTTCGCGCACAAAATATTAAAAAAAAAAAAATGGAGATTCTCATTTCTCGACTCTACACAAATTTTAAGGAAGAGTTGGATAAAAATTTTCTTACAAATTTTATTATCTCTCTTCCCCTATCGTGTGTCCTACAATATCTATAAAATTAAGGCGCATTCTTATTTTTACGATATGTGTCCGCTCCTTAACTGTGGCTTAATAATGTTGTATAGATATTGCACAAGTTACAAATGAAACAACATATTCGATTTAAAAAAATTATGCACTCATTTTATAAATTTTACATTTATGTTGTTTCCCAATATTTTATTCGAAAGCTATAAATTTAATTACAAAAATAATTTCTAAACATTAAATTATTAAAATTATGTCATTTTCAAATTTTCATATATAAATTTATTATAAAAATAATGTCAAAACATTAAATTATTAAAACTATCTAATAAACGAGTTTACAACTATCGCTATAAATTAAACTTGATAAGTATAAACATAAACAAAAATTTTTAATTATAAATATGAAATAAAATTTATAATTTTAAATATAAAATAAAATTTATAATTGAGAAATATCATAATTAATAATAAAATTAGATTTAAATCATAAATAAAAATATTCTTCTTTCATAAAAAATGTACATAATGCTGCTCGCTTTTTCATTTATTTACTTGAACACTTTGATGATCAAATTATTAGGTAACTTTTTTAATCATAATTTCTTATTTATGACTTTATAAGTATAATATTAATATTAAAAAATATATGAAGGAAGAAAAAATTTCTTGAGATTAAAATCATAATTTTTTTATACCAATTCTAAATAAATTCTACATTCATCGTTTATTTTAAATAATTTGACACAATTTTAGTGGGTAGCAAAATATAGTGCCACAATTAAATGCATAATTCACTATAAAAAAATTCTATTGTAAATTGTAATTGTATTGTGTAAATATAAAATATAGTTGTAACCATCAAATTGGCCCAGATTAAATCCGGGTTGTTTAGCTTACACGATTCCATCAATCAAAAGCTGACAGGATCTTTCTCACATAAATCCACACACATACACACATGTATATATATATATATATATATATATATATATATATATATATATATATACGGGAAAAGTTTATATAGAACGTTGGCTCTAAACAATTAAATTCGAGCTTACCTCAAAACTTTTATTAGAATAGGTTGTTTTGAAGCTCAAATATCATCAAATTGATCGTCTCAGCATCAAGATGTATGGATATGAGAAATAAATGGATTTCAAGTTTGAAAATAGTGCATCTTGTAACGTATTTTTGGACCACATTTTCAAGATTTTTAAGTTTTCATAGATATGCTCGATCCACACTATTTTTTAAACTTTAAATTTTATAACTAAAAGATAGTTTGAATGTATCTAAAATTAAAATATTTTTAGATTGCAATCTAAAAATATCGTTAAGCTGGTTTTCACCTTTTGGACAACTACGCGCTTTTGTAATATTATTTGATTGAAAGAAAAAAGAAAAAAGAAACCGACAAAAAGTTGTCATCCAATAAATTTCAAAGTCTTAACTTCGAAATTTTTTTTAGCTTGAATCACGTTTCTCGCGCCTCTCTCCCTCTAACCTTCATGCTCTTCCCTCCCCTCCCTGCTTTTCCCACGTCTCCTTCTGCTAAAAAACTCAAAGCTCTGCTCTCTCTCTCTCTTTCAAAAGCTCTGCAAACATCGAGCTATGCTCTCTTTCTCATAGAGTTCAAGAGCTCTCCAAAAACACCAGATTGTGTCATTGTTGAAGTTGTTGCCGAAGTTCCCTCAGATCATCTGCTGGAAAAGCTTTGGGTGATGTGCGCAGTCCAAAACAGCTCGTAAACCGACTGATAGTCAACTTCCCAGAATTACTAGATTGTGATTCATCTCCAAGCACGGGCTGCGTTATCCTGAGACTTCTAGCCCACGATGATATAGCAGACGTTGACAACTTTGATGGGTTTTCTTTCGCCTTGCTATCTTCACTGGATGCAGAAGCATGTGTGTTATCAGGAGTAGGAGTAATTGATGGTGAAGGTGACGATTCTGAATCGGCTGATACTGTATCCATTGAAGCTCCTTGTTTTCCTAAATACAAGGTATATCAAAAGCCCCCCATTCAACAGGTAAGCCCAGCCCCCATTCAAAAGCCCCCATATTTTTTGGGCAACCTCACCGGAAAATCACTCAAACACCCAAAGGAACTTCCTCAATCTAACCATCGACAACTTTATTTTTTCAGAGACCCCCTTCTTCCTGCAAAATTTGTAGCTCCCAAGGAAAAAGTTCTCTTTGCAAAGTATAAATGATCGGAAAATACAGAATCCAACTGTCGGAAAATTGGGTTTCCGATGTTTATTTTATGGGGCAACGATCTCTCTGAACAGGGGTTGATATGGCATTTATATAAGCAGAATAGATGTGAGTTGGAGTTTATATGAGGGGTTTTAGAGAGTGAAAATGGAGATGGGGAATGGATCCGTAAGGAGTGAGAAAGGAGGAACCTTGTGAAGCGTGTGTTGGAAGAAAGCAATTAAGAAAGAGAAAGTGGGGGAGAGAGACTGTAGAGAGAGAAGCAAGATGGAGAGATTGACTTGGCTATGGAGACCTCAAACCCGAACCTTTCTTGGCAAGAGCGATGGTGACGCAGTCTCAGTAGGGCTAGAGCTTGGCGATGGAGGAAAGGGCTAAGGCTTCCCCTGATTTCGTAGAGAAAGATGAGAGAGAGAGGGGGGTAGAGGAACGGGCGAACTCTGGACCAATCTCTCGTCTTGGAAAATCTTCAAGAGAAGGGATAGAGGGGTTTTTGTGACAAATCAATGAAATTAGACGTCCAAGCTGTTTACCATTTTTTTTTTTTTTGTGAATATTTATTTTTTTGACATCCAAACTATATATATATATATATATATATATATATGGTAAACATTACAGTAGCTGGACAGCTATAATGAATAGTAATATAGGTGAAATGGGAGTCGTCATATCTTCATGTGGTTCAGAATGTATGTCATCATAATGAAATTTTAGATGTATATATTAAAAAATAGTGCACACAATTAAAATATATATAAAAAACATTTCTCACAATATAAAATGACCAAAATACCCTTTAAAATTATGGGGGTAATTTGGTCATTTTAAATTATTGAAAATAATATTATTATATTTTTATGTGGTGTGCAATTGTGTTAGGTATATACACCCAAATTTTCATGTAAACCAGATTTATAGAAGACAAATTAAAATTAAAATTAAAATAGTAATATGTATTTTGAACCACTTGATGAAAATTTGACGGCCGGGATTCCACCTATATTAATATTCATTATAGCTGCTAAGCTATTGTTAGCTTGATATATATATATATATATATATATATATATATATATATATATATATATATATATATATATATATATATATATATATATATATATATATATATATATATATATATATATATATAGGATCTCAAAAGATCACCATTAAATTTGGTATGGATCTATGGAAAAATCAAGTCCCACACCCATATGATAACTTTTTTAGAGAACCGTGTCAACTTTAATAGTGATCATTTGGAGTCTTACACACGTGGGGGAGGGTCCTATATATAGTGATCATTTGGAGTCTTACACACGTGGGGGAGGGTTATATATATATATATATATATATATAAGATATTACAAAACGCCAATAGAAAAAAATGAAGAGTGATTTCACCTACTCTCATCACCATCTAAAATTCATTGTATGATCAAAGTTTTTCGAGAGTGTTTCATTTTTCATTTTTTTTTACTAATCGGAATGATCTGAAATTTAGAACGTGTGTACATCCTAGTAAGGCTCATCTAATAAAAATATGAAAAAAATAATTCCTAAAATATAAATTGACCAAAATACCCCAATAAATTTTCTGAGGTATTTTGGTTAATTTATATTTTTTGAATTATTTTTTTCATATTTTTATTAGGTGCAACTTACTAAGATGTATACACGCTCCAAATTTCAAGTAATTTGGATTTGTAGAAAAAAAAAATGAAAAATGAAACACTACCGAACAACTATAACTGAACGATGCAGTTTGGATAGTGATGATGGTAGGCGAAATCACAGGTAACATAACATTGTGCCTGTGAAAGGAAAATACATATTATATATCCGGTTAATGTGACAAGTGTATATTGTAATTTGTATATTTGAGAAGGGCAGATACAATATCTTGTATTTATGGTAAGTCTAAGTATAGTTTAAGTGTCTATGATTTAGTTTATCAATGATGTGAACAAGAACTCCAATTTATGGGGTCACAAAATTGTGTACATCTTCCATGGGCTTAAGGCCTAATTATACAAAAATGCAGTTTCTTAACATGGTATCAGAGCCAGATTTATTTTTGTTATATCAATTCATTATCTAAGTTAGCACCTCATATCTGAGTTCTCTGTTGAGTCGTGCTTCGACTCTCTGATCTATCACCTCTGTCGAGCCGTGTTTCGACTCTCTAATCTATCTGTCGAGTCGCGTTTCGATTTTATGATCTGTTTGATCTCTTCCGTCTCTTTGCATATCTTCTGAATCCGCTGCTTGTGATCAATTTCTGGTAAGCATCTCTCATCAGTTTTCCTACCGGTTTTTAGTTTTTCCGGCCATATGTAATATGGGTTGCCTGAATTTTTCTCTCTATGCCTTTCTCTCTCTTTCTCTACGCCTGTAAAACAACTATTTTTACTCTACATTGTTGCCTCGGTCGCGTCATTAAAACCACTGTATTTGTTTTGCACTGTCTTTGCTTTTGGCCGTCGCTTCCCTTTGTATCTTATGTCTCCTCAAGGGACTCTCTCTCTCTCTCTCTCCGCTATTTTGTTTTGAGTCTCCATTTTAGTTTTTGAGAGAGAAGAGCGACGGGCGGCGTAAAAGAGAAGTCCGGATGAGACTTGAGAGGTAGAAATGAGTGGCTCTTCTTTTAATTTTTAAATTTTTTTTGGGTCATTCTCTTATCTTTTGCTTTGTTTTTATGTATTTGTCTTCTCACTTCAAACCATGCAAAACCACTGTCTTCTTTTAATTTTTAAATTTTTTTTGGGTCATTCTCTTATTTTTTGCTTTGTTTTTATGTATTTGTCTTCTCACTTCAAACCATGCAAACCACTTTGTCTTCTTTTATTTCTTAAAATTTTTTTGGGTCATTCTCTCATCTTTTGCTTTGTTTTTATGTATTTGTCGTCTCACTTCAAACCATGCAAACCACTTTGTCTTCTTCCTTGAATCACTTGAGTCTTTTTTTGTCTTTTTGTCTTTTTTTCTTTTTCTTTTGATGTTTTGACAGACCGTCAAGTTGTTATGGGCCATTAAGTTGCGACATATTGATTTTTTTATCTGTTAAAAAAAAAAATCTCTTATAGATGGTCTTCGATCGATTAGTTTTTTTTATTATCTAGTCTATTGTTATGTTACTAATCATGTATGTTCCGGTATATGAGCTGCTAAATCTATCTCGGATCCATATCGAGTTCTATTAACTCTTCCAAGCAGCGTTTTAAAAATCGCCGAGTCGAACCGGACTCGCCCGATTCGACTCGGAATTCACGAAAAAGGGACCGGATCGGTTCAAAAACCGGGAATCGTTCGGTTCTAGAGAGAACCGGACGATTCCGCACAGTGACTCGCCGATTTACTGTGCGGAATCGGCGAGTCCGTGAAGAACACGGGTTGCACAGTGTTCTTCACGGATTTTTTTCAAATTTGTCATTTTTTGATCATTTTTTTTGTTTTTTTCGGCACGTGATCTGTTTTTCAGGCTGTAAACAGCTTTATTCAGCTTTTTTAACGATTTAATGGTGGAAAAATTGGTTGTTTTTTGATCAAGAAAAATTCGGGGTTTAGGGTTTCCGCCATTTTTGAAATTTCATGCCAAATAGGGCATGAATCTTTCAAAATTTGTTGGCATATTGATCTTAAAGCTGTGAATCAAAAGATTTTGTTACTAATTTGTGAAAATCGTTGAGAAAAACAGACTTTTTTGGAGATTGAAGGCTTCGGTTCACAAAAACAGGTAAGAACTTTGGGTTTTTTTGTTTTTCCGCCATTTGATTTATTTCATGGCATATTTTGAACAAAATGAGTTCAATAATTAGGGTTTTTAATCTTTATTGTGTCTAGTATGATTTAAAATTTTTAATTTTACGTAATCTGGTCAATTACAGCAAGAAATTTGATATGAACAGTGAGATGTGAGGGGAAAAAAATTCCGCTGTTTTTTTTTTTTTTTTCCGCCTTTTGATTTTGTTTTCATGATATATTAGAAATAATGTGTTAAAAATTTAGGTTTTTGATTCCTTATATTGTTGTTTATCAGAAAATATAGTCAATTGGATGTAATTTATTCACTTGGAGGTGAATTTTTGAGTTAAAATCGCTTATGTAAAACGACTCTGTGAAGAACAAATTTTTTTTTTTTTTTTTTTTTTTTTTTTTTTTTTTGTAGCCCATGATAGAATTTTTTGTAATCTATGATCGAATTTTTTGTAATCCATGATCAAAATGTTTGTTTTTTTTTCTTGTAATCCATGATCGAATTTTATTTTTTATTTTTTATTTTTGTAACCCATGATAGAATTTTTTGTAATCCATGATCGAATGTTTTGTAATCCATGATCGAAATGTTTGTTTTTTTTTGTAATCCATGATCGAATTTTTTGTTTTTTGTTTTTTATGTAACCCATGATAGAGTTTTTTGTAATCTATGATTGAATTTTTTGTTATCCATGATGTAATTGTTTTTTTCTTTTTTAGTAATCCACGATCGAATTTTTTGTTTTTTTTTGTTTTTTTTTTTTGTAATGCATGATCGAATTTTATGTAATCCATGAACGAATTTCTTGTAATCCATGATAGAATTTTCTGTAATCCATGATCGACTTTTTTGTAATCCATGATCGAATTTTATGTAATCCATGATCGAATTTTTTGTAATCCATGATCGAATTTTCTGTAATCCATGATCAACTTTTTTGTAATCCATGATCAAAATGTTTGTTTTTTTTACTTGTAATCCTTGATCGAATTTTTTGTGTTTTTTTTTTTTTTGTAACCCATGATTGAATTTTTTGTAATCCATGATGGAATTGTTTTTTTTTGTTCTTGTAATCCACGATCGAATTTTTTGTTTTTTTATGTTTTTTTTTTTTTTTGTAATCCATGATCGAATTTTATGTAATCCATGATCGAATTTTATGTAATCCATGATCGAATTTTTTGTAATCCATGATCGAATTTTTAGAAAATTTATGAATTTTTTTTTTTAATCCATGATCGAACTTTTTGAAAATTTGTTAATTTTTTTTTTAATCCATGATCGAATTTTTTGAAAATTTGCTGTACTTTTTTTTTTTATTTCTTTTTATCCATGATCGAATTTTTTGAAAAATGATGATTTTTCGAAAAGATGTGAAAATCGTGATAAAGTTTTGATTATCATGATGTATTAAACATTTAAACCTAATTTTTAATTTTTATTGTTTGAGTTTGCTGTAATTTTTTTTTTTTTTTTTTTCATGATCGAATTTTTTGAAAATTGATGATTTTCCGAAAAGATGTGAAAATCGTGACAAGGTTTTAATTATCATGAGGTATTAAACCATATTTTAAATTTTTATTGTTAAAGTTTTTGTTGAAAAAATTGTATGTTGATGGATTATTTATGCAAAAAAATGCATGTTATTATATTTTCAATACAAAACTGTATTTTTTTTATTTGTTGTTCATGGATTTTTAAGTTGGAATGACTGATGTTAGCCGGCTCTTTGAAGAATTGTTTTTATTATTAATTTTTTAATGCAAAAAATGTATGTTCTTGATAATTGAGTTGTAGCCATGTTTGGAGCTTGCATTTTGTATTATTCTAAATGTTTGTAATTGATATGTACGAAATATTATTGTCAAAAAAGGTATTTTGCAATAACAAATAACAACGAATATGACTACATGAACTACCGCAACATATTATCACTACATATTGTGATTATTTTTCTTTTTGAACTGTCAGGTTAATTTAAACTTTTTACATCTTAAAACAGTTGAATCATGTCAAGATCTATAGAAGACCCTGCATGGCAACATGGGGTCAGACTTGATCTCAACAAGAAAGACAAAATTATTTGTAATTACTGTCAAAGAGTGATAAGTAGTGGGGTACATAGGTTCAAGCAGCACTTGGCAGGGGTTAAGGGAGAAGTTTCTGCATGCACTAGTGTCCCTAGTAATGTAAAAAAACAGATGGTGGCAATTCTTAATGCTAGCAAAGGTAAAAAAATTGCCAAACATAGGACATATCAATATTCGCATATTCATCCAAAAACATGAAAATTCTTAATGGAGTACCCTCATTTTTTATTGAATTCCTAAAAAACAATATTTATAATGAATTTTAATAATTTTTTCGGATTTTTTTGAAGCTTTATTCTGACCGATTCACCCGATTCCGATCCGGACCGCCGATTCGCCGATCCGGATCGCCGATTCGCCGATCCGGATCGGTTTTTGAAAAGCCCGATCCGGGTCACCGATCCGGTTTTTAAACCATTGCTTCCAAGTATCATTCTGTTCTATCATCTGTCTCGACCGCTTTGTTTGAAATTTTTGTCTGATCGATAGAACCTACTCTAATAAGGCCCTCAGTCCCTGAGACTATATGTTCCTGAGGCTTGTTGATCTGCCACTGCTTTCTGTGCATGTTGATCAAGTAATCTGAGCATGACAACCATTGCATCTACTGGTCATGCTATACACCTAAAGATCCAACTGCTCGTTCCCGAAATTAGCGTTCAAACTCCAATTGTTCTCTCTCATAGCATCTTGAGTTTGAGGGCGAGTGTGAAAGGAAAATATATATTGTATATCCGGTTAATGTAGAAGGTATATATTATAATTATATATTTGGGAATGATAGATATAATATCTTATATTTATAGTAAGTCTAAGTATAGTTTATGTGTCTATGATTTAGTTTATATTATTGTCATCTATAATTTGTCTATAAAAGATAAGTCTGTATATTCATATCAATTAATGGACACTGTGTCTCTTTAGAGAAACCTGAGACTCTTCACAGTGCCAACATAACATTGCACTACTACAAGATTAATTAAAAACAAACATATATTATAATATAGCAATATCATAATAAAGAACCTTCGATTTATAATTTTTACGCATTCCAATACACATGTCCCGTTAAACTCTATAATGAAATAATATCTCCATTTTAAATAAATTATATATTCATATTAATTTCTTTAAAATGAATTTTACACAAGTTAAGTAGGTATCACAACATAGTGGCACCACAAAAATGATGTTTTGCATTGGTCAGAGCAGTGATTTATTTAAGATTAATACTTCTTTAAAAATAATAACTCAAGTTGCGCGAGTAATACAACGTAGTGCCACTATAAAAATGACATGTTGAATTGTTCTAAGTAGTAGTTTATTTAATATTAATATTAATTGAATTTAAACTTTGAATTTTAATCAATTAATTATTCCTTTATCATCATAACATGAACTTATCAGTCAAATTCTAAAGTTACTATATTACCTTTGTTCTGGCTCAATTCAAGCTGCATAAGTTGTTCTTATACGTTCCTATAGCAAAAAATTTCAATATTACCTTTCTCTAAGTATCTTTAGAGCCACTTATGGTTGACACCTAAACTCATCATACAAATTGAGCTGGCAACACTATAAATTAGCACCACAAACATAACGCATTGCACTACTACTCTAAGCAGTATTTACTTAAAATTAATATACAAAACTATAGTTTGTTAAAAAGAAAGAATTTATATAAAGTTGTAACTTTACAATATAGAATTAAGTGCACCTAAAAAAACCCATCATAAAAGATAAGTTTGAAGTTCGAAAACCCTCTAATTATCTTCATGAGATGTATGAATATGAAAGAAAAAAAAGATTTTGAGTCCCAAAAATTGTGTATTTTACAACACATTATTTGGACCGTCCATTTTCAATATTTTCATGTGATCATAAGTCTACTTGATTTGAACCATTTTTTAGCCTAAAATTTATAATTAGAGAATAAAATAGATTCTCATGATATCTTATGAAGTTTTTATGCTGAAATTATATCTTATAATAAAATTTGATGGTTTTCCTTATTTTGATGGTTTAAAGTTGCAACTTTATGTAAACTACATCTTTATAATAAAACCTTCTAATTTATTTTCAAATAATTCAAAATCACGTGCAGAGCACATGGATTTAAGTGATTAATAATCCAGTTTAAGATTTGGAAACAATTAGGCATTAATGTACATGTGGTACATATTTTATCATCCACATGTGAATGCATGCAACAGTGACCCCACAATGGATCAAAACAAAAAAATAGTGGCGACTATAATGGCAGGTGAGCACAATTCTTGCATATGCTATGTTCCCACGGGAGTTTAGTGTACATTTGCTCTATCAAGTGAGAGAAAGAGCCATTTGAGAGGATTTCTTTTATCTGAAAGTTTAGGCTCCACCTAATAATCATAGCGACAATATTAAAATTTAAATTTTGAGTTCTTCGACACTCACTTTCCATAAATGGGTCTGTCTTCAATTTTGGACATCATTTTTTTTCAGGCACATAGATTTCAACATTTTTTTTAGATCAATAGCTAGGTAGAAGAAGTGCCATGAAGTTTGGAAAACTTTCTCTTGGATTTTGAGCCCTTTCACTCCAATTACCCTATTTCACATCCAATTAACGGTTGATTTTAACTATCTTATACCAAAAATAAATGGTCTGTTTTATTTTAATTTAAAATAATTCTTAAATCTTTGGCTCAATTGGAGAATCGCATGTGTCGGATCAGGGTGGACCAAAAAAATCTAAAATCACTTGAGTTTCCGCTTTCTTAATACTATTTGAAGATTCCATGTCAAAAAGTTCCCTGGACTGAAGGCCTCAAGATTGTGACTCAATCAGTCCCTAGTCCCTAACTGAAACCGATTTTTTAATCATTGATTTATATAATAAAAAATACCTTGGAAATTGTATCACAAGATCCAAACCTGTAAGCCACCTGCCCTAGAGATGGATTAACTCATTTCATAAGCAGTTCATTAGGGAAGCAGTCTCCGACTTATAGTAAAAATGAAACTCGACATCACATTGTGGAACCCTACCATCCTGACCATCAATCTTGGAGCACATAACTGGAGATGGATTAACTCACATTTGACAAAAGTCCCATGAGAGTTTTGTTGGCATCTTTCAAATCTATGTCATCCATTCAAATGGAAAGTATGATTATGATCATCATATATATAAACCTCACTTTTACATGCCAAATCGCATTTGGAAATATAATATGCATGATGGATTAGATTTAATCATGGCTTACTGGACAACCATAATTACGTGCTATTTTTTATTTTTACAATATGTTTTGCTTGATAATTTGGGCATCTACTCGTCTCACCTCTCCTAAAAAAAATTATTTGTCAAAAATAAATTAACTAAAATACCCTAGATTCACTTTAAGTTCGTCATTGTAATACACACAAAGTCTTAGGGTAAGCTGAGGTGAAAAAAATTTAGGATTCACTTGCATAATGAAGCAAAACCAAGCGTGCACATGCACATACACACACATATGCATATATATAAATAGAAAAAATATAGAATTGACTAGAAAAAGAGACTATAAAGTTCACTTTCACAATAAAGCAAAAGTCCGAGTACATACACACACATATACACAGAGAGAGTAGAATTCACTTGCACAATGAAGCTAAAATGATGCGAGTAGGCTTCCCGGGCCTCCGAGCATGCTGAACAGCAAGGTTGTCAACAAGCAAGATATCACCTTTTTCCCATCTAATATTCACATTGTTCTCATCCCTGATCTTCCCGTAGTTTTTTATGGCTTCA
Source organism: Amborella trichopoda (assembly GCF_054954075.1). Lineage (NCBI taxonomy): Eukaryota > Viridiplantae > Streptophyta > Magnoliopsida > Amborellales > Amborellaceae > Amborella > Amborella trichopoda. Next base: position 44,269,506 of record NC_142346.1, on the reverse strand, counting down.
TCAGGAAATGGAACTCCATCTCCAAAGCCTAAACTCATGTCATCAAGCTTGCCAGTGTAGCCTACAATGGTGGAGAACCAAACCCTGCGCCCCCCTTGAAAAGTCCGTATTGGGTTCAAGGGTCCATAGATAAATTCAGCTCTCCCATCCTCAAGAAATTCAACTGAGTTGCAACCTAACTTCGGCAGAGCCCTGCGTTGGATAATAAAGAGCTCGTTGGTAAAGGTTTGAATTTTTTAGATAAAGAGCCCAGGCTTAATTGATTGGCGCTTGATGATTTGCAACTCTACGTCCTAAGTTCAATTCCTACCGAAGATAGAGACCTTCTCACCCAAAAAAAAAAGGGTTTGAATTTCTTAGATCCAAATAAAACCACTAATTTACTTAAAGAACAATGTTAAAATAGAAAAGCAAAAAGAGGAAGCCCAGAAAGGCTTTGAAATTCATAATGTGTTTGGTTTGGAGTTGTATGATTCCCATTCTAGGAGCTTATGCAGGACCAGATTGGGACTTGGGAGCTATATGATTCTTGGATGAAAAACCGAGGAATCATCACGTCTCTTTTTTTACTTTTGGGATTGTATACAATGAGACAATTTACTTTTGGTACATGCAAGTCACAATTACTTACAACCATCGGACGTGAAATCTGATGGCTTAAGTGTGTCACAAAGTTCGAAAAAAATTCTTTTGAACTTTGAGTTTGGTCGATAAAATATGCAAACATATCCACCGGTCAAAAATAATTATTTTCACCTTGCGCCAAAGGTAAATAGATTTATTACATACTTTCTCTTTACTTTTTTTTCTTCGTATTCAATTTTTCTATATCTATTCGTATTCATGTGGTGTCGAAGTCGTAATACATAAGTACTCCCTTGGGCAAAATAGCTACTTACAAGGACTTTTCCGACTTGAAATTTGGGATCCAATTTAGAATTACGAAGTGATTACGTAACAAAGAGAATAGCAAAAGAGATTGTGTTCCTATACACTTTGATTTGATCGCTCAAAAAATGGGCAATCTATATTCAACCCTAGGGTGGCAACAAGCCGGGCCTAAGCCCGCCAGCCTTGGCTGTTGTCCCGAACGGACCGGTTGAGCTAAAAACATATGAAGAAAAACACAAAACAAAAAAAAAAAAAAAAAAAAGGAAAATGAAAAATGAAAACGAATAGGGTCACTCTGCCGAGCATTGGTTACGAAATGAAGTCGTGACTGTCAAATCGGCCCATATTCAATCTGGACCGTTGGGCTCATATGTTTATATAAGTTAATGGGCTAATCTCAGCATTTTCAAATATATATATATATATATATATATATATATATGGCAGTGATTTCATGCAACAGTTGCATAGGAATATAATGCAACAATCTTTAAAAATTATGTTAGGGCCATTTGTTTGATTCAAAATTTGAAATATACACTCTTTTCATTCTAATGAACAATCACAAAAGAAAAAAGAAATTGAAAATGAAAACTAGAAAGTATTGTTTTAGCTCAATTAACATAGGGCGTCCATTTTGATAAGATTGTGTTAGGTTTAGGCCTTAGAAGGAATTTTTTCTTTTCCAATTTTTTAAATGACTTTATTATCATTAGATGAACAAGGTTAAAAAATGAATTATCATTAGATGAACAATGTTAAAAAAGGAAAATGTGATTTTGAGTTTTTAAAAGCTAAAATCTTGAAACTCCCCAAATGAATGGTCTAGATTCGTTGTTGAAGGGGACTCATTTTGACTATATCTAGGGTCCAAATCCAACTTTTTTCTTAAGGATTGATTATTGAGATGAAGAGATTGTGTGTGAAAAATTTTGGGTTATACAAATACCACAAACATGGGTTTTAGAAATGTGATTGCATTATACTATAATACAACCGTTGCATGAGATCACTCTCATGGACTGATGGAATGGTGTCACACCATGTAAACCGTTGCATATAAAAGACCCTTTCTTTTAAGGGAAAAGTTTATAATGCAACAATATTCAAAAACTACATTAGGGTCATTTGTTTGATTCAAATTTTGAAATATACAATCTTTTTATTCTAATGAACAATTACAAAAGAAAAAAAGAAATTGAAAATGAAAACTAGAAAGTATTGTTTTAGCTCAATTAACATAGGCCGTCCATTTTGATAAGATTGTGTTAGACTTAAGCCTTAAAAAGAATTTTTTCTTTTCCAAATTTTTTAAATACCTTTATTATCATTAGATGAACATTGATAAAAAGGAAAAATGTGATTTTGAGTTTTTAAAAGCCAAAATCTTGAAATTCCCCAAATGAATAGTCTAGATTCGTTGTTGAAAGGGACTCACTTTGACTATATCTAGGGTCCAAGTCCAACTTTTTTTTCTTAGGGATTGATTATTGAGATGAAGAGATTGTACGTGCAAAATTTTGGGTCATACAAATACCACAAACATGGGTTTCTAGAAATGTGGTTGTAGTATACTATAATACAATCGTTGCATGAGATCACTCTCATGGACTGATGGAATGGTGTCACACCATCTAAACCGTTGCATATAAAAGACATTTTCTTTTAAGGGAAACGTTTATATAGAACCGAGGCTGTAAACAATCAAATTTGAGGCTACCTCAAAAATTTCACTAGAAGAGGTTGTTTTGATGCCCAAATATCCTCAAATTGATCATCTCGACATCAATATGCATGAACATGAGAAAAAAAAATAGATTTTAAGTTTTGGAAATAGTGTATTTTGTAATGCATTTTTGGACCGTCAATTTTCAAGATTTTCAAGTTTTCATAGTTCTATCGATCTACACTATTTTTGAAGCTTTAAACTTTATAAATAAAAATGAAAATATATTTTAAGGCTATCACAAATATTTTCAGTATTGAAACTACGTTTCATAACACTATTTGAAGGTGGGCTCTAATTTGATTGTTTAGAGCCTAGGCTATATACAAACCGCAAATAAATATATATATATATATATATATATATATATATATATATATATATATATATATATATATATATATATATATATATATATATATATATATATATATATATATATATATATATATATATATATATGTATGTATATATATGTATGTATATATATGTATGTATATATATGTATGTATATGTATGTATATGTATGTATATGTATGTATATATATGTATATATATATATGTATATATATATATATGTATATATATGTATATATATATATATATATATATATATATATATATATATATAGATGACTCTGTCCATATTAGGTCGTCATCTTGGATATTTTCTATGAGTGATGTGGTAGAATCTGTATTTGAAGAAGATGTATCATAATTGATTATATTATATAATTATGATTTTACTAAAGCATCTAATTGTAAAGCATCTATTTTCTTTTTTACTTTACATTGATGTTTATAGTGGCCAAGTTTTCCACATTTATAACATACTGGTATTTTCTTTTTATTTTTATTAAGAAAAAACTTTTTTATAAATTTCTTATGTTTGGATTTCTTATATTGTTTATGTATTTTATCATTTTTATATTTTGCCTTATATTTTTTCTTTTTCTTATATAATTTTTCAGGTTTATTATGTTTTTTGTTTAAATGATAACCAAATTGTTCACAAAAATCACCAAGTTCTTTACGCTTGGTAATTTGTTGTTTATTAAGTTGTCTTTTGAGTTTAAGATCAGTACATAAAGCTAATCTTTCAGCACATATTTCTGCTGATAGTTCTCCAAGTGTATACGCAGAGTATATGATAACTCCATTATGTTTATTTCTTAGTCTTTCTTTGACTTTTTCTGCAAATAGGTATGGTAGACCAGCAATAAATTTTTCTTTCCAATGGTCTAACTGACAATCTTCTCGTATAAGTAATCTTGAGAAAAATACATCCTTATACCATTTATAGTGAGATAAAGTAGGACAACGAAGATTAAAAAGCAAATCTTCTGATCTTGCTGTTAAAAAAGCTGTGCTTCCTACGAAATGTAGAGTAATGGTATATATCAAGGTGTTTACTGCATCACTTCCAATATAAATTATTTCTTAATTTTGTTCATTTCTGGTGGTCTATTGTCTTGTATTGGTAAGAATTCTATTCTTTGTTTCATCATCAACATAGAAATTCCACCAGCCTCTTAACCAGCCAGTGAATTCATTAACTAATGCTTTGGCAACCTCTTGATCAGGATTGCCTGCCATTTTACTTGCTGAAGCAAACATTGTCATATGTCTCATGACATCTAATATTTTTAGTTCTGATAAACCATTTATTGTCCAATTGACAATTGATCTTCCTGAATAGGAAACAGCCTGCTGTATGGCATCTTCTTCAAGTTGTACATCAATAGGTGTAGGTCTCTTATAGTATGGTAAAGCTGTGATTGGTTTCCATGATTTACCATATGCGATTCTATTTAGATTAGTAGGTGAAGTATCCATAAAAGCAGATTCTTGGTTTTGTATGGTATCTTCTATAATTGGTTCCTCTACTTAGGTATACCTCTAAAGCTTGGAATCCAACCCAACAAAACTATTCCACGATAAAAAAGGAATTACTTGCAATTGTCCATTGTGTTACCAAATTTCAAAGTGATATTCTCAATCAACAATTTCTTATTCGAACTGATTGCAAAGCTGCCAAAGACATTCTGCAAAAAGATGTTCAAAACCTTGTTTCCAAACAAATATTTACTCGCTGGCAGGCTATACTTTCTGCCTTTGATTTTACTATTGAACACCTTCACGGTTCTTCTAATTCCCTTCCCGATTTTCTAACCCTTGAATTTTTTGCAGAGGGGGCAACACTGACGCCAACGACAAAGAAACACTACTAGCACTTGCACTACAGCTCTTTGCAGCTAATCAAAATAATACTTTGTCCAATCCACCTACTCTAATGGGCTCTCGTAGCAATTCCTCTCGTAATGAGAAACGCCCTTTGACAATAATACCATTTGAAGGTGATAATCCGCCTTTGGGTACCCTTTCACCTTCCATTTCACCTATTCACCAAATCACTTATCCATACACTAATACATCCACTCCAGCCTATACTCCAGCTCAATCAAGGCCAACCCAAAGGCCTAATGTTCCGCGTTCTCCATTTATTGAAAGAGCATATCTCATGGATATTACAATAGATGACCACCATACTATCCCATCAATCTTGCTCCATTATATCTTATAAACCATTTGAATTCAACCAATGGAGTAAAAACTCGTGAGTATTATGAAGCCATTCTTATAAAAACAGGGTCCATCTCTATTGTCCATTACTATCAGCAAAATACAAAAATAATTGCATATTCCAAAATGCAGATCAAGAAATTGTTTTCTTATGAGGAGTGGGGTTGCAATCCCGCTCAGGGCAAAAAATTACATAATTCTGATTTTTCGTACAAATATTACAAATATGCCGAGTACATAGAAGTCTGGCATAAAATGTTTTATTATCAAAATCCAAATAATACTCATAGCTGGTATATTCAATTTCGGTTACCAATTTTCGAACGATTCCCCAATTGGTTTAAAAATTGGTTTTTAGTTTGGGGATCAACTACTGCAATTTTACCTCCTACTTTCTAAAAAGTGCACGAACAATTTGTTATATTCAATAATAGTGATAATAAAACAGACAATCACCTGTACTTTGTGGTACTATACCAACTCCCATGGATTATGAAATGGGAATATTCAATCTCTGTCAATAATACAACTGACCATACATATATCCCACGCCTTGGAAAAACCATCTCAGTAAAATGGTGGGATATATTCAATATGGATCCCACAACCATAGTTCCCAAACGTATACCTCCACAAAAACCTACATATAACCCCAGTCCGAGTGGACATAATACTGCCAATACTTCCTTTGACTTCACTACATACTTGAGAAATATGCTGCAAACAAACCCTAATGCCTCCAAAGAAACCCTTGAACAACAAATGAGGGAGATATTTGCAGAAGCAGGACGAAAGTCGGTCTCATCAGATGAGACCGTACAGTCATCACCAACCCATACCAATAAGTACTTTCCACTTGAAGAAACGGATCCCGAAGAAGAAGATGATGATCCGAAAGAATGCAGCCAAAGACCATGACTCATCGCTACCACTCACTCATATACGACAAGCCATTACTATTCTAGGATGCTATCCACCGACATAAACGACAAGCCACTACTATTCCAAGATGCTATCCACCAACATAAACGACAAACCGCTACTATTCCAGGATGCCATCACTGTACTCACCGACATAAAAGACAAAAGATACTTACTATTCCTTGATGCTCTTTTGTCCACTAGCGCCGACAAAGACAAAAGACTTTTTTGCTTTTCCTTTTTGGTTTTGTTTTCTTCCTCCGACAGCATCTTTCTTTATGTCTCGTCCCTTTTTGCTTTATGCTTTATGCTTTATGCTTTATGCTTTATGTCTCTTCCTTATCCTTAATCTCTTTCTTCGAGACGAAGGCACCTCTTTTCTTCTCTATATAAGGGGCTCTCCTTCCTCAGAAAGCCAAGGTCAGTCGGAGCCTCTCCTCTCTCCCTGCTCTCTAAGCTTCAAGCTCTCTCTCTCTGTTGCTCTCTAAGCTTCAAGTTCTCTCTCTCTGTCGCTCTCTAAGCTTCAAGCTCTCTGTCTACTAAGAAAGCTCTCACTCTGTTCACTCTACGCTCCATCATACAATTGCTGCTCCGACCTTAACAGCCCATGCTTTCTAGGTCTCTACTTTAACCTTTACTTCATTCAGACCCAGGTTTTATCATCTCCTCTCTTTTACATTCCTATTATGTGTGATTGTAATCTTCACTCCCTCCCTTCATATTGCCCTCAACACTGGAAACTCTTTTCCAGTTATTGCATTTGTAAATTGTAAGTTTGTCTTTACAGTTTGCCTTAACAGTTTGTATATACAGTTTGTAGTGTGTTTTCCAGTATTCTTTCAGAAGTACTACTCTGTACAAATTTATGTATCTTTATAAATTTCTGTATCTTATGGTTTGATATAAAGTGTTATGTTATTTGATGCAATTCAAATTTATGTGTCTTATGGTTTGATATAAAGTGTTATGTTATCTGATGCAATTCAAAATAGTATTTAGTATCAAAATAGGCAATCATAACCACACACAGTGGTTAGTGATAGATATATCAGTCATACCCTTCATTTGCGTACTTCTATTCTGTCTAAATTATTACCGACTTTTAAAAGAAATAGTAAAATATAATAGCTTAATATTCACATACCTATTGTAAACAATATCCCAAAAACTTCACTGTAGATCCCGGCGCGTTTTGGTATCAGAGCCAAACAGTGAAACATGTTTAGGAGTCAAAGTTACAGTATTACTGTAGAAACCTAACTAAATTTACATCTAAGAAAGTTGGTCCGAGAGTTAAGGCAAGAGACGAAAGGATAAGTCTAGGCAAAGTACCCGCCAAGGCCAGGAAGAGCCGCTTAGGGGAACACGTTGGACCCTTGGTCGTCCAGATTGCCATTGTCCTCAACCTACAGATGGCAAATTTAATTAGGAATCTTAAAGATAATACAGCAACTCAACCTCAAACCTTAAGAGTTAAAAATAAGGAAGAGATAGTAATCAATGATATTGAACATCATATACAAAATTGGAATATTCCCAAAGTACTAATAAAAGATATTTATCAAAAAGGAACATTCAAATTTAAATTAGGATATGCTATAAAAACAGTAGAAGAAAGTCTATCAGTAACTCAAACTCAAGAAGACTTTCAACTATTATCACGAAAAATAATTGAAAAACATAAAGAAAATAATTATAAATATTTACACATTAGATTAATACAAATAGCCATTAAACCATTAACCCGTCTAGGGTTAAACTCCTCATTGCTTGTATGCCTAAGAGATACAAGACACAATAAGTTTTCGGACTCACTTCTAGGCATGGTTGAATCCAGTCTATGTAGTAGACCCATTTATTTTAATTGTTTTCCAAATTTTTCTGTTTCATTAACCGACCCTAATATCCTAGATATATTAACTATATAAATTTGAAAACTCATGGATTTAATATAACTCATGGTTCTCAAAATTTAGCTATTGTATATCGAATATATTACAAAGTAATGAATACTCTCTGTCCTAATATTATGCAAACAGACAAGAAGGATCAAACTATATTATTTCAAACAAATATAGAAAAATCAAATACTATTATACCCAAAACCATTACTTGGTCAGATATAATTCTACCTCAATCATGGGCATTACAAAATGCAAATCAGCCCAGAGAAGTACATGTGAATAGTATCCCTAATCAAATAATAGAACATCAAGATGGAAATATTGAAATTAAATTTCAACAATCTACAATACAGGATGATATAGATATCAATAGGAAAAGAATTAAAAAACCAATAAATCCAGCAAGGAAATCTTGTCATACAACCCCAGATATTATAATATTTCCTTCTCCATCAATACCTACAACATCTTCAGACTTCCAAATACAAGGAGTCAAACGAACAACTGATCACGTAGTCATTCCCACTTATACATCTGAACCAGACATAGCTGAATTTCAAATACTCACTTTACACGTAGAAGATGATATAAATATGGATGAATACTTGAAAGAATACTTAACTACTAAATTAGCAAGAAAGAAGAAAAAAGTAGCTATTGAATATATAAAACAATATTATCTAGCTCCAAAAAATCAAGGTATTAGAGAATGGTATCTTAAAACATTCCAACCTAGGTTAATAGAATTATTTCATAAAAAATATAATAAATTTTTGAAAAAAGAAAGAGAAACAAAAGGATTTTTTATATGGTTACAGGAAATTTGTACTCAATATAAAATTACAATTCTTCAGTTTCATACTATTCAAACAATTGAAGAAAAAACCTATGTAAGTACAGATGGAACTACTACCTCTAATATCCATCCTCCTGTCAAAAGTATTATACTCAAAGGAGTTAATACCTCACCAGTAAAAGGTGAACCACCACAATCTTTATATGAAATTATTGCAACACCTTATAAGGTTGTACCTAAGGATATGATAAAAAATCATGAATTAATACCACATATTATTGAGCAAAAAAATTATACCAACTTATACATGCAATTTTTAGGAAAACAAGCAGAAAGGATAGAAAGACTGATCATTCCTCAACCTAAGGGAGTAACCCCTCCTGTTCCTAAAGCTTTTTTATTCAAACCACCTCCATAACTTAATAAAACAAAATTCCATTTAGGAGAAGATAATAAAACACTAATGAACCAATTGATATCTAAATTAACCCAATTAGATATCAAAGGCATTCCGTCCCCACAATTAAGTACTCCTACGCCAATACCCAATATTTCTATAGCTCTGTCTACTACTCCATAACTTAAACAGTATTAAGACGCTCTAAACTTTTAAAAAGACGCTTCCCCGTTATCAAACGAACCCTTAGTAAACCGAAAACAAATAAGTTTATCAGTCCCATTGAGTACAACGATATTTTTAAAATACCTAAATTACCCTCATAAAGTTTTATGACCCAGCTTCTTGTGTCATCTATTTACTTTTGTAATAAATGGGGCGGATAGGATTGATATTTCGGAAGGAGAAGGAATGGTATTCGAGAGACTTATAAATGGATCCAGTTTTTATGAGTCCCCCGAGTCATACTATTCTCGTGCAGGCTCCCTCTAGCTCATGTTTTATATAGATCTTGAACTTAAATTTGCAGACTACGATAATCATTAATATGAAAAATAAAAATAAAATAAAATTTAAAATAACTTTTTTAAGAAAAAATTATATCTATTGAATAGAAATCTCTAGGTGTGAAGGTTCACCTTAAAGATGAAGTGGGCTAGTGAGTCTGTGCCTCACAAAAAAAACACTTTTCCCTTAAAAATTGGCTGAACCAACTTAGAATCGTTTGAGTTGGCTCGCCCTAACCATTTTGCTTGAGTTGGCTCGCCCTAACCATTTTGGAGGGAATTGCCCAAAAGGCCGATTCTTCTGAGCTTAAGGTCCAATCTATAATTTTCGCTAGAAAACTCAGTGAGTACCCTGAGGCGAGGGACTGTAATGAAATTTTCCCATTAAATGGTTGGACTTAGGAAGTGGCTAGTCTGAAGAGAGTCCATATTTTTAAAGACCGGGAGAGAGTACGCTTTGAGAGGCAAGGTGATCATCTCAGACACACATGCAAGCATACACGCCTTCGCAGAGAGAGAGAGGGCTCTTAGATTTGACATCTCATGGTGGAAATCGATGAGCACGTCGGGCGGAGCCTCGTTTGCAGTATAGATACGATCAATAACCTTGGAGCGCGTCTCATCGCCAATCCCGTAATCCATCTCCTCCCACCCAAACGCCTCCACCACGCTTCGAAAGTCCTCGGCACGACGCACATCAAACCCTCGAAAGAGTATAGCACCATGACGACTCAACTGTTTATCGAGCCACACGCGATTTGCCTTAACAGCCTCTGCCAAACGAGTTTCTTCCCCTTCATGCTTGTGAAATGGGGAAGAAAATGTTGTGGCTCCATCTTCACATCCATGAGAGGGGAGGAGGGTCCTAGGGAAAACCATCTCACCGAACCACTTCTCTTCTTTCAGTTTTCCTTCTACAAACTCCATTTTTGGCTGCTAAGGAGCTTTAGCTAACCAGATTAAAGGGCCATATATATATATATAGCCTAAGTGTTTAGCTAACCACATTAGAGGGCCATGATTTCATATCTATATGGGCAAAAGTGATGCATAATCCAGTAAAAGATTTGGAAACATTCGGCCAATAATGTCCATGTGGCCCATATTTTATCATCCACATGTGAATGCATGCAAAATGTGGCCCATATTTTTTCATTATAAATCTAATGGAAAATTGTTTTATACGGTAGGTCCATACGTCTTAAAGACGATTTCAAATAAGTGGCCCAGCAAAAAAAAATTGAAGGTCCAAATGTTTTTTTAATAAAATTATTATTTTTAATTTTTAAAATTTGTTTGTTTTTTACATATTCATGATCTCTATGTTCGAGATTATATATCCTTAAAAATTAAATCCAAAAATACATCTTCAAAATAGATTTTTAAAAAGCCAATCATTTTACATGGACTCATAAAATCCGTGTCCAAATCTAATCAAACCCAAAAAAAAAACCAAAAAATTTACGTCCTCTCTATTAAAAGTCTTAAAGCATGCACTACCATGATTGTCCACTACCGCCCATGTCATTTACACTAACATTGACAGTTCACGGGGTTTTTTTAAGGGGGTTTAGAGGTTTGCTCAATATCACTTCATTATTGCATTGCCAAATTCAGATATAAATGTAATTAATGCCATCCTCTTTGACCGCATTTACTTAATTTGTTAGGCGCACCCCTACCAAATTATTTTTAATATTTAAATGAGTAATGATCTTATAGGACCTTCCACCACTCATGTGTATAGGATCAAAAAGATTACTATTAAAGTTGATACGGATCTTTAGAAAAGTTATCATATGGGTGTGGGATTTGACTTTTCTATAGATTCGTGCCAAATTTAATAGTGATCTTTTGGGGTCCTACACATATGGATAGGGGAGGGTCTTATAGGATCATTCATCTGTTTAAATATACATATATTTAATATAATATTTATAGAGTAATGACACAATGAGATCCTCCCACACGCATGTGAGTATGACCTAAAGAATCAGCTGTTAAATTTTGATACAGATCTCTTAAAAAGTTATCAATGAACCCATTCACCCAAGTCTCACACCCATATCATAAAGTTATCAATAAACTCATTCACCCAAGTCTCACACCCATATCATAACTTTCTAGAGATCTGTGTCAAAACTTAATGATACTTCTTTTGGTCGTCATTGATAAATACTTTATAATTAAATCACAAAATATAAGTAGAATGTTAAATACTTAATCTCTCAAAGATATTTAGATAAATTTCCCTTTATAAATTTATCACTTTTCTCAATGAATCTAATTCAAGCAAACCAAAGAAACAGTACAGCCACATAAATCTAATGGAAAATTGTTTTATATGGTGGGGAGCGCATTTCTACATTTATGGTCCATACGTCTTAAAGATGAATTTAAATAGGTGTTCCAGCAAAAAATAATTGAAATTATCAATCCAAATGTTTTCTTAATAAAGTTATTATTTTTAATTTTTAAAATTTATTTATTTTTTTCATACTCAGGATCTCTATGTTAAATATTATATGTCCTTAAAAATTAGATCAAAAAATACAACTCAAAAACAGATTTTTAAGAGGCAGCTCATTGTACATGGACTCATAAAATCCGTATCCAAATCTAATCAAAGCAACAAAACAAACCCAAAAGTCTACGTCCTCTCTATTAAAAGTCTTAAAGTATGCACTACCATGATTGTCCACTACCTTGCATGTCATTTACACTAACAGTGACAGCTCACATGGTTTTTCCAAGGGGGTTTAGGGATTTGCTCAATATCACTTCATTATTGCATTGCCAAATTTAGATATACATGATCATTAATGCCATTTTTTCGGATCAAATTTATTTATTTTGATATGTTGCACCCTTATCGAATCATTTTTAATATTTAAATATATATATATATTTAATATAATTTTTATAAGGTAATTATAGTATGAGACTCTTCCACTCGTATCTGAATAGGACACTAAAATATTACTATTAAAATTTGACACAGATATCTAAAAAAGTTATCAATGAATCTATTCACCTAAATCCCACACTCATGCCTAAACTTTTCAAAAAATATGTGTTAAAAGTTAATGATGATCTTTTGAAGTTTTCCTCATATGAATATAAAAAGGTCTTATAGGATCATTACCCAAATTTATATACATCTAAACATATATTTTTAATTTTTAAGTCAAGTCTTGATCTGGCCCAAGTCAAATAACCATGGCCAAGGCTCATGCTTCTTCGGCTATCTCGATGAAGATGATTTGACTATCAATTATCAATGGGGTGCCGTTGGCATACAGAACGCCTTTGATAGTGTAGAGGTGTAGAGGTACGACGCTCTTCAGATTTTATCATGGCATATAATTTTGGTATAAAATCTTAATAAGATTATCTCAAAATCTATTTTTATATTTAATTATAAAATTTTAGCTTTTCAAAAATTGATAGAATAAAGTAAATATATAAACATACGAAAACCTAGAAAATAGACTGGTAAAATGTTGTAAAATACATTATTTTCTAACCTTAAAATCTTTTTAGTTTTTCATAACCATCAAAAGTTTTTTCAACATTAAAACAACCTTTTTCGATAGATTTTTGAAGGGCATCGGTAGTTCTATATTATAAGGTAGCATCGTTATATAAACTTTTTCCATTATAATTAGCTCGGATATACATCATCCCACAACCGCCACCAAAAAGCTTCGAACCCATCAACCAAACATGAACCCACTAAAATCCCTAGAAGAACACTACAAGAAGGCTTGCATGTATACCATCAAACTTCTCAAGTAGTGCCCACCAATGTTGGAAAAATCAAATCGAAACGTTTAACGACATAGGCATGGAAGCGGCTCAACCGGCCTAAACCGTAAACTAGCCGGTTCAACCATTTTAATCAGACAAGTCTTAGGCGAACAAAAATGTGTTAAAAATTACAAAATATACAACATATATATATATATATATATATATATATATATATATATATATATATATATATATATATATATATACACTAAAATATGAAAAATATATTTAAAGAAGAGAAAAATTTATCTAAAGCCGAAGCTCTACACAATCAAATTAGATCCTACCCCAAAAGTTTCACTAGAAGAGGTTGTTTTGATGCCCAACTGTCCTCAAATTGATCATCTCAACATCAAGATGCATGGACATGAGAAAAAAAAATGAATTTCAAGTTTTGGAAATAATGTTTTTTGTAATGTATTTTTAGACCGTCAATTTTCAAGATTTTCAAGTTTTCATAGATTTGTCAATCTACACTATTTTTAAAGCTTTCAACTTCATAGATAAATATGAAAATATATTTTAAAGTTATCATAAAGATTTTCAGTATTGAAACCACATTTCTCGACACTGTTTGAAGGTAGGCTCTAATTTGATTATTTAAAGCCTAAGCTCTATACAAACCGCACCCTTTAAAGAATGATTAAACAAAGCACATCCAAATGATGTTGAAAATTAATGAAAAAATGAATTTTAAAGAATCAATTTGTGCTCAAGGGTATTTTTGAAATTTTTAAAAAGACGGAAAAATATAAAAATATTTATGCCCAAAACAATTTCTAATTTTGCTATAATAATGGAAAAACATTAAAAATACATTACAAACAAAATCTCTTGTTTTATATAATTTTTTTTAATTACTAGGCCAATACCGGTCAGAATGGGCGATTTTTCCAACAACGGTGCCAACCTATTTCAAGGTGGCAAATAATTTGATAGGGCTGCTGCCCTATCAAAGTAAGTAAAGCCGTGCCTTATAACTCATCCAAAATTACAATTCAAGCATTGAAAAACCTTGACAACAATATTTCCAACTTGAACATTATGATTGTAGAAAAAATAGGATTTCAAACTCTAAAAATAATGTACATTGTAATAAATTATCTAAACAGTCTATTTTACCCTAAAAATAAACGTTACATATCCACAAGGTCTATTTTTAATTTTAAATTGATTTTAGAGCCATCATAGAGATTTCTTTTGCAAAAAGAGCTTTCCAAACGAAAAATTGAAGTGAAATTTTATATTATTTTCATATTTTTAACTTCAAATTGACTTTAGAACCATCATAGAGATTTCTTTTTGCCAAAGCTTTCCAAACGAAAAATTGAGGTGGGGTTTTATTTTGTTTCATAAAGCGTAAGCCTTATAAAAACCTCATCCTTTCAAGATTGATGAAGAAAGGGGAACGGAATGGAGAGGTATACTTCATCCACGTCAATAGGGAACGGAATGGAAAGGCTGACGCCCTTGCCGAAGAACCTATACATCCAGTGACTTCACTTCATTTTCTTTTATTTTCTTTGTATTCTCCTTTTGTCTCTTTTTCTCCTTTTCTCTTTCTGTCTAGTTGCATTTTAAAATTCCAAATAAAAAAAAATTGATGAAGAAAGGGCAACCCCATTAGGTGGGATAAGGCCAGCATCCTATCCCATTAGAGGGAAGGTTCTCATACAATATGTGGCTGCTTTTGATTAATCAATAGGAGCAATATTAACCGGTGCAACAAGGAGAGCAAGGCTCTGGCTTTATACTACTTGAACCACATGATAGTATGTGCAGAATACACACATTTACATGAAAATATATGCATTCTCTCATTAGCTACTTTCTATAGCATTAGCTCATAGTGCAAAATCTCCCAAAAAAATATTATTTTCAGGGGGTTTCGCAAATTTGGTAGATGAACCATTCTCATTCTGATAAACATGCTCATGAAAAAAATAAAATAAAATAAATTTTCTGAATGTCTTCACCAAATGCAAGGGATTTATACAATTTGCTAGCACCTCACCAACAGCATGAATCTCATATGCAAGGTGTTGAACCGAAAATGTATCAGACACCGTCAAAATTGGCTTCCATCATGCATCGAGGATTAAAGTAGCCGATGGGCCAGTGAAAAGTTTCATCACTTGATACATCGTCCCAATGCAAGTTAACAACGAAAGTAGGGCTATCACTTGTTCAAAACTGCCTTGTCAAGGACCTGTGATTACAACATTTATGTGTTATTCTCCACTTAGATCAGCATTGTCACTTTTTCAAGGAGGCTTCATCAAGGACTAGAGAGAGAGGGAGAGAGAGAGAGAGAGAGAGAGAAAGAGAGATCCCTTCAGGCATGCGAAACACAGAAAATCACTAACAGGGTAAGCTGGCACACATGCAACCAAAAATTACTACTGGTAACTGATAATGTCACTGACGAATGGTAATAAATTTGGAAGAAAATCTTACCAAAAAAAAGGCTAAAAACATCATCATCAACAGAAACAATATCAACATGACTAACTTGAATTATGACAAAATCAATTTACTACTGTTACTCCACGTATTAGTATCACAGCTGGTTTTTTTTTTTTAAGAAAAATATCAAGAAATATGGAAAAGCAACTCAACTATGAGCATTTATATGAACCCAAAAAAATAAAAGCTTGAGGAGCATTTACACTGGAACTTTTTCTTAAAAAACAGCTGCTAAAAAATATCCTTTGGAAAAGGTGACTTTTTTAGGCTTTGAAATAGTATCTTTTGGTTTTTTTTTGCCCCCTTTATTGAAAGGCCATAACTTTAAAGTTATTACAAACCAAAGAACCTCTAATTTTCTGTGGTTTTGACATCATATTTAAAATTACTTTTCTCGTAATTTTTTGTAGCATAGTTCTAAAATAAATTTATTAGTAGCCACTTAGGAGTCTTTTGTTGGGAGGATCATTCTCACCAATGCAAGATCTGCTCTAGAAATCTGTAAGAGTCAATGAAAAGATGGAAAGAATGCAATAGGAGTTTCTTCGGAAGCGTGGGATTGGAGGCTGAGGGGCACAACTGCCATATTCCATTTAAGAGAAGTTAATTTAGGAATAAGTAGCCTCGACAAGTTGGCTAAGGCATAGTTACCGTGATCTCTTTCCTTGCTTGGTAATCCCTTGTAGAACCTCGATTCTTTCTATCCCAGAGCGGATCTCGTCTGAACCTCAATTTAGTGTTTTTGGGATCTCGCTCTATCTTATAAGGGAACAAGTTCCTTACAATTTAATTTCGCGTTCCTGCACATTACAAGATCTAGTTCCCTAGTCACATGGTTCGCACGAAAGTGCATTGGGATCTAGATTCCAAAATAACATAACATAAGCATTATCATATATGGCATCCAGATCCCACCAATATGGGATCGCTTTAAAGTTCCTTATTTATTTCATAGAAGACTAAGCATACGTGCTGTTCATTAACAACGCCGGGAGCTACATTTTAAAGCCACGGATCCTTACTACCTACACGAAGAACTCTTGTTCTAAGAAAATGGAGCCCACTCCTATAATAGTTATTCCTAACTCCATAATATGTTGGATCACTTTTAGTAATGCGTTCCCAGAGTAAAGAAACTCAAAAAAAATGCCCTTGGGAACTTCGCTTTTTACGTATAGGATCTCTCACCTTTATATAATAATTCTAGATCCTATGTAATAATGGAGCATCGATCTCCAATACAAATAGACCTCGATCCCGACCTTTGAGCCTGTACAGGCACCGATCCCCAACACAAGGATCTTCAGTATAGCTTTGATCCGCCGATCCCTTCCCCAATCTTGGAACCGTTCCCGTTCTCGTACCCAACAACTGTGGGAAGGCATGGGAATCAAGAAAGCATTATATGAACACATAAGTATTCTTGACTGGTTAGCAGCTGACATTTAGCAGCATTACATCTCGAGTTCAATTCCTATAACTAAACTACCAAAAAAAAGGACCAAAGGAATCTAAGGTCATCAGTGTTTATCACCTCCAAACAATGAAAGGATAGAGATGCAGACTGAGGGAATGACACACAGTGGACATGGGAAGGGCAATAGGGATTAATTGTTTCAGTTTTCTATGCCTTGGAGGTTCATTAATAAGGTTAAGATGGTTAGTCATAAGGAGAATGAGATCTTGGATATGGGCCAAGTTCAGTGCCTAGTGAGGCATATAGGACATTCATAAATATGGCTTCACGTTCAACCTAAAAGTTTAGGATCATGGATTGTTTGAAGAGTGTGTGTGTGTACGTGCATGAATGTCTTTGTATGTGTTGGCTGGAAGCATCACTTTATCTCATGGATGAGGAGACAGTGAAGATTAGTAACACCTTCAATTGTCCAAAATGAACAATCATTGTAAAAGCTGGGTTAGAGAAGGATACAACCTCATTCTTGTATTCTTTCTTGGTTGCTTGGGACTGGGTAATGCCATCTTGTCAAGGCCGTTTGCTTTATAGTTGGATGGCAACATAGAACATGATTTTGATTGGGTATCCCCTTTAAGCAAGCGCTCCCATATCCAAAAGCACTTTATTACGTACAAAGAGGAATGGAGTGGACACAGAACCATCAATTACTGTAATCCTTGTTCATAAGTTTTGCAATAATGGTTTTGGAGTTTCTTTCTAGACCATTTTGTGTTCTATGGTTGATGCTGGAAATATTAGCTTTCCAATTAGGTGGTTGGTTGTTGGGCTCTTTCCTACTCCAAGGGAGCTCTCTATAACTCATGCCTGCCCTGCACTTATCAGTAGCTGAAAAGGGGGTAAGGACAGACCTCTAGATTTGTATGTATTGGAAGTGCAGTGACAAAGGAGACAAGATTAAAATCATTCTCATATATAGTTCATACTTTCGCCAATCACTATATATATATATATAAACTTTCCAGCATAAGATAATCATATTACATCTTTAAAAATTGAGCTTCTTGAAAGTGTACAACTTGCATCTGAAACAAAAATTGGCCATTCCATAGATTTTTTTTATTAATGATACTTTTCAGAACATATCAAAGTTCAAACTTACAAATTCTCCCTAAAAAGATGACATGAACTACCTTTTCTATGCCTTCCATTTCTGCTATCAATTTATCAAGCTCATCCCGGTCATATTCGGCTAGCAAAGCATCGGTTTCTCTGTCTGCTTCAGTTGTTCCCTTGTGCTCCTTCAACATGCCAGGCTCCTTCGATACAAACAGCTCTAGCCGGAGAAGTGGTTTGCTTATCATATCCATGGAGCTGCTAGACACAGCACACTGCAATATAATATAATACACTAATATAAAAAATACAATTATCTTCAGGACAAACATACAGTAACAAGAAAGGAACCTCTTTTGTCCGTGTGTGTATGCTAGGATTCCTTCAATCAGTTGGAGACAGTTCAAACAAATACAAACATGCTTATGAACGAATTTCATTTTCTCAAAAAATGCCATTGAGATGGTATATGGAGCATACTTTTAGCTTCCAATCGAAATCAAGCAATTCATGAGCTGGGATGGCCCTAGAACCATTCTCATTCATTTCTCCCCACCAACCACAATCCTTACCAAAAATACTTTGACCATATATCTGCAATCAGCAATTGTGAATCAATAAAAAGCCAAAAAGCAAGTGCCATAAGTGTAAAGAGCATAGTCATGAGGAGAATTCACTTAGAAAATAAATAAATCAAAGAAGAAAGATAAGAAAAGGGAACAAATATGATTGACAAGCTTTCATCATCATCATCATCCGAGCCTTATCCCAACTATTTGGGTTCGGCTTATGATTGACTAGCTATGGCAACTGGACAAAAAACTTTACTTCAGTGCTGCAAGAAATGCAAAAGGCTGGCATGTCTTTCAAGTATTTATAAAAAACTGGCTTCTAAATATATCAAAAGATAAACATTAAGTCACCAACTAATAGGCGATCTGCCAATCCTTTTGTGGAGGACAGTAACATCATGTTCAAATTCAACACAATACAGTCACTTCTCTGTCTCCCTCCCAAAAATAAAAAATAAAAAAAGAATCATGTTCAAATTACATACTCACTCAAGCCCAATTACCTGAAATCCTTAACAGAATCATAATATGACTAAAGTGTAATTCATATAATCTAGCCTCCTATGAAAAATTAGAGCAGTGCATGTCAATGTTTGCATTGCTGGTTTTTACACCATAAAAATACACAAACATGTATGTATAAGCCCACGTATACACAAATATATCACTAGATGTGTAAAATATGTGTAAAATTGGAGTAGAGGAGCTAATTTCACCAGTTTGGACACGATCTGCCTCATCTCATCAATGTTTTGGTCAACCATCAACCCCCACCCCCCAAACAAAAAACAACATACTTGGCACATAGTTTGAGAAGTGCAATTTCTAAATGAGAAGAAAGAAAATGCCCAAATATATATGGTATGGTATGTCAGAAAGAGACTAAATTGACCTTTACTAGAACCAAATAAGAAAAGATTCAATGTACGACATAAATTACATTCGAGCAAAACAAATAATAAATTACAACACCACCATTTTTACATTCAACCATACCACTCTGCAGGGGAGTATTCCCTGATGCATTATAAGATGTATGTTGAACACCGCAATCAGCAGCAGGAATTTTAATAGATTTCTCAAACTTAGTTTCAATAATCTTATGAGGGAAACAAATACATGTCATCGTCTTCAGATATCCTTTATAAAAACCCAAGAATACCAAGAGAAATCATCGGCAAATAACATAAGTAGACGTGCAAGTTTTGAAGCAACAAGAGGTTCCACACATCATTGAAATGCACAATTACAAACTTGAAGAACTTCTCAATGATGGTAAAGAAAAATAGAAGACCTGATGATCTGGCCATTTTTTGGTGAAGACAGCCAAATAGAAGACCAGAATAAGTGAAGTTTGTCGTTATTAAAATATGCCAGTTCCCGAAAGACTTGGAAACAATAACACACATTGGCCAGCTCTTAATCAAAGGAAAGATGTCCAAACAACCAAGGTCTCTTTAATTGGCTTCTTTTTTGAGATATCATTATCATGCATTTTAAAAGGAAATAATGAGAACACAAAAGAGAACAATCTTGATCAAGCAGCAAACTAAAACAAATGAAATTTTATTCTGCTAATAAGCACTAGGGAACTGCCAAAGATATATATATATATATATATATATATATATATATATATATATATATATATATATATATATATATATATATTGTATAAAGTAGAATTAGATAGACACTAACAAACGACTAAGATTTCAAATCACATGGTCAGAAGCACCCATTGTGTTCTGAGACTACGAGTTAAGTGTTTGCTGGAAGACTGCAACTAAGAGAGGTCTGGTAGGAGATAGTAAATGTCAATGTTGCAACACTTTGGCTTGTCTCCATGAAAATTATTTTATTTTATTCTTGGTATAGTTCACAGGTAGGATTTGAACTTGGGATGTAGTGCTGCAACAATCAACACCTTAAACAATCAAGCCCAATCTTGTTTTATTTTATATTTTGCATAGTTCACCGGAAGGATTCGAACTTGTTATGTAGTGTTGCAACCGCAAATACCTTAACCAAACAAGCCCAATCCCGGATTTCATTGCAGGCAACAAGTGTTTCTCCTGTTTCCTTCGAAGTTTCATAAGCCCAAAAATCTAAACTGAGGCCATCTAGAAAACCATTTTTCATAGCAGACCAATTTCACAAACATGAATATAATCGAACAAATACAACCCAATTTGATTCAACCTACAAATAATCTGAATTCGGATTTTTTTTTTTTTTTGTGACATATTAAATAGGTACATAGCATGACACCTATGAAAACATTTCGACAACAGGCCTCAAAATTATCAACACAGTGAAAAAACTTAAATAAATTGACCCCAAAAGAGATAGGATCCCATAACTAGATGAACCAAAAAATGCAAAAACAGTAAACAACTACCACAAATGGATTCAATCATTCACAGTAAGGCAAGCAAAAAAAGATTTTACGAGACAATTTTGAGAACTTCTATCAGCAGGATGCACTGATGGGAATAAAAACTGCACCAAAAAAAAAGAAGAAAATGGCAAGGGCCCAATGCCACTGAAAACAGTATAAACAATAAATTTGTTTAGTGGGTCATCAGGAACCAATACCAAGCCTTAAAATATCCCAATTAAGTTCATTTGAACCTACCCAAAAGAGGAAAGATTTTTGTTTAGTGGCTCATCAGGAACGAGTTTCAAAGTCTAGATTTGCAACTAGGATGCGGAAAAGTAAATACAAAATTCAAATCCTAAGATTTACCCAAAATTAAGCAAAGAACACAAAAAAAAAAAATTACCTAAATGAAAGGCTCCTGAAGCAAGCCTGCCTGTGTGGGCACCATACGCAGGCTGCAAAGAAAGGGAGAGGTAGACTGTGAGAGACTGTGGTGGGAGATATCTAGCGGAGAGAATGATATATAAAAATAAGACAGAGATGAATGCATATCCAATCGACGCTTTGGCCGAGTGGTTAAGGCGTGTGCCTGCTAAGTACATGGGGTTTCCCCGCGAGAGTTCGAATCTCTCAGGCGTCGCCCAAAATCTTGCTTTCTGATGAGGGCTCTCTACTTGTGAACTTTATTTTTATTTTCTTTTTTTATGCTTCACTTTGATAACACTTCCATGATTTATTTTGTGTAATATGCTTGTCATTTTTTTTTCCTTTTTTTTTTCTTTTTGGATGCTTCACTTTTATAACACTTATTTTATTTCTTTTGCCTTTTTTTTTATACTATTTTTTATGCTTCACTTTGATAACTGGCCCGAACCAAGCCAATGAGGCCCTAGTTTATTTACATTCGTAGTTATTCCGATAAATCCAAAAGATTTTCATTTCTAACTCTTTCAATTCATAAGTTTTTTGTTATGAATTTTATTCAGGATTTCATATTATAATTATATTGATTTCATAAATTCGGACATTTAGTTTGAATATAAATCCGGAATATATTGAGAAAATGTAGAAATAATACGGGCATATAAATAACAAAAAAACCCAACCCTTTTTATCATTCTGAATAAGTAATCGATTGAGTGGTTAGCATAAAATCCAAAGAAATTTGATAAAAAAAAAAAAAAAACCTAAAAGAAAACTTAAAGAAAGAGACGGCTAGGCCAGACTAGTTGCACCCTGGCCAGGCCTGGCCCTCAAACAATGATAGTGCGGCCTTTGGGGCATGGTTGGTTGGACTTGGCCCAAGGGCCCAGCCTCAGGCCATATATGTGGCCCAGGCCCGAATTTTTATGGCCCGGCTGCCCAGCCACCCTCATTCTTTCCATCATTTGCTACACTATATCCTTGGACAAAAAAAAAGCATCGGGAGAGTAAGAAGACATGCGCAACTTTGGTGAATTATGAAGGATTTTGTAGATTTAGCTTTCATTATTTCTAAATCCATGGTGAATTGTGCAGGATTTTGTAGATTTTGTTTCATTACTTCTTAGTCTAGGGAAAGTTTCTAGTAGTTCACCTTTTTCTTTTTCTTGATATATTAACGGTGGAAAGGAGGGCGGGACATCATATCGAGGCATCGGTCCCCCTAACTACCTACACGCCCCCCCCAGTCCCCTTGGTTCATTTTCATGGGAAATCTTATTAAAATATATTTCTCAGAAATCAGCTTCATACCTTTATGAAATATTAAAATAAGTAAATAAATAAATTGTTTTGTAACGTGTGAAGCCACTTTTTATGAAATGCCGCCAAATTCTGCAGCAGTCTGTGAACATTTGACTTTCTTGGGCATCGCTTTCCCGTGAAACAAATATGGAAAAGTAGCATGTTCAACAGAAAGCTCTTATTTCACATGAATCAAACGTGCAAAATTACATACACACATGCGCCATGGTATTTTTATGAGATTGTCTAGACTCTTAATCTTTTGTACAAAGAAGTCACAATCATTCTTATCCCTTAAATTTTAAAATGTATGGCTATAAAAGTATCATTGAATAGATACAAAATTCTAAAAAAAAATCTCAAAATTTAAGACTCACTCCACGCCGTCCAATTTAACATCTAATGAGAGAATAATTGTAACCTCTATATACAAAAAATAAATGGTGACAATCCTATTTCTTACTGCAACTTTTTCATTCCATTATCGATTTACCCCCTCAAGAGGTCCAATTGAGCCAAGTGGACTAGCTTGTTTGGCTCCAATCTAGTAGATTCAAGCCCAACCAAGTCTCATGACCCATTGGGGAGGGGTCTTAGTCCTGTTCCAAGTCTGCCTTGACTCAATTCAGACTTGACCTAGTTATATAAATATATACATGGACCGATCACTAATCAGGGTCTGGGATAACAGGCCAGGACCAGATCCCAAGAGACCAAGACCCAAATTCAATTGGTTTGAACTAAACCTAGAGCTGATCAGGTCCAAGTTGGGTCTACCATTACTAGGTTGGGTCTGGCACAGGTTCAACCCCGTCGTTGATAACCCTAAGGGCAGTGGTCTATAAATTTTCACAAGACTTCTCAGTAGCCAGTGCCCACCTAGCTATCTAGGAATTTAGAGCCCTTGAAGTCTTTTGTAGGCACTATTTTGGATTGTGCTAAAATTTTGAAATCCTAATAGGGGTGGAAATTAAAGAAAACCACGCAATAAACCTTGATTGTTGAATGTAAAACCAAACAACACAAGATGTACCAATGACTAAGATTGAAGTAGATTAAAAAAAAAAAACTTTTTGAACTTTTCAACACAACCCAAGGTATCAAATTTCAAATATGTGATTGTCTATAGGATGACATTCTCAAAGACACGTAGTTTTATAAAGATAAAAATTCCTGAAGTGAAAGTCATAATGCTTTAATGTTTCTCTCTTCAATTGGGGAATTTGCCATAGAGGTCTGAAGTTTTGACTCCCCAGTTTCAAACCTGCAAGCCTTCCTCTCTCCCCCACTACCCCACCAAAAAACTCTCCTGGATACATGGACATACATGTTCCAAAGATATGCTTATCCTGAAATTGAAGACCGCCACATATTAATAACCGTAGAATATATTACTAATAAGCATTATAATAATATAATAATACACAATTTTAATATATTATTGTTAATAATAATAATAATAGTGTTATTTTTTTATTGGAATACATATATCCATGTTTTGGCCTTAACACGTGGATAAAGATGTCCACGATGTGATTAAAATCTATCTAATGCCATTCAAACTGTCTCCCAAATACCCATTTCCACGAATCCAATCGAACACGAATGCTTTCCCTATAGGAAGGAAAGTTATCACCGGTGCCACACCAGTTATAGGAATGCTCTCGCTTTGTCAGCCAAGAAGACAAGAAATTGACAACCATTAGACTCTCTCTCTCTCTCTCTAACAATTGTAACATAAGATGCTTCAGCAAGAAATCAGTCCCAAACATCTCAAAAATCCCAATCCAAGCACCACTTTCATGTGGCTAACGAAATATTTTGCAGCATGTGCAGTCAAACACACTCCAATGCACCCGTTTGTCGTTGCATTTGTCAATACTGAATCAATTGGAACGAGAAATTTCATCAGTAGGCATACCTATCAAAATTTCTGATTTGTAGCATTAGATTTGCAAAGGTGAAAAACCAGAAGGACCTAACAATAGAAAGGAAAACGGGATAAAAATAAAACCAGTACTTGTGCAAAGCATTACAAAATCAAACATGGAAATTGTTTAAGTATCACAAAAATAAATATGATACACAAAAGCATCACAGAATCTATCATTGTGCACTCGTAGAAGGAACAAACTTTTTACATCAAAATCTTACAATACCCCACATCCCCTCCTTCCCCCAACCCACCTAAAAAAAAAAAACCACCACCCCCCATCCATCCTCTTTCCTTCCCATCCCCTATCTAAGTTGCAATTTTCTTGTATCGTTTAACACGAGCAAACCAAGAGACAGGAACTCAAGGGTCCCATGAAAACCAAGTAACACAACTTTAAGTGCAACATGGCTAATAACATAAAAAGAATTAGTATTAATTTGTTATAATTTATGTCCAGAAAAGGAAAAAATATCAATCCATTACAAAAAAAGTGATGTTCAAGATTCTAACAATCACCCTACCAATGTCGAAAGGTAAATCAGAAATAAAAATTTAAGGATTCTATATGATATCTCCTTGAGCTAAGAAACAAAAATGGTAGAGAATATACTGGCCAAATTGAAACCTTTTCTGAATCATTACCAATCACAACCTTTTCTGCTTTTCTTTTATATGGGCAATATTTTCTCTGCATTTTATGATAAATTTGCTTGGCAATGGTTCCTCATGTCCGTAGTAGCCTCTACAATGGAGTAAATACTTCGGAAAAATATACCTTTCTACAGAAAGGAAAAAGGTCAAAAAACAATTCTAGACACTGACCTTTTAAGGCCACAGCATTGGACGAGAGAACAAACAAATCGATAATGAAAAGCACAGACAACGGAAACTCCCAAATCTGTACAAGATATTCACCCCATTGTTAGAGATTGCACGAAAGACAACAACTGAAGAAGAACAAAGACCATGAAAACTTCATCACGAAAATAGTTTTAATCAGCTTTCCCATCCTAAAGAAGTATTTCACTAACAAGAAGAAGAATAGTCTTTCGTACCATCATGGTAATAAGAAAAATCTTGAAGTAGCTTGAAACAATTATGGCCAACAAAACCTCCTTGAATCTGACCAAAGAAAGCAATTAAATGTCACCAAGAGAACCATTTCATGAACATTCACCAAATCTAAGGCCATAGTATAATGCATAATTAACCCATCTTTAGATTCACTCATCCAAAAGACTACTGGAATATGCAATAAAAAGCGAAAAAAAGGATTCAGACATCCATCATATTCATACTAGAGACAGAAAAAAAAATGCATATTAGAAACAACCATAAAGATGGAAAACACCACATAAATCATATTTGACTACAAGAAATACAATACTTTTGTCCAGGATGTTCATGTTGAATTTCTATAACGATCTGCCAATGCAAGCTCCATCATCCATTAGCTTTTCATACATTACCGTGAAGTTCATCAGAGTTGCAAGTGACACATAAAACTGGCAAAGTTTAGCAGATGACAAATGATGGAATACATGCATCAGGGTAATAGTGAGATAAGAGGATCAACAAGTTCACATGCCTAAGGAGCACCTCACCCCTTAGTCCCAAGGCAACCCTATTTGTCATCATCCATTTCTTCCCCACTGAACTGCTACCCGAAGCTATTGAACTTAAACGGCATGCTGCTGACCATCGGTCTAGGTTATGTCCTTTGCATGGGTACCAATGTAACTTTCTTTGTATTTGTGAATGTCGGGCATGAAACTCAGCCTCATGTGGGTTAATATTCTCTGGCAGCCCTATCATTTGAAGGGACTTCAGCTTATTTTTATATGATACAATAGAAAGGAGACGATTTCATACTCATCATAAGAAAGATCTGATATATTATTGATACATCAAATTGCAAAGGAATGCAGCAGATGTTTCAATTTCATATTCACAATGACTAATTTAGGGATGGAAAAAATACAACATCTCCAGATGCAGACGCTGAAACAAGGCTTGAAGATGAATGGAAGTATTAGCTAATAGAAGGTCGTCACCATAGCAAAGCATCCTTCAACACCATGAAATGTAAACTGTGGGATTCTATGCATTAATTAGCAGACTAAATGTACAGAATAAAAACTGAAGAAGGTTAAATAGAAACTAGAGTGGAATAAATTCTCCTTTGGGAATATGAGGCAGATGGAGAAAAGCCAGTGATGCCAGGAAATTTCTTAGCATTTCATGGGACGGGAGACAACATGGTCATATCCAAAGAGGAAAATATGAAAAAAGTGTCTAGAAAAGTTCTAAGACGAAAGTCTAATAAAAAATCCAGGTGAAGTTGCTGAAAGAAGGGAATCATGACATGGAGTTTTCCAGTAAATGCAGAGGACATGGATTGTGCATGTTTTATATTACATATTCATAGCCACAAGCTCAACTCTTGGGTCTAAAGATATGGACCTCTATTTTGAAGCATAGCTGCCTTAAGAATTCCTTGCAACTCACTTTGGATGACAACTTCTACAGGAATAATGGGAGATTTGAGGTGAATGGCACAGTCTCAGGTTAGGATTATTAAGCCTTTGCAAGGCATGCGGGAATTCATGATGCTTCAAACACTAAGGAAGGAGTCTTAAGGTTCATTCCACTTCTTGAGGCTACAGATGGTGGATGAGGACTTGCTCAACAACATCAGATTAACCTAAAACGAGACAGATTGACCCTAAAAGACTAGCTAATAAGCCTAATATCATGAGAAAGATATTTCCCTAATCCCAAGTGCCAATAGAAGTCAACCATGAAACAAACAAACCAGTGAAAAAGGGAGTTTGGATGTTCAGTCTCAACTACAGATTCTTTTATTGTTCCTGGACTTTTCCTTTTCCATGTTTTTTCTTTTTCTCTTTCAGGTTATGTCCCTTTGATCAAACAAGAAGTAAAATAAAATTATAATCTTATTTAATGGATGCTAGAACTAATACAAGTGTGTCTAAGTGTATGCCTTAAAAGGAAAAAAAAAGTGTGCATCTTCTGCAAAATAAGATTATTCTAAATTCCACGTTAACTAGATGATACAAGTTTGGGCCACCCTGATTGCCATAAACTTGTCCAACTAAAATTTTAAAGGCCTGCTGTGCAAAAAAGAAAGATACTAGCTATCACGCGTGATCATTTCAAGGAAAAAAATTCAGTACCTCAGTATTTCAGAAGATGACTTCTGCAATATCTTAGTGCCAAGCAGCAATGCACCTAGAAATATGAAATTCCCAAGAAACACATTCATCAACAGCTGCAAAAGCAATTAAAATCAAATGCTCAGGAACATAATCATGATAAGAACTATTCAAATATAGGGTTACTCCTTAGGTAACCTATTTTTGCCAGGCCCGACTTGTGGGTCCCCTGGACCAACCTTTTTGTACTCCTTTTCTTCTACACAAACGTTAACATGATCAAAAAACAAAAAAAAAGACCAGAAATATTCAAATATTGAACATCCATGTATCATACTTGGTACGGTCCCAACATGATTAAGCTCACCTTTCCACAAGTACAAGGTGATGCTGAGGAACTTGCCGACGATCCCAAACCTTCTTGAATTTTGTTTACAGCCAATTCCCTGCCTTGAAATGTTAAGGTTGATCATATCTATATGAAGTTGGTCATCTTATAGAAGTGATTTAATAGACATTTAAAATACAGAAACAAGGATACATGTATCTATAACTAAGAAAAAGAAAGCGGACTTCCACAATATTCCCTGCCAAAGCCGAAAATTGAGATTAATATTAAGATCCAACAAAAGTCTATTTGAACAATAGATGCTTAAGAAAAAGCATGCATTTATATGAAGAAAACGAAAAAAAAGAACCAGCAGAATTTTTTGCAGAAATTAGAGTAGAAAAATCTGATAAAAAGTACGAAGAATGATCCCATACAACTGGCATTGCCAAAATCAAGGATGGGTGGTGCAGTCAATGCAATACACCTTTACTCTTCATGGATTTTTGGGGAGAGGATAAATTTTTTTGAAGAAAACAAAAATCAAAAGTGGCACGTAGACCTCCTCCAATGGCCACTATAAAGTGGATCCTGATGATTGTCCAAATAGAATCCAAGGCAAACTGTTCGTGGAAATGTTACTTCTAACAAATAGGGAAGGTGCGATAGACATTGGCTAAAATGACTACTTCCACATGGCCAAGGCAGTTCAGTCTTGGTCTTCGGGGTGAAACCTAACGGGCAGTTTGCATAGACAAATGTTAAATGCACTCCAAATTGGCCATGAATATGCGACCACATGAATTGCAAGAGCTATATACCAAGCCCACTACTGGTAGGATATAAAAAAACTCCTGAGAAATGAACACATTAACTCATTCACCATCGAGATTTGTATATCTCATATTTAGCTTAAGTGAGGTGCACATAATCTTTTTCTCTGCAGTATGTGCTCCCAAGAAAAGTAGAGGATCATTGGGCACCACATGGATATGCTTCGCTGCTAATTTTCTTAATAAAGACATGCTCGCTTGGCAGAAGTTTTTAGCAAACACACAGTAGACTGCAATACTGGATATCAATGTAGATTTCAAACTTGACCTTGTGGTGTGACTATCAACCACCATACAACCCATAAGAATTTTAAATGACAAAAATAAATCCTCAAAGAGGAAACTCTAATGCAGTGGAGTAAACATAATGCAAAACTTTCATAATCCAAACAGAAAACCAAAAAGAAAGAAAGTTTTTTACTCTTTAATACCTCTAAGTTGACAACATTTCTGTTTGGAAAGTTGTAGAGCAAATGGCGATAAGCTTTAGCCTTGTGTAAAATCAAATCAATTAGAAGAATCTGCATAAACAAACATATCAATTCACCTAAAGGCACAAGAACATATAATATAAGAAAAATAAAAAAGATAGATAAATGCTAACATGTCATGGCCCAGGCAAGAAAAACTACATCGATAAAGCGCATTTCTCATTGAGGCAAATCAACTCAAAGCTCCATATTCATCAAAAATTCTATGAGGCCACTTATAGCCTAGCAGAATTACATTTGCGATTCATTTAACCATCAAAGAGTAGGTTCCAAGGAAAAGCAACAGCTGCATCTAATCTATTTTAATGACATTCATCAGATTTGCATCAACCAAATAACTAACATGAGATTCACGAATATTGGGTACAGCCATTAAAATTCCAAGAAGAACAAAAGATTATTCATGCAAGCTCTCCAAATGTGGCAATCAAACTTAGAAATATTGAAAGAAAAATAAGAAAGTGAGATGAGAAAGACATTAATATTTTCAGAAACATAAAAAAAGGACGCATTTAAATAAAAAAGGTATACCATGTATTCACACTCAACGTACTCATCTGCAACTGCCCCGCATCTCCCCTGCAAAACAAAGAACAGTTAACCAAAACGAATAGGAAAAAATGAAATCGAAGTGCGGAAATTCGAATTTGAAGGATTGATAAAGCCAAATGCACCAAAACAATGTAATCCAACTAAAAAATCACAAAAATAAAAAAATAAAAAAATAAAAAATAAAAAAAAAGGCCAAGAAACATTAGTTAAAATTTAAATGAGTAACTACAAAGAAAAATCCAAGGAAAATAATCATAAAAATAAAAATAAAAATAAACGTTCAAAAAATGATAATAATTGCACGGAATCGATGCTTACACATTTAGTGAGGCGGATGTTTCCTGGAGAGTATTGGATGAACAGAGCCCTCACCTCAAATCCACAGTGAACGCATCTGAAGCCCATTTTTAGGGTTAGGGTTAGGGCTAAGGTTTTTGCCTCGATCAGAAGCCAAAACCCTGTGTAGAAAAGGTTCACCTAAATTCACAGTACGCACACTGAAAACCCATTTCTAGGGTTAGGGTTTCTTGTGTCAAAAAGATTGCAAGAGCGAAAACCCTATCTATGGCAGGAAACTCACCTAAGATCCCAGTGAACTCAACTAGAAACCATATCCGTTTAGGATAAGTTTCGGCGGGAAATAGACCGAATATATATACCGAAATTTCGAGAAAAAAAACAGCGAGGTGAAATTTCGCAACAGACAGAGAAACCTTACGTCTACGGGGGGAGCACAATGTCCATTTACTCCCTCGGATAAAACCTGATCTTGCTTCAAGATCTCAAATTTTTGTGTCGTAAGTTTGAAACCTTTTGGACCGGTGATTATATTTTTTTTTTTTAAAAAAAAGGTTTTTAATTACACTGTGAAGAAAAGGTTTTTATGTGCAATGATTTGATAGAGCTGCAGCCCAATGGAAACAACTAAAGCTGCAGCCTTTCTCACCGTCCATTATTTTGGACGGTGTAGATTTGTTATTGTAAGTCAATAGCAAACTGGGGCACCGGTTTGCAAGTAAATAAGGAGATGCCCCCGTCAATGGTGAATCATCGACGCTAATACCCAAGAGAGAACCCTAGCCAATAGTGATCCAACTCTCTCCTGCTCTGTTTTATTCTCACAACGAGTAAGAGTAAACCCTAGTGCCTTCAATGGTTTCTGTAAATCTCATAATTGGAAGCAACAAACTATAGCCTCTTCAACGGTGAGACGTAACTCTCATTCTATGGCATAAATGGACTCTAACCACACGGGGTATTTTCCAACGAGGAGAAGTTCAAGATTTCTCTACTTGTATGCTTTTCTCTTTCTTTCTCTAGATGTATGGATTTATTACTCACTTTCTCTACTTTACATCCTTCTTGCACTTTTTCTACTGCTAATTTTTTAGTCACTGAGTTAATTTGTTGTTTCCCCTTTTGAAGCATTTTCTTTTTGTGAATTTAGGTTTCAATGTGAGAATCATTAATGCCCATTTCAAGATTTATTGTAATAATTTGATTTCAAAGATTTTACAGATTTTAAAGGTTTATGTGGTGTTGGAACATATTGTGGTTGAGGCAACTGTTGAATTTTAATGATACTTTTTTTTCCTCCAAATGTTGAGTAATAAAGTTTACATTATACCTAACGACTTGCTCAATCGTTGTGTAAAGAACATTGTTGGGCCCCTGTACCGGTTTGATTTCTAGCATTATCTCATCTTTTTTGCTACCTCTCAACTTGTTTGATTTGTAACATCAGTTCAAATTCGCTACTATCTTGCCTATGAAATCTAAGACATGTCAAAAATTGTGGGAATAATGTGGGAAAGGGTAACTATTATGGTGAAAACAGAATGTGACTTGATAATTGAGATAGAGAGTGAGGAGCTCATACATGGGGTGTCACGTATAGAGGTATTTTTTTCTCCAATTTTAGAAGTTGGTGGTATTAACCAATATGATATGTTTTTTTTTTTTTTGTCATTTTCTACTTATTACGGCTTCTTTTGAGCTATTTTTGTTCATACACATGTTTATTTTTCTATGGAGATTTTTTTCATGGTATTGTAGAAGATTGGGTTATCAAGCTAATATTTTATCTTATTCTATTATCTACTGATTTAGTGCCTTTTTTTTGTGCTTTTCATGTTCTTATACATGGGGTCTTGTATGATTTATTCCTGAAATTTGGGTAAGCATTGGCTATAAACTTCTTGTAATTGTTTTTAAGTATACTTGAGGTGGATTTTTGTTATGGAGCATTTATTGCTTTGAATCCTAATCATGTTAGGTACTTATGCAATGAATTGAATGTGTTGCTTAAGTAATAAATAATCAGGAGCATTTTGTATATTATGTTCTATGCAAGGAGATCTTTTTATCCAATTGCAAAAGATTGTGGTATCCAACCAATATAACCACATATTTTTTTCATTTTCTACTGATTGAGGATTTTTTCTTGAGTTGTTTTACCTCATATACAAGGTTGATTTTTTTGGTATTTTCATTTTCTGCTGATTGAGGGCTTTATCTTGAGTTGATTTTGCTCATATACATGGTTTTTTTTTTTGGCCTTTTTTTTTTTTCCTCCGTTCTTTTAGTGGTTGTGTTTAGTATTCTTGCTGTATGTTTATGCTCTATTACTTTGCTGGTTGATCTAATTGTTTTGTTATTGAACATTTGCATTTTCGTAGTAAATGGTCATTATTAAGCATAAATTTCTTTTTGTTATGTCAAAATTTGCTTACCAATGCAAATGAGTTTGTTTTATTTGGTATTTAATGTGTCTTGTATACCTTATTTTTCTGGGATTATTATGGATTAACAAGCTCATGTACCGTTTTGTATTTTTTTTTGTAGTTGATAATCTTCTTTTTTACTTCTTTAACCAATTTTCTCTGCTACTCCAAGCACCTTCGAAAACTTCTAATCTCTAATTTTTATTATTCTAGTTTGATCCGCATTCTATTGAAATTTTCGCTTCATGGTTTTCTTCCCAATATATATTAAGCAATTTATTTTTATGGTTCCCAATCTTGCCCATGTTGAGAACTTACCTATTCTTTGTGTTCAATGCCCTTTATGACTCTGTATTTCTTATGACTCCGTATTTCGTAAACTCAAATGTCAAACCCTTCATGGTGTTCCATGATTATTGCGTACTAAACTTGACATGTAAGTTTCAAATTTCGTTTTTTTCTTACACTCACTGCTAATTCTAATAAGCCATTTGTGTTTCTCTGTATTTTTTCTCTGTACTTCCTTTCTCTCAAGGAGTACCTCACAGCTCTCTACTTTTGTAATGCCTCTAGCAAATTTTGTTAATGGACATCCTATACTGATATGGTGGTGCAAACATGTAACAGGTTTCCAAGTTTGCCACTCTTTGGGTGGAGGAACTGGCTTTGGAAGGGGTACCTTGTTGATCTCTAAGATCAGGGAGGAGTACTTACCTTCCCTTTGTTCCCATCACCAAAGGTCTGAGACACTATTGTCGAGCCATACAATGCCACTCTCTCTGTGCACCAGCTTGTGGAGAATGCGGATGAGTGCATGGTCTTTGACAATGAAGCTCTCTATGATATCTGTTTCGGGACCCTCAATCTCACCACTCCTAGCTGTATGTTACGCTTTTTTTTGGAAGGTAAATCATCTCGGAGCCTCTAATGTGATTACAGTAGAACATTTTTGAAGAAATTGTTTCCCTTGCACTTCGTTTTATAAAGGAAGCAGGTTTTATCGTGGAATTCCGAGTGTTATATTTTAATTTATATTATGTCAAGCTATATTGAGAACATGTTAGGAGTTGTTTCTGTGTTGGATAAACAACGTGGTAGGAGTTATTTGTATGTGTATGAGAGAGAGAGACTGTGAAACAACAGCTGAAGTTGCAAGGTTGTAAGAGTTCTACAACTGATCTATGCATTTTTTGCAGGAAACTATTGCATCTATTGATTGAGAAGAATGCGGGATACACATGCCATTGAGTTTGAGAGGAGTCGTGGGAGGTTCTTGATGAGATTCAAGCAGCCTAACAATATCTATGCCTGCTATAAATGGGATTCTTTTTTAAGTTAGATCTTCTGAGTATACTGGAGCGAGTCTATAGATCCCAAAGTTTTGTTGTCTTTTTTCTATTAATTAAGGGGATTTTTTTTTAAGAAAAATTACATATATATCCATTATATTTTACGTTATTATGGATGTACCGAATAGTTTCCGTTATTACATGTCTGTCTGTTTTTTACCTTTTATAATGTAAATTTAAAAAAAAGATGATTTTACCCTTTTTCGGGTGTTGAACAACGAAATTGAAAGGTTTTTCGAAGGTTCAACATTCGAATTCAATGTATTTTCGGTCACTTTTTCGTATGTTGGCAATGCAAGCTTTATGAAATGTGACTGATATTGTGATTGAAAATACATTGAATTCAAATGTTAAACACGCGAAAAAGGGTAAATTCGTCTTTTTAATAAATACCGTTATAAAAGGTAAAAACAAACAGACATGTAATAGCGTAAACTATTTGGTATATCTATAATAACACAAAGTATAATCGATATGTATGTAATTTTCCCTTTTTTTTAAGTGTATTTAAGAAGTATAGACTGTATGTCCTAAAATTTTGTGTTTATGGTACATCATCGGTTTGAGACATGTCCGTTATGTTATGAGTTTGGGATATCCTTTTGGCATGAGATATTTTCGTTGTCTGTCTCTATAGCTTGCTTGATAGTGCAATTGGGTTTTTGAATCTCGTAATTTGTGCATAGAAATGTATGGATTACACTGATGTAAAGATAGCTACTTATTCATTGTTTGTCAAGGATAAATGGATCAAAGCTTTTCAGTTTCTTTATCATGGTTCCAAATCTTGAAGGGGACTTTTGGGTAGAGTTTTGCATCTCAGAGAAAAAATACTTCATTAAAAAATAGAGCATTTGCTCAATTTACAAGGTCCCTACATAAAATAGAAGTTGTACATTTCATTCAGCCGAACACAAAGCTGGAAAACCAGCTAGCCATTAGACTTCCAAAATGATAGCATTGTATATTGACAGGGTGTGGATCAAGCTGGTTGCCTTCCCACACATACAAAAATAGAGGGATACAAACCTCCTGTTACTGAGTCGAGAATGTAGTTCCATTTGATCTGAATTGTGAGTAGCTGTCATTGTGTAAATCAAGCTGCAAATCACAAAAATGAACAATAAAATCCTAAAAGTTTGAGACAGAGACCCATACACAGGGAACAATACATAATTTATGCATTTTCTTTGGGGATGCTGTAATCTCAAATTAAAGGGAAGAATAAAGTTTCACTCATCTGTGTGAGAAATTATTAAGATTAAGAAGAAACCAACATTCAATATGCATATATAACTAAGGCACTACTTTTCCCTTTCTATAATTATAAGAAGAAGCTTCTTATCTTCTTTCTAACTATACTCAATTTGGATTTGGGGGTATTGAATGAATCCATAGAGGTAGATGTATGCCAGAAAAGCACACTCACTGTAAGTGAATTCTCATAATTCCAACTCATTGAAAATAAAAAAATAAAAAATCATTTCAAATGCGACCAGAAAAGTAATCAGTAACAGATTCATCCGAATGAGGTTTACACAACTAAAATTTGATTTTTATGTATAGGTTTTTTTAGCACAAAAAATGCCCACCAAAATTAGAATTTTGCAAAGTTAAGGTCTTTTTTTAGTTAAAAAATCAAACAAGCCAATGGGTGGTGTCAGCAAGATTTTTAAAATCTGAAACCGGAAATATATGCTATAAAATGCATTATTTTTAAGACTTAAATCTATTTATTAATGTCCATACATCTCGAGATTGGCATGGTCAATTAGAGGATTTTCTAGTGTCAAAACAACCTTTTCCAGTAGGCTTTCGAAGTGCATTTTATTTCTATAATATAAGGTTGATATCCTATAAACTTTTTCCTATGACATTAAAATGATATCCTATAAACTTTTTCCTATGACATTAAAATGATTTTTTTTTTGGGGTAATTCAGTGGGGATGACAAACCCCTATCCATATTTTTCATAGAGATTAAGGAGCTGCCCTTTTTTGAAGCTTTCAATGGGCAGTGTCAGCAAGATTGGAAACCACAACATGATAATTAAGTATAGGGGTGCTACCACCACGACCCATGCACTAAATTTATCTAATTGTCATATTTGAGATTGGGAACCAAAACATAGGCATTCGGGTAATTTGACCCAGCTCATGTGATTGAATGACGATAATACCCATGATTATTCAAAACTAGCAATGTAGAACTATCAAATTACGATGATCTCGTTGCTTGTTCACGATTAACAATATGGAACTCACTTTTTTTTATTGTAAGCCCTTTGTTGAGTGCTGCTAATCAGGGTACTAGCATCATTTGACTCATCCACTTTAGTGGTCAAATCACCAAAATGCCTCTACTTATTCGGAGCTCTCAATTATTAAAAGGGGCAATTTTACTATTTTTTAACGTATTTTTAAAAAAGGTGCCAAGTGAAATGAAACTTGATGCTTCACCTTCCCAATGACGAATTGCATGATTCGATTGCCTTAATAGGTGATTTGATCATGTAATTGATATTTTATTTAAATAATTGTATTGAATGTCTACTCATTGGTCATTGGGTTGACCAATTGAGCAAACATCTTAAAATTGCTCCAGCTAAGGTTTCCCTGAGTGAGTACATGTACATTTTCCTCCAATGATAACACGACAT
The DNA here is from genome assembly GCF_054954075.1 of Amborella trichopoda. Lineage (NCBI taxonomy): Eukaryota > Viridiplantae > Streptophyta > Magnoliopsida > Amborellales > Amborellaceae > Amborella > Amborella trichopoda. Next base: position 44,232,242 of record NC_142346.1, on the reverse strand, counting down.
CTTCTCGGTTCTTGTTTTATTTGGATGGTGGAGAGAGAGCGCTTAAATTAGTACTTCATATATACAATATGTTAGCAATCGGGTTCCAAATAGTGTGTTATGAGTTCCTCAGCTAGACTGCTGATTTGTGTCACTCATTCTAATCCGAAAGTGAGAATGCTACTTCAGCCGTCGATAACTGACATCCGACGGCGATGAAATAGAAACAAATTATTTGACACACAAATGCTATCTTAGTGAACTTCTCCATTTGACCGAAGAATTAGCACTGACATAAGAAAACAGTCCATACAATTATTTTAACATAAAAGAATTTGGATTGTTCTGAGGTACACAGTGGCTTAGAATTTCTTACTTCTTACCCATTCACTGCAGAACAACCTCAAAATGATTCTAAATATTTTTTGTGAATAGGCAGGGGAATGTTTTCTAACAATATTCTAATAACCAGGGGAGAGAAATGGCCCTTACCTATGAATAGTGGTGAGGACGAAGCATTCACCATTGGTTCATGTAAGGTCTGTCCATGTTGGGCCTTATTTCAGTTTAGTGGAGGAACTTGACCACATTACAGTAGAGAAACTATCGGTCAAAGTGTCATTATCATTGGATCAATGATTGAATGAATCGTGATGGCAAAGAGTGGAGCTCAACGGAAAATTATGCGACTCAAGTGGTAGTTCCCATTCTTCACCATCATCATCCATTGCCAGGTACATTGTGACCATAGATTTCTATGGTCATATAGATGTACTTTCCCATTACTCATTTACATTCTCATTTTAGTTATGGCAGTTCAGAATATTATTTTTGTTTCTCTTCCTTGTCAATTGGAGAATTCGTTTACCTATGTTTCTCTTCCCTGTTACTTGGAGAATTTGAATTCCGATCAAACAGCCCTATCAAATCATCTCTTATGGATGTCTTGAACCTTTGCTTCTGGGTAGGTGAAGGTAGTAGCCTTATAACTATATTCCAACAAAATGTTAGTTCTCATACAAAGAATAGTTAAGGATACTCTTCTTATGGATGTTTCTTCTCACCTTAAAAAGGATAGTATGAGAAAATTTTGTGTGCCTGATCGTTGGAAGAGCTGTTCCTCCATTCAGAGTTTGTCGATCGTTTTGAGGGAGTGGAGAAATGATGCTCCTGAACCATACATTATTGAGATGCAAGGATCGTGGGGCTTGTTTACATGCATGCAAAAAATAAACGGGAACTCTGAACCTTTGTTTAGAGAGAGCATTTTATGATACTTGCATCATGCAGAATGAAGGATGGCTGTCAATAGGACACATCAGTCCACTTCAAACACTTTTGTGTATAGAATCAACAGTTAAAAATGTTCATATGATGCAAGATACCAATGCATATGCTTAGTTTTATTTATATCTCGAAATCCTAAAATGATAACTTGACAAGAATCCAAAAATGCTCCTCTATTTTCTCACAGAAAAAAATAAAATAGAAATGGAAAATTTTGATTTTTCAACTCACTCAAGGGACATTGCACAGATTTTATTTGCCAATTAGCAACTTTAAAATAAGCCACCATGCGAAATGAAATGAACTGTGTCTATATGTGTATGTTATGGTCCGTCGTTACAAATATTGTTCGTTCCTTTAATCAACGGTCATTGTTGTTCTGATCAAATTTGAACTCCGTACTGCAATCAACAATTGAAGACCAAGGAGTTATGCAGCAAAGAACAAAGGTGAAATAGATGCCCAAATATACTTGAAATGCTTCAAATGTGGCTCTAGACTTTTAATTTTTAGCCCTGAGGCTTAGAACTAGGCAGGCGAGGCACCAAGGCCAAAGGAACCAGAGCTGCAAAAAATTGGACAAGGATTCCAGAATGGAGCCCCTCAAAATTTCCATGAGAAATATGTAAAAATGAAGATAGTGAGGCACCAACAAGCTCAGAGATGATATTTGACAAACACATCCCTGCGGCAAAGACTGCAGGTACTGAGCCCTCATAGCCAGTAGGGGACCCCAGAGCCACGGTGGCCATGAACGGGAGCATTCGCATTTGACCCACCACCTCTGCGACCACAGCCACACACAGCATGCAAGCCTCATCGCTGATCCCCATTGCGAGGTTTGCTCTATTGATGAGCAAAAGGTTTGAGAATATCACTATTGCATAGAGAAACTGAATCCCTCGAGAATAAACATCAAGAGAGATATTACTGAAGAATCGGCCATATAAGAAGCTTCCAATTAGTACACCGACCATTCCGAGGACCTTGGAGGCTCCGATAACAGACGGTTTGATTTTCAAGTGCTGCGTATAGTAGTAGAATAGGGCACTAGACAGGGTAGGGACCATGGCTGTGGATGCTAGAACCCAAATTATCAGCCGAAAAATGCGAAGCTTACTAATTGCCTTAATTGCAGTGGTGAGATTCTTCTCAATAACTTTCTTTATTTTCTTTGGATATTCAGTTCCCTTAGAATTTGTTTGATCTAGGACGTGCTCTTTTGTGACCAAAGAGATTAAGAGTTGAGGGAATAGAAGGAGGGAGAATATGAGGAATGTGATTTTTGGGTGGTGATGTTTAAGTATGAATCCTGCAAATACATTGCCCAGTATCCCACCAGTGAGAAGCACCATCCATGCATAGCTGTGGATGTTAATTGAACCCGGGGACACTTTCTTAGCGAACTCGGTGAGGATAGTGTCGGCTATGACCTCTGTGATCGAGGCGCCAAGGTTGCTCAGTAGTAGGCACGCCATCATGGCTGGTAGATACTTACTGCTTGATGGAATAAGGGCCATGCCACCCCATGACAATGCCTGTAGAACAACTTTATGAAAAAATTGCAAAGAAGTTAATTAAAAAAAAAAAAACTCTCCAGATATTTATCAGGCAAGAATCCCTGAAGGGTATGCAAATTATGTAGCATGTAAGTTGTGTACAATTAAAAAAAAAAACCAGAAATTTATTTGTAAAAAAAAGTGTGTTTCTAATAATCACAAAACCCGTGGTTCCATAATCAGATGACCATTGGCCTACACAAAGTCAATGTAAGAGGCTCCAACCAGTTTTAGAAAGTGGGACAAATCTCATAAGAAGTTTAGTAGGAAGTGAAAATGGCCAAATCAAAGTCATCAGATTTGGTAAAGTTCTATCAAAAAATACCAAGGTTTGGATGCTTCAAGGGCCCAAGTCAATTATTTCATGAACCCTATCATTTCTATACCAAAATTCCAAATTATAAGCCATTATACTTATAAGTAGATCAAATTTTCATTTAAAGTAATATTTACATCAAATGAAATGAAATTTACTTTAAGTTTCAAAAATTTCAAATGCATCTTTGATGAAAGTAAAGTGAAATGGAGAATTTTCTAAATATTTGTACCATTGTTTAAAGATGTTACCCAGTTCAAGATGGGGTGTCAAAAAGAACGAAAATCCTCTACTGAAGCAATGAAAACATTTACACCTGGTACAACAATCAATAATAAAACTATGAAATGTAATTCCACTAGTGAGGAGGATAAGGCCCAAATCAAGGCTTAGAGTTTTCCAGTTTCCACTCATTTTATAATCAGTTTTGAAATAACTCGATTAAAGAGTTAATTCTCAATATTGGTCCTAAACTCCTAATATTTCTTAATAATACATCATGAAGTGAGAGGGCCAACCATAGGGGTGGCAGTGGACCTGGACTCGAGGGATAGACTTGATCTGGGTTAAAAAATTGGACCCCGTGGGTCAGGTCTAGTTCCTAGTCCCATATCATTTTTTTGGGTCTAGGGACCCTATCGTTGCCACCCCTAGCCAACCATGACTTGCACTAAAAATGTGAAGCCAAGTCACTCTTCTACGTGTTAAGTTCAAAAAATCATTGGAGTTTCAAATTAGCATTGAAGACAGTGTCAAATCTACACCATCCAATTATAATGAAATATAGAATTATGACAATTTTATTTCTACAGTGAAATTGTCACCTTCTATAATCTTTTACTTTTTCAAATAGGAGCTGGTGAATACTCACCCAATCATTGGGATACGATCGGGTATTTCAAGGGGTAAGACATTAAATAATTGCTCAACATTAATTTCTATATGGTCACTCCCCTTCAAAACGGAAAGTCAAAATTTTTGGTAGAAATCGGAGTGGATCATTGCATCCAATACATTAAATAATTGCTCAACAAAATTCTTTATGTTCACTCCCCTACAAAACGGAAAGTCAAAATTTTTCGTAGAAACATAATTTTAAAGGGAAACCTCTGCGAATGGTCACTCCCCTTCAAAACGGAAAGTCAAAATTTTTGTTTGAAACATAATTTTAAAGGGAAAATTCTGTGGGGCAATTTGAATGGACGTTTGAGATAGCTTCAGCGACAATTTGAATGGACGTTTGAGATAGCTTCAGCGACAATCTTAGCACTTTGTATTTTAAATTTTTATAAATACTATTGATATTAAATTTAGGGCATGCCCACTCCTTGCAAGGAGTCACCTAACAAAATAATATTTTTAATAGAGTAAAATGATCAAAATACCTATAAAAATTATGAGAATTATTTTCCCATTTTTATATTATTAGAATTATATTGTGTATTATTCTTAGTTGCACACTCATGCTAACGGAGTATACCCCAAATTCTATGTCAAAATGATTTATAAAAAGTATAAATCAACTATGAACCATTATCAAGATCAGACACTCACTATTCTAGATGTTTAAAATGTTTTTTTTTTTGCTATTTATTTAGAAATTGCCAAAAATCAGCATGTCAGTTTAAAGCTTAAACGAGGAAACCTTGGGGTGTATAGAGAGAGAGGCTTTTTGAGAGATATAGTAATTTGTTTATGGTTCTCTCGGCTTATAGTTATTTTATAATTTTATCTCTTTTAATTAGATAAAACATTGTGTATTGTTTTTGTCCGTAAATGTAAATGTAGTCAGATATGTGACGATCCACGTAAATGTTGACATTCATTTCGCATTTTATTTTTTTTGTTTGTTGCCACATATTTTTTTTCGACTTTTATCTGTCAAAATCAACGTAACCCGTCCGGTTCGCTCAACATAACATTATAAAACATGAGTGGGAAGAATGAAGGAATGAAAAGTTAAGGCACAAACCTCCAATAGAAATATAAGGCAAACGGTGCTTGTCTCCAACATAAACTACATCTGAGAAAATTCCAAAGATGGGTTTGGCCACCATTGGGAGGTTACCAATGTTATGCATCAATTGAAGGGTTTGAGAATCAATTTTCATATTATCCTTCATGTAGAAGTTGACACCCATCCATGGCAAGCATCTAAATCCTTGAACCCAATAACTCAAACCGAGCAATAACATCAACAAATGCTTATCTTCATGAGAGACACTTTCAACAGTGGGATCACCATTGGTTTTGCAATGCAAGGGCTTTCTCTCTCTAGGAACCTTGTTTGTCACTCTAGGCTGCTTATGAACAAGAGGTTTCTCTAATAAGAGGTTTGGTTTTTTAGAGCAATATGTGATGAGAGTTGTTTTCATGGGTGGCACTTTGATGGGCCTTGGGATGTGATTTGATGTGAAAATGTGTTTGTGAAGAAGCTGAGTTTGGGGGTTTCTAAGAGGTTTGATGTGATTTTTGAAGAGTGGTTTTGGGGGGCGGTTTGAATGGCAGTGGCATGTCTGTTGCATGGTGGGGTTGGGAGAAGAGAGAGAAAGGACTGACAGTTGGAAGGTTATAGAGAGAGAGAGAGAGAGGGGTATTGTTTGCTAAGGATCGGAGGAAGGTATAAAAGCATGTGTGATTGTCTAACAAGAGTATTTTGCATTGCTTCTGAAGGACTTATTCTTGACAAGGCTTCTTAGGCACCCACATTCTCCCTCTCTCCCTCCATTAATTGCCTTTTACCTACTGATAAATGGAAAAAATTTACATAAAGTTGCAACCTTGGAATGTAGAACTATGGGTGTACCTCAAAATTTCATTAGAAAAAATTATTTTAATATTGAAAAAGTTACTTTTACTGTCGAGATTGATCAAGTATGACTATGAAAAATAAAAAGACTTTGAATCTCAAAAATGGTGCATCTTACAACATATCATCTACACCGTCTATTTTCAAGATTTTCATATTCTTATAGATCTACTTGGTTTTAACTATTTTTAAATTTTATAATTAGATATAAAAATAGATTTTGAGATAATCCTAATAACATTTTACATCAAAATTATATATTATGATAAAATTTGAAGGTACACCTTAGTTGGATTGTTGAAGGTTGCAACCTTATGGAAACCACGTCTAATAAGATGTCATTACTTTCTTATAAAAATATCTATTATACTTTTCTAAATGACAAAAAATGCACTACTTGAAAAATTTTGTATTACAATTTAAGGTATTTAAATATCAAAAAATGTTGACGACTTTAAGGATATACACACACCACTAAGTGGTGTAGCCTAACAAAACCCTTTAAAGGTGTTAGTTTTGAATATAGTGTTATATCAAGATTTATATGTGATCTTTTCTATATTAAAGGGTTTGGTTAGGCTATACTATTTGATGGTGTAAAGCCTTAAAGTTTTTAATATTTTTGGATACTTAAATACTCTTGAATTGTAATACAAAAATTTTCAAATAGAAACATTTTATTCCTCTAGAATGGTAGAATATATATTTTTATAAAAAAAAAATGGCATTCTATCACTAGTTAAAAGACAACTAATCATCTCATAGGTGATGTGGCTTCATTGTCCACTATTTATTAATAAATATTTTTATTTCTATCGAGAATTTATATTTTATTTTTGACTAATTATTTAAAATACCTCTAGACAAAAAGTTAATGCATTATAAGATAAGGATATCTAAATGCCTAAAAATGTTGATGAATTCAAGGGTATACACCGTCGAGTGGTGCAAAACCCTATATATAACTGCTTGTCCGGTCGAATTGTGTTGACCTCATCTTGACCTGACTCAATGGGATCCAAGTTGGACCTAGACCTTGCTCCGACCATAATAGGGTTCGAATCACTACACGGAAACCGAATCCTTCTTGGTCTATTATCTAGGTCTAGACCCAAACCCACTCATGTGTACCCAGCAAGTACATAGGCAGGTCCATTGTGTATTAGAGTAGCCATGTCAATACTTTGTTGGGTCCAGTTAGGTTGACCTCCATCTAAGTCAACTCGACTCAGGCCTAGACCTGACCATGGCCAAGTCAAGCAAACCCAGACCCCCCAAACCTTTGGGTCCATTGTCTAGGTCCATACCCAAATTCAGACCCGCCTGGTACACATGTCCACCCGACCTGGGCCGTGAGGCGATTCGCTTCTTCACAGTCCCTATTTAGGGTCCTGGACTTGCGAGCTAAAACTACCCTTGCCCCAAAAATTCAAGTTCTGTTACAGGCTCCGTCCTCTAGGCGGCATTTTAGGCTCTGAGAGCGGGGAGATGCACACGCCTCACTCGCAAATGCCTCCTGCCCAGCCACCCCAACTCTCATCTCTCCATTCGAATCTCTCAACCATATCTCCTCATGAGTTTGGATATTGTAAAAATGGCTCCAGTTCTTCGGAGCTTAATTGGCCCTTACAGGTCATGGGTCATGGAGTTTTACCATTTCGGGTGCTGAGGAAACCACCCATAAAGGCCTCATTTTTCTCTCTCTGCCAGATCATGGTTTCTTCATGTATTATCGATATTTGACTTGTTTGGTTCTCAAACTTCTTGTTTGTTGGTGATCAGTTCGCATTATGATCGAGAATTAGAATGCCAGGACTATGAATGTGTACTGCGTAGTTTTATGTTGCATATCAGACCTTTTGTCTACTTGAGTATTATATATTTTACTGGTTTTGGTTTGAACTCAAGCATTGGATTATTGTAGGGTAGTTTATTGTTCGGAAGCTTGGAATTGAATTGAAGAGTGGGGGGTTTCAATGGCTTGATTAAAGTTGGTTACATGGGTGGGTTTTCTCGATCCGAACACCTTGTTTAATGTGGGTATTGGGTTGCACTCATGTTATTTGGTATGTTTTTCTATTTGGGAAGCATGAATTAAGAGCATGTATGTTGGAAACCCAGTATTTCGGGGTTGTTTTTCTTTTGGTGATACAGTATTCGGGTCTCTTGTGCAATGATTGCACTTGATTCTTTGAAATTCAGAGATCTTGGTTTCACCTGATTTTCAGATCTAGACTGAGATTGTTCTTCTACCATTTTTGGGTCAGGCTGCAATTTTCAATTCGAAGTACTGATTTTCAGGATAGGAGATTATCTGGGTAAGCATTATTCCATTCTTTTATGAAGGCATGGACTTGGATATGCTTGTAATATTTTTTCAGACTAATTTATAGTTTGGACAAGGATGCTGGTCCCCAAACCTCCTGCGGTTTAGCTGATAGTTCTACCTGGTCGTAATGGCTGAATCCATTCATGGTTCTGAGTCTGAGAAGGTCATTTTCTTGCATGGCGACCTTGACTTGTCGATTTTGGAAGCGAAATCTTTGCCAAACATGGACCTAGTATCTGAGAGAATGAGAAAATGCTTCACCATGTTTGGTACATGCAAAATACCATGTAAGCACGGGGAAAAACACAAAGGTAGTAAGCACAAGATCATAACCAGTGACCCCTATGTTTCAGTGTGCCTAGCAGGAGCCACAGTGGCCCAAACCAGGATCATCTCTAACTGTGAGGACCCATCTTGGGATGAACAGTTCCACGTTTCTATAGCTCACCCTGTATCAAAGGTGGAGTTTCAAGTTAAAGACAATGATGTTCTTGGAGCTGAGCTTATTGGGGTTGTCTCTATATCAGCGGAGAAGATTCAAACTGGGAACACCATTACAGGCTGGTTTCCAATTCTTGGTCAATATGGAAATCCTTTCAAACCTTATCCTGAGTTGCATCTCTCTATGCAGTTCAGGCCTGTAGAGAATAATCCTTTGTATAAGGATGGTGTTGGAGCTGGGCCTGATTATCTAGGGGTCCCCAACACCTATTTCCCACTAAGAAGAGGTGGGAAAGTTACTCTTTATCAGGATGCCCATGTACCTGATGAGCTTCTCCCTGAAATTCAACTAGATGGGGGGAAGCTTTTACAACATAATAAGTGTTGGGAGGATATATGCCATGCTATATTGGAAGCACATCATTTGATATATATCATCGGATGGTCAATTTTTCACAAAGTGAAGCTAGTAAGAGAGCCAACGAGACCATTGCCTAATGGGGGAGAATTGTCACTTGGTGACTTGTTGAAGTTTAAGTCGCAAGAAGGTGTTAGAGTTGTTTTACTCATTTGGGATGACAAAACTTCACATGATATGCTTCTCCTGAAAACAGTATGAAATGACTCTGATACCTTGTGTTTTTTTCTTTGTACTTTTGAGAATTGTTACAGGGCTTGCTGGAGTACTTTCATAGTTCACCATGTGATGACATTCTGTTGTATCGGCGCCCATAGTTAGTATTGTGCTTTTTCCTCCTAAAATGAAATGATTCATAGACATTGGTTCACTTTAACCTAATGGATTAAGATTGATTAGATCAGTTTTAGCTGCCTCTTGAGGCTGCATTACTTCTACCTCCTTAAACTATTGGCCATGAATTGATAGGCTGCATTACTTCTACCTCCTTAAACTATTGGCCATGAAATAGATGGGAATGGTGTTATATATCTCTTAGTGAAGCATGGCATGATTGGTTGAAATGTTGTATTCTACAAATGATATATAATTGTAACTCTTGGATTTTGATTCTCTTCATGGAAACTTTAGGTATGCTAATCACGTGTAATTTTTTACTTGTGTGACTTGGTGATATATACGAAGCCTATTTGGTGCCTTAAATTTATACTTTTGCACTTTTTAAGCCTGATGGGGACATCATTCAGGCATAATTCATTTTTTTTTCAAGTAATTTACCGCTCTTATTTATGATTGGAATGCCTTTAGTTAAAGTTATTCGTGATCGCAGGAAGGAGTAATGCAAACTCATGATGAGCAGACTCTAAAGTTTTTTAAGCATTCATCTGTGCATTGTGCGTTGTCACCTCGCTATGCCAGCAATAAGCTTAGCATTTTCAAGCAACAGGTGAGCTCAATAATCTTTTGCTTGATTAGTGACTTTTCACTGGGGTCTGGTTGAGTAATTTATGTGTAACTCCTTGAATTCAGATTCCTCAATATTAACATGAGGTAGCATGCTAATCTTTGTTGACTGAATCAGTATCATGATATAATTGCTTAGCATAATTATAAGAAATGCTAATTATTCTCCACTTAAACCTCGAGTGTACCGTACAAGTTGTTCTGACGAAGTGCTTCTTTTTATGTGATATATATGTGTCAATGTTATTGGTGACTATGTGAACCAAACAAATAAAAGAAATGTTATCAATGACTAGTCGGTGCTGCTAGTGAGTAATCAAATTTTTGTTTCTGAAGAAATTTAAGCAAGCAATTGGAAATTGTGTAACTTGAGAATGTACACTAAATCTTCAGATTTCCCACTCACACATTAAAATGCTAGGAAATGGAAAATGGGTTTGCTTTTTAAATTATTTTTTCCCTCATCTTGCTTTCCAACAAAAAAAAAAAAAGGAAAAAAAGAAAAAAAATATTTTAATTGCTTTTTTTTATTATTTTGCAATTATACTACATTTGGTTCCAAGATGCGAAAGTGACTTTTTAGCGCAAGTAAATCAAGTCTAAACTCCGAATTGGTGACTACCTGTTTCTCAAGATTTGTTATGACCTAAAATTGGACTGGGCATCCTGTCATGACAGATTCACCATATACTTCTACCTTACCCTTTTGTCCATCCATTTCTATACAACTTTCTTATGTTCATAAAAGCTGCCAATCACAATTTTTACTAAAGGAAGAGAACCTAATGATGTAGGAAGAAATGAACAGGCTATATAACTGGTGTATTGATTCAAAGAGATAAGGGAAGCTTACAATCCAAGCTTCAATGATTATTGGTGGGACCAGGAATCACAAAGATAATATCTCAAGACTACCGACCTCCTTTCATTGAACCTATCTCTAGACTAAAGCCCTAAACAAAGTAGGACCTGATCAACAAATGACAAAACTATCCTTAACAAAAGAAAAGTATTGGCACCCAGCCACCCCTAACAAAAGATGATGCTACCCCTAATCCGTCACTGAAAACTTCGGAGGGCAATTTTGTGTTTTTGGAGGCATTTTTTTTTCGCATTTGGTTGGCAAAACTTAACTCCACCATGTCCAGTCCCAAGCTGGTCATGCAAGTACCAATCCTAGATACAGGAGGAGGGTTGTGTTGGGTAGGCAGCCAGCATAAAACTTTGCCACATCTTTTCATGAATCCTGAACCTTGGTCTAACTGAAGGTATGGCCTTAATAAAGCATAATAGCGAAACAAGATTTATGTAACCAACATCAAATAATTGGAATGAGACTTGGATGATGATTTTGTCGGCAAAACTAGCATAATGGATTTCGCATGTATAGAGCTTTGGTATACCTTTGAAATGAGTGAAAAGTTATGGCCTCTGAAATGTATTGTGCTTGAATCGCATATATCAACTAATATCTTCATTTGGTTTTCATGAAGGCATCAAACTCATCCTTAAAGTCATTGTTAGCAAGAATAAGAAGGAGCTTCTAAGTTTTGGGCTATTTGAACATGAGAATGAATAGTTGCAACAAATGAATAACATTTGCCTAGTTTACAACTATGCTTTTGTTTACTCGTGTATCAATGGAATGAGCCATTGGAATCACCTTCTTTTTTTGTTTGAATATGTTAACATTGTATTGACTTAGAAAAGAAATTACAAACTCACACAGTTGCCCTATGATCAACCACCCCCATAGGGGAGTAACATGAACAACAAAAACTAAACAAAGGCCATTCTTTTAAAGATTGCAATGTCATAACATTAGGGGCCATAAAAAATGAGCCGTCAAAAAATCTGCAAGTTAACCAAGCAAGCTGCATCCTTAGCTAGGGTATTGGCTTCCTGGTTTGATTCCCTCCATATATGCTTTGATGAGACATGCATATCCCTGCATAGGTGATCGATTTCATAAAAAATGTGAGCTAGAGTCCATGGGAAGGGAGAAATTTTAGACGCCCAACCATGCCATTCTTTCAGTCACCCTCAATGACAATAGGGTTATGCCTGAAGGGAAGTAGTAGGCTTGATCCACAAGGCCCAAATTGTTGCTGCCACCGAAGACTTGCATAGGGAGATACCTGCTGTAGGCCACGGGATAGGTTGAAGGGAGTTTAAGATCTGGGGTACATTGGCTGACAAGACCCACTGACAGTTGGAAAGGCTTAGGACTTTACCCCACATCTTATGGGCGAATGGGCAGTGAAGAAAGAGGTGGGCATTGCTCTCTTTGTCCACCACACTGAGAACACATCGATTAGGAAGGGCTATACCTCTCCTCTGAAGGTGGTCAACAGTAAGGACCCTCTGGGAAAGGGCAAGCCACATGAACATCTGGATTTTTGAAGCGGCAAAGGACGACCATGCTTGAGCTACATGGGATGTAGGGAGAGGGGGAAAGTAGGTGGCTGGATGAGTTTATGGTAGAAAGAAGAGATCGAGAATAAACCCGAGGGAGGTGGGGTCCAGATAATGTGGTCCTGACCATGGAATGCCACGAAACAATTCTGGAGGAAGGCAGCTAGCTCGGAGAAAATGGGGATTTCTGAGTTGGTAAGATCTCTCCTGAACACCGGGTTCTAGGTTTGAAGAGCACCAGCTAAAGTCATCTTGTCAGCCACTGAAGCCTCTTGGAATCGAGCAATCGAATAAAGTTGAGGTGTATTGGGCTTTAAGGGGTACTTGGCCAATCCACAATTCTCAGGTTGCAAATACCAAGACCCCTTAACCTCTTAGGTTGGCAAAGTTTTTCCTAAGAGATTAGATGGAACTTGTGGTTCGTAGCATCACCAGACCAAAAAAACCTGCGAAAGAGTTGTTCTAACCAAGAAGACATAGCTGCAGGCATATGGAAAATTGACATATGGTACACATGAATGTTTGCCATAATAGCTTTTATAAGGGTGAGCCTCTCAGTCAAGGATAGGAAGCGGGCTTTCCAACCTGCAAGCTTTCGATCTACCTTATCGATAATGTGTGACCAGGATCGTTTTTTTGGGTTACCGATGCAAAGTGGAAGACTAAGATAATTAGAGGGAGGGTGCTTAGCCTCACAACCCCAATTATCCGCAGAAGATTTGGTAACTTGGTAAGCAATTGCAGTCTGCATCATCTTGGACTTGTTGAAATTAACTCTAAACCCCGTGGCAAATTCGAAACAATAGATTGTCAAGATCAAGGGGAAAAGCATTGCAGAAGACAAGGGTGTCGTCTGCGTATTGAAGGTGGGTGACTACACGGCCCCCTCTTCACAGTTGAACCCATTCATATGACAGAACGATAAAGAGTGGGCAGTAGGGTCCCATATGACCCATATGCCCCCTGGGGTCCCCCACAACAGGTAAAGACTCCCATAGGCAAGGGCGTCGACCCCACACTTCTCTAAGTTGAAATACTATGGGGGAAGGTAGTTTGGTTTTCATAAGAGCAAGAACTGAAGGGCGGTGCTTGAGGCAACAGTCCCTGACCACGTTTTTCTTGTGCGGCATACCCAGCCCTCTAATGTTCCAGGAGACAAAAATCATTTGGAATAAATAATGAGGGGGCAGCTCTTGGGGGAGTGTTTAGGGAGAAAAGCAAAAGAGGAAGGAGCAACATCCGCTACAGGGGAAAGCGGGAGAGAGAAAGAGGGAGCTCTATCATAGTTAATGCTACAAGCGAGATTTGAAACCTCTCGCATGCCTTTCCTACTTACCCTAAACTTGGGTTGAGCATCGGCTTTGAAAAAAGAATGGAAAGGGCCTTCAGGGCCATTGTAGGGGAAGCCCATGACATTGAGCACATTCCGGATCTGCCGTGCGTAACATCCATGCCATCTACGAAGGATGAGCTCCCCAAGGGGTGGGGAGTGGTCAGAGGAAGGGTTATCTGATGAAGATGGGTTAGAAGATGGGTTCCCAGAGGGACGGGAAAGAGCATCCAGACAGTTGCCCGCAGAGGAAGAGGCACCAGAGGCTGGCTGTAGGGGCGAAGGTGGGGGGAAGAACTAGGTGAGGGGGCTCGTCGTTCGAAGAAGGGCACAAAAGAAGGGCGGAGGAGCCAGCAGGCTCAGGGGAACAAAGTGGCTCAGAAGGAGGGAGTGTAACAAGCACAATATTGGGTCGGGGAATAATAGCCAGAGGAAGGGGGGGGGGGGGGGGGGAGTAAAAGCTAGGGTAAGAGAAAGGGTGGGGAAAGAAAGAAAGAAAGAAAGGGGGGGGGGGGGGGGGGTTAGTAAAAGCTAGGGTAAGAAAAAGGGTGGGGAAAGAAAGAAAGAAAGAAAGCGGGGGGGGGGGGGGGGGTTAGTAAAAGCTAGGGTAAGAAAAAGGGTGGGGAAAGAAAGAAAGAAAGAAAGGGGGGGGGGGGGGGGAAGGGAGAACCAAAGGTCCTCCATAATGGGAGGGAGGCAGCAAAGAGAAAGGAGAAGCAGGCAAGAAATAAGGACTAGGGGAGACTTGGCCAGGTGCATAGAGGAAAGCAGCCCAATGGAAAACAGGAGAAGAGAGTGGAGCTAGAAACGAGGGGGATGGGTTGGCTTGAAAGAGCAGGCATATATGGGCCGAGAGGGGAGAGGAGAGGAGGGAGGGGGGGGTGTGTTAGGGGGGGGGGGGGGTGTGTTAGGGGGCGGGGGGCTGGGGGAGAGAGGTTGGAGGGGCGTGTCAAAAAGGTCATCAATACTTCCTAACAAAAAAGATCCCTAGGGGTCAAGAATAGTCACCAGAGGGAGGAGAGAAATCCATGTTAAGAGGATCTTCAACTACCCCATGATCAAAAGGAATGGATTCCGACCGGTCGGAAGAGGGATTAGGTGGGGAAGGGTCAGGTGGAGAAGGTAAAGCAACAAAAGGGGACAAGGGAGGCCGCAACTGGTTGAAGACGGAGCTGCGAGGGGGAGAAATAACATGAGCCGGAAGACAAGTCAATGAGCGGAGGTGACGCAGGAGAGGGGCAAGGCATGTCGTTGCCGACGAAGGTATCAAGGGCTATAGGTTGAGAGTCAAAAGGTGGCAAGGAAGGAGTCAAAGAGGACGAGGAGGGGGCAGATAGATAGGTTAAAGCATGGGATAATGTAGCAGACGAGGGGCATGGTAGAAGGCTCCAGGAAATGACGAGGGAAGGGATAGATTAACGGCTGCAGGAGGGGGGAGAGACTCCATCAGCGACACCTAGCACGAGAGGTCAGAAATAGGTGCCTTAGGGAGAAGCGATGGGGAGCCTAAGGCGGTGGATGGGTGAGAATAAGGGGGCACGTGGCAATTAGGGGGAGGGGGGTGGAGCAGTGGGGGGAAAGGAGGGAAGAGAGAGGAGCGGGGGGAGAGAGAAGAGGAAAATGACACCTGGATAAGGGCAGCTACGGACGTGGAAGGGACCTACGATGGCAAGCATGAGAGGGTGACAGGGGAGCAGACATGGGTGGCATGGCAGCGAAGGAAATACCGGGCGTGGGACATGAGGCATTAGCGGGGGGAAAGGTCAGGGCGAACAAACACACGGGGGACCGGGATTCAAGGAATCACAGGTGCCCTTGGACGAAAAGGTTGACGGTCATGATGTCGACACCTAGAAACAACCGTCCTATCATCCTGACGCCTATGGTTCATCGGAGAAGGACGAAGAGGTGCTGTCGGCCTAATGGTGAAGGGGGAGGAAGCATGGCAATGGGAGGGTGGGGATGCTGCAGTCTAAGAGAGGAATACTTGGTAAAAAGAACTAGCCGCATGAAGCCATAGGCAAGGAGGAATAAGTTGAGGGTTAAAAACCTCAATGATCAGCAGAATGGAACCAAAAGGGAGGGATTTTAAAGATTTCCAATGATCAGGAACAAAGGAACCGCAAGCATCCCCAAGGGCTTTAAAAGTTTCAAGGCACCAAGTATGAAGTGGGATGGAGGAGGTTGTGAGCCAGACTTTTTGACTTCTAAAAGCCCTCAAATCTACAGACCATCGGGTTAGGAATCGGGAGGCGCCTCTAAACTTGCCAGGGCTAGGATCATTCAAAGCTTTAAGGGCACTAAGCTTTGAGGGAAAGGAGAAATGGATAGAACCGTCAGAAAGTCTCCGGCACCTTAATCTCTGCTCCTGCCTGGAGCGTTGCCCCCATTTTTCAATGCCTCTGAAATTGCCTGGTGGAAGAAACCAACGAGTGAAGAGTGAAGTTCAGCTTTTGAGTTGAGAGTGGAAGCATCTAGAATAGAAATGGCACGAGAGGAGGGAGATAAAGAAGGAAGGAAAAGCCCAGGAAAGATACAAGAGGGAGCAGCAAAGTCGGACTTCGAGCAGGGAGGGGGAGAGGGGGGAGGATTGACAGAGGAGTGGTTAAGGATGTTGATGAGCTGGGCATAGGACAGGTAAAGCGATGGGGTGGGCATGCCCACCCGCCAAAGAGAGACGAAGCTAAGCTAAGCTAGTTTTCTTTCGAAACGGATCTAAGTAGCTCAACCTAAGCTCTTTATTAAGGAATTTGGGTTCGCCTTGATTGATCATCATATTCGTGAACTATGACTTATATCAAGAATAATTATTATATCTTAATGAAAGAGTTATAAGAGTTCGTATTTCAGTTCCTCATATTTCCACAACCAATGGGCTGCTGATTTATTTTCTACGGCCACTACCTCCTGACGACATCTATTTTTAAATGGCAAGAGTTTGAGAATGGGGAGGGATCCAAAATCGGTTACTACGTTGAATCTAATACATACATATATATATATATATATATATATATATATATATATATATATATATATATATATATATAGATATATATATATATATTATGGGAAATGTTGGCATAGGTCCACTAGCCTACAGCTACATATAGGCCCAACGACCTAGATTGAATTTGGATCGATCCAATGATCACGATTGTATTTTGTATTTGAATTTAATTTTTTTTATATAAATCCAAATCACTTGAAATTTTGGGCGTGTGTTCATTAAAATATTATAATCCAATAAAGCTATCAAAAACATATTTCATGATACCCTCAAAATATTGTAGGGGTATTTTGGTCAATTTATATTTTACGAATTATTTTTTAAAATATTTTTATTATGTACGCGTTGATGAGAAGAGTAGATGGCTAAAATTTCACATGATTTGAATTTATAACAAAAATTAAAATTAAAATACGAAATGGGGTCGTGTCCGTCAGATCGGCCCAGATTGTTGAGCTTCTATGTAGCTGTAGGCTAGTGGGCCTACGTCAGCATTTTCCTATATATATATATATATATATATATATAAATATGCCAAGTAGAGCCTTAGCAACATCTTCATCACCTATAACCCCAAATCAAATAATTAAAAAACAAGCTCAGGAAATGACCTTTTCTCCTGAACCAATACCAATAGCTACAAATACAACTGGAGAGAAAAGTAGGTTCATAGAAACCTCTTTCATAACCATCATTGTAATAGAAGACATTCATAAACCAAAGACCCATGGGAAGTAGCCGATATATATCTGAGAAACCATTTGCACCCAAATAATGGAGAGAAAAGCCTAGAGTGGTATGAAACTATCCTTCTTGAAACCGGATCTGTTACCATAGTCCATTTCTATAAAAAGAATACCAATATGATAGCATATTCCAAATTTCAATAAGAAAAATAATTTCATACTAAGAGTGGGGCTCAGACCCCTTGAAACCTAGAAAATTACAAAATGAAGGTTTCAACGATAAATATTATCAATATTTCCAATACATCAAAGCATGGCATGAGGTATTTGCTTTTCAGAATATTAATAATTCTCATACATGGTTCATACAAATGAAAATACCAATATCAGGAGAATTTCCAAATTGGTTCAAAAGTTGGTTCCAATTGTGGGGATCTGGAATAGAAATATTGCACCTAATATTCAAGCTTCGCAAAGGAAGTTTGTAGAATATAACAATAATAATAATAAAATAGATCTCCATATGTATTTTATGGCTTTATACCAAATACCATGGATCATGAAATGGTCATACCATATAACAGATGATTATACAAATAATTGGGAATATATCCCAGAAATAGGCAAGCAAATATATATAAAATGGTGGGATGTGTACGAAAATGAAGCCCTAAACCCAGACAAGATAAGAATGAGAAAGGTATCATTTTCACCCCATGATACAGAAGTAAAAATGGCGGACTATATAAATAAGCTTCGTCAACAAAACCCTACTTCAACTAGGGAAGAACTCAAAAAGAAACTACTCCAAATGTTTGATGAAGAAGAAGAAGCTATGTCCACGTCAACTTAGAATGAGGAATCCTATGAGCAAGAAAACGAGGATATGGACTTTGGAAATCACAATAAAAAATACCATAATACACATGACGGAACGACTGCAACCAGAAGCACACGAGTCCTGTCGACAAAATAGTAAACTGTCGACGAAATAGTAAACGTTGCCGACAACATCTTTTCCTGTTCATAAACAGCATTTTCCTGTTCACCGACAACATCTTTCACCTTTTGATCCCACTCAACATCACCGACACCTTTTGGTCCTATCACCGACACCTTTTCTACCTTTTAGTCCCGACCAATGTCAGCAACGCCTTTAGGTCTTATCCAACACCGACGAACTTGAAAATAAGATTTGGAGTCCACAGGCTATAAAAGGGGAGGAAGGCCATTCATTTGGGCATCGAAAAGTTTTTCTCCCTCAGTGCTCTCTGCAAGTCTACTCTCTCTCTGTAATCTCTCTGCAAGTCTCTTCTCTCTCTCTATTGTATATCTGGTGGTGTATCTAGCCAACCAGATCACGTTCCTATAAGAGTGTTGTGAGAGTATTTGTAATAGTAATTGTTGAAGTATTACATGTGTGATTGTAACTGGGACTCGTTACCCAACTACTGCCCAGACGAGTGGAAGTTATTTTCAAGTTTCTGCATGTGTCATATGTAAGTTATTTGTTTTTCTTTTTCTTATGCAGTTTAATATAGTTTTTATATAAAATTTTGGCATGTTATTTATGTTAATTGGATTATTATTAATATATCCACTCCTTTGTGTATCTTCTGCTTAATAATATTTGTCCTTGTAAGACTGTCATTATGCCGTTAATATATTTCCTGTAGTTATTTTGCTTTTGTGAGCCTTATATATATATATATAGTGATATTCACAAAAATACCCTTACTTTAATAAGCAAGATATCACAAAAAGTAACTTTAAAAGAAAAATAAAAAAACTACAAAATTAGTAAATCCACCCTTCAGAACTCATTCTATCATTAGCCTTTGTAATTTGAAGGGTGGTAAATTTTAGATTATCCCATATATATATATATATATATATATATAAGCCACTCTACAAATAAAGCTCCAGGACACTAACTTCAAAAATGCCATTATACGTTTGTAC
Organism: Amborella trichopoda; assembly: GCF_054954075.1. Classification (NCBI taxonomy): domain Eukaryota; kingdom Viridiplantae; phylum Streptophyta; class Magnoliopsida; order Amborellales; family Amborellaceae; genus Amborella; species Amborella trichopoda. The sequence goes on along the minus strand of NC_142346.1, from coordinate 44,212,738 downwards.
AAATTTCACATTTGCCATTGCTTAATGGTTAAGGTACCTATTAAAATAATTTATAAACAAAAAGTAATGATCTTTTTGATAAATACACTCATCACAACCCCTTCTAACATTCACCTTTGTATTTTGAGGGGTTGTTAACTCTAGACAAACCCTATATATATATATATATATATATGGAAAAGCTAAAAAATGGCTATAGGCGAAAATGAATAGTGTTCGTCACCGTCACGAACTTGCTATGACCGTGGCGGTTTATTGAACGCAGCCACAACGGAAGACATGTGGTCCATGGCGATTTCCGTGGATTTTTCGACCGCCACGGACATGGCTATGTCCGTGATGGATTTTTTGACCGCCACAGCTATAGCATGTCTGTGGTAGTACCGTCATGGACATGTTAAGTCTGTGGCGGTCAAAAAATCCTTGCCGTCGAAAAAAAGCTGACGGCGATGGCGTTATGGGCGAGATCATTGTAGTATCTCGCTCATAGGCATTGCATAGATGCTTCCTAGAAAATTCAAATGCGAAATAAGGTCGTGATTGTCAGATCGGCTCAGATTCAATCTGGACCATTGGCTGACACTGTAGCTGTCAGCCCATGGATTGATAGAATCCATTCCCTATATATATATATATCATCAATAAGTATTATTTCAAAAAGTTCTTTCAGCAATTTACAAGTATGCTCTGCAAAATCTAAGAGATCAAAAGTTTAACTGTTACATTGAGTGATTTAAATATTCATTTGGTTTCTACTCACATGGCATTTATGTATGTGTGGGCCCCAAGTCATCATTATACAATCATATGGATCATAAGGCTTCATTTTGACATTAGGAAGAATTATTTAACCAGTTCTTTCCGTAGTTTACAACTATGTTATGCAAAATCTAAGAGATCAAAAGTTTATCTTTTGACTGTCATGTTGCTAAGTTTTATTGCAGCTCATTGAGCCATTAAAATGCTGCATATTTCATAGTGTGTTGATTTATGATTTTCTTGCTACTGGAATCTTGAGCTAATGATATGTAAGCATGTTTTACTTTGCTAAAAAAGAAGCACATTTCAGATATTTCAATTGTCACCTCCAACTATACTTGACTATTATATTAAGATATTTCAATTGGCCCCTCCATTCATACTTGAATATTCTATCATTTTACCCATTAGATCGCTAGAATTTCTAGAGCCTACTGTTGTTGAGAAAGAGATCTATGTGGAGCTTTATTCTATTCCGTTTTATGGAGCTATTTATTGATTGTCCACATTCTGGATTGGGACAGTCATCACCAAAGAGAGAGTATAGTGTATGCTGTGTGATATGCCATATACAGCTGGGCATTCACTGTCAGTCCTGAAATGACGGATGGATTTAGTTCTGCAATCACTGTTATTGTTCATCAAGTGGAATTATGGTACATCTCTACCATCTGTTGATAAGGATGGACAGTTAATTGCCCGATTGTGAATGGGAGCATACAGAACCTGTGTATCCTATACTTAACCATTAGCATGTTACTGACTTTTGTGCTTTTAATGGTGTTTGATAAGAATAATGATATTTCTTATTTTTGAAGGACAGTATTTTATCTCTATTCCTTTCTAGTCCTATTTCATATTACCTATTCATTCCTGGAATATAAAAGTAATCAAACTTGGTGGCTCCACTTTAAAACTATCTTTTTGAATCCAGGTTGTAGGAACCTTGTTTACGCATCATCAAAAATGTGTGCTTGTTGACACCCAAGCTTCTGGAAATAACAGGAAAATTACTGCTTTCATAGGAGGCCTGGATCTTTGTGATGGTCGATATGATACACCTGAGCACAGACTATTTCGGGATCTTGACAGTGTCTTTGCAAATGACTTTCACAACCCAACATTTGCAGTAAGTGTATCTGGTATATCGGCATTATCCTTTTCAGGTGTACTTTTGAGGTGTTAAGCAGCATTGCGCTCTATGGCAATCCTACATTACTGAGTGAATTCTGATTTATTACAATTGTGAAATATGATTGTAATTTATTACATTACTGGAGTGCATATATGAATACATAATACATATGTATGTGCATACATATATGTGTATGTGTGTGTGTATTATTATTTGGGCACCTCAAATGCTGGGTGCCCACCTAGGCTTCCAGGCCCTCCCTCACCGCCTGGTACCGCCGACCATTTTTTCTTAACCTTGATTTTACCCCATACCTGGGTGGAGAACTATTATTTGTGTGGTACATGAGACTTGTAAATGTTAAGTCAAATTTCTTTGCGGATGATTTTCTACTAGGGCACGTCTGTTACTAGTGTTGAGTTGATGACACCAAATCGTTCTTGGAGTGCACAGAAAATTAAAGCAATTTTAATTATTGTTTGTAGGTTTTCTTCCAGGATACTTAGACTAGAAAAATCTTTTGCCTTATATTTGGTTGTCATATGTGAATCTCAAATCCATTTAAAAGTCAGTCAAATTATAGCTTAGATTTGATCACCTTAATGTATGTTGTGTATTTATTTTTAATGGAAGATTATTTTGACATTTGATGATGTCCTTTGCATTTAGTGGCCTTCTTATTGTTTACAATTTCATTATTCAACTTTAAATTATCTTCTCATGTTTTGAGAATGATTACAGACTTGTACACGTGGCCCAAGGCAACCATGGCATGATCTGCACTGTAAAATAGAGGGTCCTGCTGCTTATGATATACTTACGAATTTTGAGCAGCGGTGGAGAAAAGCAACGAAATGGCGAGAGTTTAAGCTTAAAAAAGTAACTCATTGGCATGACGATGCCTTGATAAAATTAGAGCGCATCTCATGGATACTCAGTCCATCTACATCTGTTCCTAGTGACGATTTTAACCTATGGGTTTCTCATGAAGATGATGGAGAGTGTTGGCATGTGCAGGTTGAACAAAGTAAAATGTCCTTGAAAAGTTTGAATTGGTCTGCCATTTTGTGTTTCAAAAGTACCCAACTTGGAAATTTTATTGATAGCCAAATATGATATCTGAGCAGGAGTGCCTTCCTTCTATGACAGGTGTTCCGGTCAATTGATTCAGGATCAGTAAAAGGATTTCCAAAAGTTGGTCAGGAAGCTGAAGCAAAGGTTAATATGTTTTTTAGTCTATGCAAAAGTTTCTAGAGAAAGGGTGCCATACACAGCCTGTGTATGATATATGGGACACTTATTGGCGAACCTGTATTCATTCTTAATAACAAATGGTGCAGATTAACCTTACCAAGGTGAACATCCATTATAAAGAAATATGGCATCCACTGTCAGTTGTTGTGAATGGATGACAGGTGTTTGACTATATTTTTTGTACCACCACAGGCTGTGCATGGTATACTGCCCTATTTTATATGACTCCTAGGAAACTTTTCCTTACTGACCTATTCTATTTTCAGTGACAGTTTTTAAAGTTTGATCTATCTGGGACAATCGCAGCTAGATTTGTCCCTTGGTTTATTCCTTTTTCACTTTTCTTTTGTGTTTTGAGGCTTTTAACTTTTTTTGCTTTTATTGTAGGATACAATTAATCTTTTGACTCATTGTTTTGTTACAGAATCTTGTGTGCGGGAAGAATCTGGTTATAGATAAGAGTATACATGCTGCGTATGTCAAAGCAATAAGATCTGCCCAACATTTTATATACATCGAGAACCAGTATTTCCTGGGGTCTTCCTATCATTGGCCATCTTACAAAAATGCAGGTCCAAATATTATGCTTCTTTATTTGCTTCTTGTTTTATTCCTAATAATAAATCTCACTTGCTTATAGCAACTATGTCTGAATCACAACCCTTGGAAGTACGAGCGGTTGTAAGTAATCTTGAAAGAAAAATTATATTACCTGTTTAACTCTTCAATGATTGTCCTATAGAATCTGACTTACCATCTTGCAACAGCATCACAAGGTGCTTTTAACTGACCAGAAGTTTTTGGATGGGATGCTTGTACCTTGTTTCCCTAACCTGTTATATTATTGAATATCTTACTTTAAATATACTGTGGCATGATGACAAGAAACATTTCGTATAGAAGCGTTTCTTGTGTAGTTTTGAGCTACTTTTCTTTGCAATCAACCTGTGATTAAACCACTGGATTTTATTTGCTTTCCGAATTGTATCAGGTTAACTCATATGGCAGCCTAATGGTAAGAAGGAAACAACACATGCAAGCAGATTTGCCTAAACCTTATTTTGCAGCTAGACAATTTTGATTTCGCAATTTGAGTAGAAGGTTCGGACACCATCTTGAAATTATGTACAAGTTGGAAGGAAATTGAAATGTAGTTGCAATCTGGAAGTCCCACTCATACTGAGTTAGATCACCTGACTCGGGTTGGCTTGGCAAGCCACTGTATTTCAAAGACAAAAAAAAAAAAAAAAAGAAAACGGAAAATTGAAGGGATAAAAAAAATGACAAAAAAAAACATGGAGAAATAAAAAATCCAGACCAAAGTGAAAAATTGACTTCCAAATATAGTTTTATTTGAACAAATATTGATTTAATTTGGATTCAGAAATCGAGCTCAAAATCAAAGAAAAAAAAATCCAATTTTTCATCTTTTGCAATTTCATTTGGTAGGGGCACACAAACAAATGATTTAGATCTTATTGAGTAGTTGGAAATGTTCAAAATCATGTTTTCTTAAGAGAAATAGTTCAAATAAAGAGTAAACTCAAAGAAAATCACAGAAAATCTGGTCGAGGGGAAAAAAATAAAAACCATACTCTTTTGGTTTTGATTCGAAATCTTGTTAGGGCTGGGACAAATTTGACATAATTTAGTGAAACAATGAGAGGGAAGTCGAAGATCTTTAATTTCAGTTTCAAAACAATCCCATATTTGGATCCCCAGTTTCTTCTATTTTGGTTCTTTATAAAAAAAATGCTCGTAAAGATGGCAAAGAGGGTTCAAAAATTGAAATTTTGACTCTAGTTTCATTATGTTTTGTGAAGAAATGAGGGATAAAGATTGAGATGGCAGATTGGGGGTTTCATGAACAAACAACGTTTTTTTAAAAAAAAGGGGCAATTCAAGGGTGAGTTATCCACTTTTGGTCCCAAGCCGTCTTGGGGCGGTTCTGAGTTAGCTAGGAAACATTTTAAACACCGGTTCTTTATATTTCACTTACACATGCATTGGTATGCTTTTTATCATTATTTTTGTTTATATGAGCAGGTGCAGATAATTTAATACCTATGGAACTGGCCTTGAAAATTGCAAGCAAAATTGTTGCAAATGAACGATTTGCCGTGTATATAGTGATACCAATGTGGCCTGAAGGTGTTCCAGCTAGTGCTTCTGTACAGGAAATTCTCTTTTGGCAGGTTAGCTTTGAGTAATTTCGGTCTTCTTGTTTGTCCGTTGCTGTTTGTGCGACTGCTTCTTAATTATACTTTCTAACCCCCCCCCCCCCCCTCCCCTCCCTCCCTCCCTCTTCTTTCATTGGTCTACAAATTTTCTAGCCTTAATGGGTACTTTTAATGAACATGTGTGCATATTTTAAAATCTTCTTTCCAAATTTCTTTTTTAAGAAAAAGGATTTGGACCATTTCTCCATTTGATAACTTAATTATCATGCTTTTATGTGATCAAGTTTCATTTGGCTTTGGAAGGAGATGACGGCTTCCATTATTTGAATCTTATTCACTGATTTTGGATTGTTATATTATGAATTGTTATCTTCGAACTCCATTCATAGATTGTACTGTTGATATCCCTTTCATTGCACTGATTGAATGACCATACACATGGCTTTTCACTTTCTGCGATTTTCTACTTGTTTTTTCCCATTTCATCGGCAGTGCATATTATAGAATTTGTGTAGATGTCCTATGTTGCAGTGTTATTTTGGTTACAGGGGCAAACAATGGACATGATGTATCGTATTATTGGACAAGCACTTCAGCAAGCAGGTTTAGCTGGCAAAAGTCATCCCCAAGATTATTTGAATTTTTACTGTCTTGGTAATCGTGAAAGAGGTCCAAGAGAACGATTGGCATCAACAAGTCAACCTTCAGAAAATAGCGTTTTGGTATTTCTTACTTCCACCAAGTAAAATATAAACAACTCATATACGAATGTGGATTGGGAAAAAAAAAAGGAAATTGGGAAGATAGGATAAAGGGATGTGAGTTGGTTCAGTCTTACTTCGACACTTTATTTTCTTTGAGAAATTATGGGCAACAATGCATATATATATATATATATATATATATATATATATATATAGCGAGAGAGAGAGAGAGAGAGAGAGAGAGAGAGAGAGAGAGAGAGAGAGAGAGAGAGAGAGAGAGAGCCCCAGTTTTGGTGCATCAGGACCCTACTAAACGTGGTGTGGGCCCTAAAATATTGGTTCAGTCTTACTTCGACACTTTATTTTCTTTGAGAAATTATGGGCAACAATTCATATATATATATATATATCTATATATATATATATATATATATATATATAGCGAGAGAGAGAGA